>NW_006299705.1:3402972-3405936 GCF_000327345.1 Myotis davidii | reverse complement strand
CCAATCACTGTCAGTGGCAGGGGGCTTCTTCCTGCTTTCCCTTTTGCCTCCCTGCATTGTGCCTACATATGCAAATTAACCACCATCTTGTTGGCAGTTAATTTGCATATAGCCCTGATTAGCCAATGAAAAGGGTAGCGTCGTATGCAAATTACCATTTTTCTCTTTTATTAGTGTAGATTTATTTGGCACAGGTAATACACAGTACAGAGTTTAAAAGATTAGGAAATATTTCCTCCTTTTCTCTAGTCACTCAGTGCTCTTCCAGAGGCGACCACTTCTGTATGCTGCTGGAGACTACATGATGCCAAAATGTTTCTAAGCCTTTGAGACAAAGTTAGTTACTTTGAAGGGAACACCTGAACTGGAGCAGTCCTGTTCTAGAAACTAGACTAAGTTCCTGGGGGAATTGGCCCTTCGTGAGTTGTTTACCTTGTATTTTGAAAGTTTAGAAACATTGAGTAAGTAATACATGCACTCTGCAAAAAACTTAAAAGTCCAAATAGTATAAGAAGAAAGAAAAAGAAGTATCAAACTTTCTATCTGGTTCACCTTCCAGATGGTGTCTTCTTTCAGAAATATTCTATGCACATATATGGGTGTATATGCCACTTGTGTGTATGTGGAAGCATACAAACACTTAGCACACATATTAAATATTGTCCAATACCGAACCTTTCATTCTTTTCTATGTATTTCACTGTATGGATACTCTGCAATTTAACCAGCCCCTCCTAATGGACATTTTAGGTTTTTTTTTTTTTTTTTTTTGTCTTTTGCTATTACAAACAATGCTACAATAAATATCCTTTTCTATCTGCCATAATATATGTTTCTGAGTCACACAGACTGGGGCATAGTTACAGAAATAATTACTTTTTGGGGGTAACATTGGACAACTTGGTCATAGCTTCATTATCTATAAGATGATGATAACGATAGTTCAGAGAGCTGTTATGAGGATTATGTGAGAATATTAGATACTAATATTGTGCCCAGCAAATATCCGGTGATGAATAAATGTTTGCTCTAAACAAGGATGTATTTCCCATCTCAGATAAGGCAGTTCCTGGTTCCAAAGTCTCATATAGAGGAGATGCTCACCTCTTTTGGGCTGGCTAGTACATGGGGACATGAAAGGTATGAATGGCTAGCACCCAGGTAGGATCACTCGCACTCTCAGGTGACAGGTTCAACAATCAGCCCAGTACCCTTCTAATAGTGGCCAGTGTCTGTCTGACTCCTTATAATATCAGTACCAGCTCCACAGCCAGATAAACCATCTGCTCTTTATGGAGACTCTGGCCAGGTCAGTCAGTGTCCTATGTCCAGAACAAAGCATGCTGGTTCCTCCCTAAATCATTCTGCTTTCCACCCATCTAACCAACTCTTCCTTACCTTTTAGGCACAGCTTCTATTCTATCTCCACTGCAACTGTTCTTAGGATTCTAATTCGCAACAATCCCAACCACCTCTGAGTCACCCTGTGCTCTCCTCATTTTGGCGCTTGGCCACATGCCTATCTCTATTATTATTTAACTATTCTATCAGAGAATGCGCACTGCCTCAATCAATTTTTCAGCATTGAGGATAAGACACAGAACATTCAAATGGTGTCACGTGTTCCTTGGATCCCCTTTCCTGGACCAGATGCTACATATTGCACTATGCACACAGTATGTGCTCAGAAAATATCCAAGAACTTGGACTCTGAACAAAAGCTCTCTCACAATTGAGTTTTTAGGAAAAGAGTGGAAGCAGTCATCAGCTCCGGAGCTGGCTTGTTTGACGCCTGGAAATGACAGCGCTATTACTTCCATTCTGATTCATAGGCAACTGCTGGAACAAGAGCCTCATAAGCTTTAGGAAAAGATGGGTTAAAAAAAAAAAAATCCTCCCTTCTACCTTTTCCCTTATCTAGTCTGTAAATGTGAAGGAAATGAACTTACTGAGACTTACCTTCAGTTTCTGTGATTTGGCGTGGTATAAAACATCCTGGTAGTGCTGGGCATGCTCTGGGTCCACATCTCTAATCTTAACTGTAGGTAACTGCAGAGTTTCTAGTGTCTTTAAAGGATCTCCTTCATCGATAGCGTCATTGATACACCCTACAGCCACAACTCCTGGAAAATGAAGAAAGTTTTTCTTTTAAACCACAGTACTTTGTAAGTTCTCTAGAATCAGCAATTGCAAAGATGGAGTTAGGAAGTGGGGTGGGAAATCCACACACAAAAAACCCTGTAAGAGTTAATAAACAAGTACAGCTAAGGCTGTGAGAGATAAGATCAGTGTACAAAAATCCATTGTATCCCTATATATTTGCAATGTGCAATCTGAAACAACAGTAAGGGGAAAATCCATATATAATAGATTCTAATTACAAATACAGTATAATTACAAAAAGAATAAATAAGAATAAATTTAACAAAAAAAGCATAAGGTATGGAAGATCATTGAAAAAAAATAAAAATGACTTAAGTAAATGGAAAAATCATCTCACGTTTACGGCTCTAAAGACTTAATATTGTTCAGATGGAACTACTCCTCAAATGGATTTACAGATTCAATGCAACACCTAACAAAATCCCAGCTGCCTATTTTTTTTTTAACAGATATTGCCAAGCTGATTCTAAAACTCATGAAAATGCAATAGACCAAGAATAAAATAATGCAATGTTGAAAAAAAGAACAAAGTTGCCCTAGCTGGTTTGGCTCAGTGGGTAGAGCATCGGCCTGTGGACTAAAGGGTCCCAGGTTCGATTCTGGTCAAGGGTACATGCCAGGGTTGTGGGCTCGATCCCCAGCGTGGGGTATGCAGGAGGCTGCCGATCAGTGATTCTCTCTCATCACTGATATTTCTATCTCTCTCTCCCTCTCCCTTCCTCTTTGAAATCAATTTTTTTTTGAAGTGTAAGTACTGTCCATGTGCTCATGATGTCCACTCTTGTGTCTCCCCCCTTTGTC
>NW_006299705.1:3394995-3402824 GCF_000327345.1 Myotis davidii | reverse complement strand
CCTGGGTTCCGAGTGTAGGGCGAGGTAGAGGCAGTTAGGGGCAATCAGGCCAGCAGGGAAGCAGTTAGGGGCGATCAGGCCAGTAGGGGAGCAGTTAGGGGCAATCAGGCAGGCAGGCAGAGGTGGTTAAGGGTGATCAGGCAGTCAGGCAGAGGGGTTAGGGGCGATCAGGCAAACAGGCAGGTGAGCGGTTAGGAGCCAGCAGTTGCGGATTGCGAGAGGGATGTCCTAGGGATATTGCGAGAGGGTGCAGGCCAAGGCTGAGGGACACCCGCCCCCTGCACGAATTTCATGCACCAGGCCTCTAGTGAACTATAAAATTCTTGGAAGGAAACATAGGAATAAATCTTTGTGGCCTCGAAGTAGGTACTACTTCTTAGCTATGACACCAAAACCACAAACAACAAAAGAAAAATTGAAATGCATGGGATGTTATAAAACTTTAAACTTTTGTGCTTTAAAGGACATCATCAAAGAAAATGAAGACAACCTACAGAATGAGAGAAAATACTTACAAGTCCTGTATCTGATTAAGGACTTGTATACCTTCTACACAGGTAGGCCACATATACAAGTAACTCTTACTATTCAAAGGAAAAAAGAAAATCCAATTTAAAGTGGGTAAAGGACTCGAATAGACATTTCTTTAAAGATGGTACACAAATGGCTAATAAGCACATGAAAAGATGCTCAATATCATTAGTTATTAGCAAAAAGCAAAACCCAATCCCAAGGAGATACCACGTCATACCCACAAACCATAACAGGTGGTGTGAGGATGTGGCGAAACTGGACATACATTGCTGGTGGAAATGGAAAATGACACAGTCAGTTCCTTAAAATAGTAAACACAGACCACCATATGACCCAGCAGTTCCACTTCTTGGTATGTACTCAAGGGAACGGAAACCATATGTTCACACAAAAGCTTAACATGAATATTTACAGAATGAGTATTCGTAATAGTTAAAAATAGAAACAACCCAAATGTCCATCAACTGATGAATGAATAAACAAAGTGTCTACCCATAGAACGAAATGTTATTTAAGCTAGGAAGGAAATATGAAGTATATTGAAATGTGATACAACGTAGATGAGCCTTGAAAACTTTAGGCTAAGTGAAAAAAAAAAAAGACACAAAAGGCCACATATTACGTGATTTTATTTATATGAAATGTCAAGAACAGGAAAATCCAGAGAAACAAAGTAGATTAGGAGATTAAGGGACGGGAGGCGGGGATATTAATGGGATGAAGCTTCTTTCTGGGGTGATGAAATGTTATGAATTTAGACAGTGGTGAGACAACGAGATGGTGGTGAAGTGGGAGGAGGTTCACACTCACCTCCCCCCAGCACCATATCAGACTGCAGCTGAAGTACAGAAAAATCAACCAGAATAACCATCTGAAGACTAGCTGAACAGGAGCCTTTTAACTGTTATACAACTTTTAAATACATAAAACAATAAAAAGGTAAATGTTATGGTATATGAATTATGTCTCAATGAAGCTGCTATAAAAAAGGGGTTAGCTTTACATACAAGTAGCATCAGGAATGCTAATTTCTAAGGCAACCCTCACTTGGACAGTGGATGATGGAATCATAGAATACCAGTGCTGGAAGAATTTAATGTAGAGATATACAGGGGAAAAAAAACTGAAATGCAAAAACATTTGGATATATATTCTATTCTTTGGATTATTCTACTTCACCACTCTGTAAAAAAATGCCAAAACAGAGAGTTCCAAAAGCAAACAATTCCCTACAGTGTTAGAGTGAATTTCCAGGTCAATATAGTCCCAACGATGTTCAATGGAATGTTCTGTGACGATGGAAATGCTCTGTATCTGGGCTTTCCAATACAGTAGCCATTACCCACACGTAACTATTAGGCCATTAAAATGTGGCTAGTGTAAGTGAAAAACATAATTTGAAATTTTATTTAATTTCAGTTAAGATACCCATACTTTCTTGGAAGTATAGGAAAGCTCCATAGTCATGCATGTTTGGGGATATTGTTAAGGTTCAAGTATGGCTACTGAATGCCATTGTTTCAGTAATGCCACCTTGTAAGATAACACCTGGGGTCCTAAGTCTTGGAGGTACTAAGGGAAGAATAAGCATTCCACCAGTTTAACCTTCCACCATCTCTACCTTAGCATGGGATCTTAGGACATAGACTATAAGGTCCAGGAATGGAAAGCACAGAAACCAAGCTATGGAATCTGGAGAGTTTTTGAAACTAGCAAATGGGATCCATTTGGAGGTCATTTCTCAATACTGCCTTGTTATTAAAAATAAACTATCAACCAGTCTTATAAAACTATAGTATATGTACAAATATGTGTATACATGTGTATATAAACATTGTACACACATACATATATACTAACAGGGGGCTTTTGCTTCCCAGCTTAGTGCTGATGGACCAGAACTACTACAAAACTTAAACATAAACAAGCAGCAAGCTTAGAAAATAAACATTCTTAAAGCCAAACTTATTACTTCTTATTTTGTCAGTTACATATCTTTCAACCAAAACAATCACAATTCACTTTAAAAATGTGATATGCTATGAAACAGAATATGTACTATTAATTTTTAATGAGTATCTGCATCTTGAGATATTTGAAATTAAAGTAAAATACTGAGCTAAGTATCCCCCAAATAGATGACTCCATAAATACCACCTTGCTAAGAATGGAAACAATTATCTGGAGGATGGAAGGGACAATTTAAAATGATTAGAAATTATTCCTGATTATAGTACATACTTAAATATGTTTGAAGAAAAAGTAAAAGTACTTTCCTAACATGCAAGTTACATTATCTCAAAACGTTGGAAGAACTCAGGAAAGTCTAAGCACTATCTATATACAAGGTATCATCATTTAAAAAAGATCCTCACCTGAGGATATGTTTTTTTATATATTTTAGAGAGGAAGAGAGAGAGACAGAGAGAGAGAGAGAGAGAGAGAGAGAGAGAGAGAGAGAGAGAGAGACCAGTAGGTTGCCTTTTGTATGTGTCCGACTGGGGATCAAACCCGCAACCTTTTGGTGTATGGAACAACACACCAACCAACCGAGCCACCTGGCCAGGGCAAGGTATTATCATTTACCCTGTTACAGTTATAAACTGGAGAGCACAGACTACTTCATTTCATTCTCTAGACACCTACCTTGGGTAGACTGTTCTAAATCTTTTAAACACCCCATCCAAAAAGAATCGGAATGACACTGTAAGAATGTGTGTTCCCATTGGCTGCTCACCTGAGGATGAGTGCATGCCAGCTGACTTGATTGAAATCACCTGCTTAAGTTTTGTTTGGCATGTTTCTAAGACTCAAGCTGCTGAGGTCATAGTAAATGACCTCATAGGAGCTGAGAGACCTACCCAGCAGTCCTCCCCCTCGTCCCCCCCACACCCCCTGGCCAGTGGATCTGTATCACTGCCTCTGTTTATAAATCCAGGGGAAATCCCATTTTAACAAAGATTGCTGAGCCTCACTCAGTTCATGGCCCACTTCCTTAAGTCATCATGTGAGACTATAACATCTCGCACGAGAATGTGGGCAGCATGAGGGAGTGGGCAGGAATTCTCTTAGAGGTTGTGTATTTGAGACAGCAGAGGAGGTACCCTACAAAGAATGGTACCTACCAAATGAAAAAAGCAATTCAAAGAAGAAAACTTCCTTGTCTCCGCTACATAAATGCTCCTCTGGGGCTCTACTGGGAACAGTGAACTTTCTACTGAGAAACCAAGAGAGCATTCAAGTCTAAGAAAATAAATTTAGCAGCTTCTCCATTAAACTCGCCTTCTACATTTATCACTTCCCATTAGCTGCATACCTTATCCACATCACAAATCAGTCAGCGGATGAGACCTGAGAGCACGTGGCAGGGGTAGGCTGGGGAGAGTAAAGCACTTTCAAGATGTCCATGAAAAATTCTCAGCGTTTTCAGATGATTTAATTACTATACTGTATCATTCCTGCCATGGAATACACAATGGTGTATTTTTAAACTTTAGCTTTTTAAGCCATCACCTAAATATATGCTATCAAGCTCAATACTTAAAATAACTTTAAAAATACCTCATTTTGACAGAATAACAGAACAAGCCAAAAGAAAGAAATTAAGTGTTCTGTATTAAACTCCTCAAATACTAGAAAGAAAATATGATATAGAATATCTGAAATAACTCTGCTGGTTATTGCATGTGCCCTTCATGACAAGATGTTTAAAAGAAATATGATAGTGGCCATGTGACATATCTCATGGAGAATGACAGTATTCCAGTTTAACTAGATAAATGTCATACCAACCCAAAGAGATTTTTCTTTAAAAATGATAACCACCTACAAAAGACCTCTTTTGAAGTTATACACATGTTACTTTTCCCCCCTTTTCCTGATAAAAGTAAAGGCTCTTAAGATATTCTGGGACAAAAATGGTGTTCCCTCCCCTTTGTAAAATCAAAGTCAAGAATGAGAGTAAAAATACAATTGTTTATCACTGAGAACTCACACACCTTCACTTGCATAAGCAACACACACTACAATCACCAAAGCAGAACTGGACTTCAGGTATTGTCAGAAAGAATTGGGGAAAAGTTATGGAATACTATTCAGCTGTAAAAAAGGAAATCTTACCTTTTATGACAGCATCGATGGACCTGAAGAGTATTACATTAAGTGAAATAGGTCAGAGAAAGACAAATACCATATGATCTCACTTATATGTGCAACTTAATAAACAAAAATAAATGAACAAAACATAAACAGACTCATAGATACAGAGAACTACTGACAGCTGTCAGAGGGGAGAGGGGTTAGGGGACTGGGTGAAAAGGTGAAGGGAATAAGCAAAAAAAACCCCAAGATACCTCATAGACACAGGCAACAGTGTGGTGATCACCAGAGGGAAAGGGGGGGCGGGGTGAGGGGAAGTTGAAGAGGGTAAAGGGGGATAAATGGTAAGGGGAAGAGCCTTGACTGTGGGTAATCCTATATAATAAAAGCCCAATATGCAAAGTGTCTGGTCATCTAGTGACTGGTTGACTGTTCAACCAATCAAAGCATAATATGCTAATGATATACTAAGGTCGTTCAACCACTTGCTATGACGTACACTGACCACGGGGGGAAGATAGTCGACTAGTCAACCAGTCACTATGATGTGCACTGACCATCAGGGGGCAGATGCTCCAACCGGTTGGTTAGCTTGCTGCTGGGGTCTAGCCTATCAGGACTGAGCGAGATGGGCCAGACATGCCCTGGAGCCCTCCCGTGGTCCCTCCCTCCCTGGCCCCGATCCTGCACTGGTGGGGTCCCGCGGCCTGGTCTGTGCCCTCTCACAATCCGGGGCCCCTCGAGGGATGTCGGAGAACTGGTTTCAGCCTAATCCCGCAGGCCACTCCCCAGGGGAGGGTGTCAGACACAGGGCTATGGCTGGCGAGCACTGCTGCAGGCAGTGCAAGCCTCTCCTGATCGGGACTGACTGGGTGCAAGCCCGCGGCAGGCACAGTGGAGCTGGGATGAGTGGGAGCGGCAGGTAGGAGCTGCAGGCAGCATTGAACTGTGGGTTTTGGCCTGATCCCCACAGGCCACCCCGAGGTATCTCACACATGCACGAATTCGTGCACCGGGCCTCTGGTGAATATATAATACAATATGCAGATAATGTATTATAGAATTGTACACTTAAAATCTTTATAATTTTAATAACCAGTTATCCTAATAAATTCAATAAAAAAATTTTTAAGAGTGAAGAAAATAAAGAATTGGGAAAAAGCTAGAAAACAAAGATGAGACATGATTCTTTATTTTGCCTACCCAAACAGTCCATCCTTGGGTGGCATTAGCCAAAGCACTCAAACCATTGGTGCAGGAGACTCCAAGTGCTATAGCAGGGGATCAAGGAGGAAGGCTGAAAGGCAGAGGACTGGGGCACTGAGCTTTGTAACAGGACACAAACACCAGGGTTTTGTTTTGTTTGTTTGTTTTAAAAGTATTTTTTTTATTAATTTTGTAGAGGAATGGAGAGGGAGAGAGACAGAAAAACATCAATGTGAGAGTGAAACATGGCTTGGCTGCTTCCTGTACACCCCCTGCCAGGGATCAAGCCCCAAACTGGGGCATGTGCCCGGACAGGGAATTGAACCAGCAACCTTTTGGTGCACAGGATGATGCTCAATCAACTGAGCCAGCTCAGCCAGGGCTGCTGGTTTTTATGATAGAAAAAACTGCTTAAAGCTTGAATTTGGTAATTCATGCTACAGAAATTAGTGAATAACTGATTGCTAAAGTGACACAGCTCCTTATTCCCCACTGTTTTTATATGCAAAAGGCTAATGATAAGGAAGCAGCTGACACTCAAGAAAGCATGTTTCAGGGCATATCCTCTTAGGACTGCCCGCTTTCATGCTCATAGTTCATAATTTCTAGAAACACAACAAATCACCATGACTTCTGATTATAAGGCAACAGTTAGATTATGTTTCAATTTCTTCCAAGGTCAGGAACATGTGTCAAATGTCCAAATGAAAAGTCAAAATAAAGTTGAGTGCCTAAACAACTGAGTTATGTAGAGCAGTCAACTGTGAAGTACCAATAAATTAAAGTTATCAGACCCCCTATGTATGGTTGTTGTTGTATTTTTTTCATGTATAGGGCGTAATGTCACAGGAAGGTCATAGCATCCTGCCACCCGTGAGGAGTAAGCCCAGGTTGCTGTTGGATGTGTTATACACAGAGGAGCCATCCTTCAGGCGCTCTGCTCTCTTCACACCCCACTTACATGTATTTTTAGTCTGTCCTTTCATGTCTTTTTATGTATTTTTGTAATGTTATATGTTGGTACAGTAGTACAAGCATACAATTTACATATAAATACATACATGTTAGAGGTGTGCTTTCTTAATGGAGAGTAGTTCATCTGCATAACTGTGGAAGAGAGAAGGATCATGACACTAATAACAAAGAGACATTCATTCTTTGTTCAAGTTATGCCTCTTATATTTGACACGAGGGGCCAAAAGTGTTTGTTAGGAGGTGAGACAAAGAGTAGAAAGACAACTAAAACTGTGGCGTGCAGATTTGTCAACATACAACAAGCTCAAGAACACCATTAGTGTTCTTTTTCTTAGAAATACTTCATGTACAAATGCTGTTTAATGGAAGTTCCTCAAAACCCAGCTTCGTACCTAACTCAAGCAGAACAAAACAAACATAACTTAGATGTCCTCAAGCCTGTGATTTTGCTTTTTGTCTAATTACTAATTTTCTTCCCTTTTGCACATCTTGGCTCTAAATGACCATGGCCCTCAACCCTTCTACCAAGCATTCTTTTTATTACTCTTGTTCCTCCCACAATGTGAGCTGTAAGAGTCCTTTCTACTGTAACCCTAACATAGCTCGGTTACCCTGAGATTTAATATGCCTATTGAGGAATCAAATAAAATGCAAATGTAGTTCCAGAAAACCCTGCTAAATGACACACATCTTCACTATATGTTTTCTTGAAGAGGTGGTACATAAGTTGAATCAGAATATCTTAAAGTTCCTCCTCACCTGCTCATTGCTCCTAAGGCTTCAGAGCAACTACTCAAAACCCTCGTGTCCCCTCCCTGCCACCTCACTCTCACACCTCAGTCCTGGCTCCTGACCCTCCTCACTCAGCAGAGCCCTCTGGAAAATAGAGTTTGGCCAATCACTCCAGTTATTTTTCTTATCTGGAGAAATTTTAGAGGAAAAGACACCCATCTGGATATATTACTAAGGAACTCTCATTTCTCAATAATCAATTTTCCTATTTAAAATTTATAGAA
>NW_006299705.1:3384509-3394739 GCF_000327345.1 Myotis davidii | reverse complement strand
TGAGGTTTTCCCCTTACCAAGAATTATAAGCCTACGAAGATACTCTGTGTCACTAGTAACATATAATACTGAGCATTAAAAAATATGGATAAATGGCAACTTCCACTAGTTAGCATCCCTTCTAAAAAAGAGTGCAGAATCCTTGTGGGTATCTCACATGCTAAATATCTAAATGATAGTCCAGTGGGAATAAAATGAGGAAAAACACAGAAAAAAAAAACTGGCAATCACCCATCATTTCTTTAGCAATGAACCAACACTAGTCAAAGGGAACCGATTTTAGGGGTAAGACATAGCTCCGCAGGCTTTTCCATCTGAGAGTTAAAGGCATGAACTCTGGGAAGTGCTCTGCGGCTTACCCCACCTCTCTCAGAGTTCTCTTCACCATCTTCCATGAGCCAACTAGTAACATTATATATCTAACAAACTTGGGTAGTTTTGAGATTAAAATTCCAATTGAGTACAGCAAATGTTTATTAAACACATACTATATAAAAAATATGTTGCAGGCATCACAGGGATATTAAAATGAACAAGATGCAGCCTTTATACTTCAAGGAGCTACCAGTCTAGTGGATAAGACAACAAAAACTCCAAGGAAGTTTTTCACTAGGAAGAATAAAAATTTTATTTTTGGTTCCAAGATTGTGTTCCTCACCACATGATGCTAATTCTCAGGAGATATGATATGACATTAGCGGGGGCGGGGAGAAGCATGGAAATATTCATGGACGTATAGTAGGCAGGGCCTGGCAGCTCCAATACCGTGTCAGCAGACAGGTATGTTCCTGGTGGTGAGAGGAGCACATATAGACGGAGACAGCTAGAAAGTACAGCGTGTTTGGACCCAGCTTGGCCGATGGGCAAAATGCAAGGAAAGATGCAGCTGTAGCTAAGGGCAGAACATGTTTAGAGTGAGTCTGTTCTTAATTCGGACGAGAGCTGGGAACACTTAAACACAGAAGCATTGTAAACCCAGCTACACTTTAGGACATTCAGTCTGGGAACAGCACACGCCTAGAGCCATGCCCATCCTACATCACTTTTTTAAGAATTAGACAAAAGAATCTTTCTGGGAAAACAGTCCCAAGTGGGGGAGGGGGGGGAAGCCATGATAAATAGCTACAGACTCTGTAAGAATTCATCCAGGCGGCCATGCCCGTACTCTTGTGCTATGAACTTGCACAGCCATAGGGAGTGGCCCAGACCCAACAACGTTTCCTAAACGTGAAAACCTGTAAACCGGGCTTCCAAGAACTTGAGTGAAAAGCTGACACTGAAAGTGAACTGCTGAGGCTATGGCAGCTCACGGAGGCCAATGCAACTGTCAACACAGGAACCAAAGTGGGCCCTGAAACGCAATCGGTATTGGGTCGCCCAGGTGACCCAGAAAATGCTTAAATAAAAAAAGAATTTTTATTCAGTGTTTAAGATGAAAAACTATAAGATTTTGTTTGCAGCTGATGAGCGGAAAGAGAAAAATAAACCACAAATCACCTGACGGGCTAGTTAAAACGCTCTAACTTAGAGTCAAATTACTCCGTGCCATACCAGTGACTTCGTGTGGACTTAGGAGTTCTGGAGCAAAATAGCTCTCAGCAAAACGTATTATCTGAGAGCACAGGGCCAATGGATATATGAAATACTGAATAAGAAATCTGATAAAGGGAGGCTGTGGCAGCTCTTTTGATTCTTTTAGGTTTCTAGCAGTTGGTTACTATATGCAACTGAGTTACTGTAGCAGTGAGTTACTTTATCTCTTGACTTGTCTGAGTTAAATAACTTTAACCCACTAAGCAGGAATAAAGAGACATTTTGTAGATTGATTAGAAGACATAAAGCAGTCCCACTTCTCCAGTAGAATTTTAGTTTAATTAAACCATATAAGAAACAATGATCATGCACCTAATGTACTTGTCACACCACACCTGTTGAGTAGAATTTCCATCCCAAATGTTTTCATCTTTACCCTCATCTTGAGTCTCTCAATCTATGTATCTTCCCCTCCTCTATAAAAAAAATCTTCCCCCCATTTCTCAAGCACTTTCCTTCTGATGGTTTCCCCTGAATTGCTAGCCAATGCAAGGGTTGAAGGTTCCCAAGATGCTGTTCCCACTGAGATCCATGCAGAGGAAGGATTACTGAACAAGAAGTTGCTAATCAATCCCCAGGAGGCAAGGAATGGCAAAATACTCTCCCCAACAGCGTCCAAAAGTCTGCACTGGAAAATGTACCAGGGATGTAGCTGGCCTTCTTACTGGGCAACAGTACCACTGACGCACTGGAGGCAAGTTTCACATCCAATAAATTCTTTTTATACACTTCTTTGGTAAATTCTTTCCTGGGAAAATGGTTGCTAATGAAAAATTACAATAAATGTTGCCAACAGCCTGTGCAGCAAACTGCCTTTCCTCTTCTAGAGGAGCCTGAGAAGGGAACTGATTTGTAAAGAGAGAACCACCAGAAATATAGAATTGAATTCTTGCAACTTTGCTTCCTTCTCTTGCAGAAGCGTCCCTCTTAACTTCCATTTCAGCCTGTGTAGCCAGCGAAGCAGCAGCGTTAGCAGCTTCTACTTCTTCCTGTGTATTTGGAAAATGAGTAGCTTCCTGCATGGTCCAATGCAATCTGATGTTTTGTACCCTCTCAAGCTGCCCTATCTTCTTTCTGACTTTTCCGTTTCTTTCCTCGAACATTCTTTTTGCTAATTCCTCTTCTTGCTTTCTTTTATACACCAACATTTCTTTTCCAGTTTTCCTCCTCTCAATTTCCTTCTTAACCTCTTTCTGTGTTCTTCCCCTTTCCTTCTCTCTTCTCTTCCTTTCTTCAAGTGTCTGGGTTGGTCTCTGCTCTGGCAGTGAGGTCCTCCGCTGCTCTCTGATGTGAACACCCACTAGGTCCTGAGACGGAAGGGAAAGGCTGGATCTTTCTCCTCCTGTTGCAGAATCTGACTTTGCAGCAGAAGCGGGTGGTGTCCCACAAAGCTCCCCATTTCCGGACTGAGAGTTTTCAGAAGTGTTGTTAGGTTTGAATGAGGTGGACAGAGTAGAGACTGAACTTGTTGACTGGCTGCCATTTGCCACTTAAGTTTCTCCTTTTAATGAGTGCATCTGCTGGACTTTTTGAATTTTGGTAACAAGTTCATCTGCAGAAACACTTCCTTCTATTACTGCCAAGGGAATTCTACTGTCTCCAATATAAGAAACCAGGTGAACCAGCCCGTGTGGCTCAGTGGCTGAACACCAACCCATGAGCCATGAATTGACTGGCTGCCATTTGCCACTTAAGTTTCTCCTTTTAATGAGTGCATCTGCTGGACTTTTTGAATTTTGGTAACAAGTTCATCTGCAGAAACACTTCCTTCTATTACTGCCAAGGGAATTCTACTGTCTCCAATATAAGAAACCAGGTGAACCAGCCCATGTGGCTCAGTGGCTGAACACCAATCCATGAACCATGAAGTCATTGGTTCGATTCCTGGTCAGGGCACATGCCCAGTTCCCAGCTTGATTCCCAGTGTGGGTGGTTCGATTCCTGGTCAGGGCACATGCCTAGTTCCCGCTTGATTCCCAGGGGATGGACGTGCAGGAGGCAGCTGATGAGATGATCCTTCTCTCTCCTCAATGTTTCTCTCTAACCCTCTCCCTTCCTCTCTCTCTAAAAATCAGTTAAAAACACTTTTTGAAAAATAAACTGGTGGAATACATACTAGAGGATAGATTTGTGGAAACTGTAGGTAGGCTTGACTCTTGGTACTGATTTTAATAGCAAAAAACTGTTTGAAGATGCTTTTGTCACTTTCTCATCTTCCCAACTTGCAGCCATCACTTCCCATGAACACCACAAAGATTGCATGCTCCTCTTGGCCAACAGGATGGCGGCGAGGATGGCGCCCTGGAACCACAGCATCCTCCACTGATCCTGGGTGCTCACTGCATGTGTTGTCCCCGTGGTCCCGAAGTTGGCCCTCCCTCCCCTTTTCCCCTTCATGGGACCCCGCAGCTCTCCATCCCACCTCTCCACCTCGCTCGGCACAAATGCAAACCCGTCAGTGGCCTCGGGGGACATGTGCAAGTGCAAGTGGGAGAACTAGGAGTGCGCCTAGTCATGTGACGCCACACACCAGGGTTGGCAGTGAGCTCCCTCAAGAATTTTTAAAAATATTATTAAAACATACAGAATACTTGAACTCTGAGGCTGAGGCTGTATCTGTAGGCCCTAGTTGAAAACCACAGGTGTAAAAGTGGTTCTCAAATGGGATGTGGGACTCCTTCCTCAATGGGTTGTTTGTCAATTGGACTAGGGCAAGAGAAGATTTTTGAAAATCAAAATGGGTGATTGGGAGGGAGGGGGGACTGTCCTTTAGAGGGCGTGGCCAGGGATGCTAAATCTGTGGGACAGCCTTGACAATTCTCTCAGCCAGATTCCCCATGAGTGCCCCAGTAGGCTGTTAGGCTTCATGAGGAAGTGACCAGCTTTGTCTTCTACTCCAACTCTAAGAGAGAGCAGAGCAAAGCCTGGTTAGGTAAGTTTAGGGACAGATAAGATCTAGGAAGACCAATCTGGAGGTTATTATATATAGAAGCAAAAGTGAAAACGAGGTGGTCGCCTGGGAAATGGAGACACTTTGCAGAGGTATTGCACACAGATTGGATACTGACAGGGAGAGAAGTGAGTGGGCTGTTTACAGCAGGAGGCTGCCTGGCAGAGGGCAGGGGAAAACTCAAGCTGAACTTGAGGTTTCTAAGCGTGGAGGAGAGGGTGGTGTCATGAACAGAAACAGTAGAAATAGTAGAAATAAATTACCTTGGAAAGAGACTCTGAGGCATAAAGAACCAGGTGGCCAAATATATGTAGTGTAAGAGCATCAGTTTCTCCAAAAAGACTAAAAACAAGGAAAATCCAGTGTTCTCCTACTTTTGGGCTATTCTCTACATAGACAAGTGGTCAAACACCAAGTTAAAAAAATTTTTTTTCCTGTACAACTATATTGACTCAGGAGAATTACTCAACCTTTCTATTTGAGCAGTTCCAGAAACAATAGTTGAAGAGTTTTGTCAAGATCTAAGCAGACATCTCCCCCTGGTGGTCACAAGGATGGAAAATCACTTGTTTTTTTATTTAGGCTTTTGTCTTGCCTGAATCTTTCATTGGGTTCCTATTCCAGGCCCTTAATGTTCTCTCTGGATTTGCTCTAGTGTTTTATAATACTGTCGATTGTATTATCTAGTACCATATTTAAGGAACACGAAACAAAATATACTAAACTGAGATTGTTACCCACTGCCATGGTCCACTGTGGTCTCAGCATTCCTTTGGTTTAACCACCAGAAAAATGAGATTTGGGGCCCAGTTGCCAAATTTTGGGTTGATAAATCCAGATTCAGTTTCCTCATCAGTAACATAAAGAGAATTGAACCAGAGGACTATTAAGGTTCCTTCCCACTTTCCTATATATTGTCGTCTCCCAAAGAAGCACAAAGGAGGGTATAGAGAAGGTATGTTTTCAACATTTCTTGCATTTTTAGCCCATCAAATATAATCTTTGCTAATGACAAAGTCAGTCAGCAATTTCCATAGGACGATCATTTTTAGACCTCTGCTTCACTAAAAGGAAGAATGTATAGGAGGAACTATAATATTACACTCTTAAAACAAAGTAGACTAACTCTCATTTTCTTGAAAGTTAGTTAGGTAATTCACTTTCAAGAAAATGAGCATGGCTATATGGATTTCTTCAATAAGTAACAAATCCTTTATTTGTGAGATCTGCCAAACATACATTTCTGCGTTGAGAAGAGTTTTGGAAAACATCTTACCGTTCAACATACGTCTCGTCCAGATTGTTGAAGCCTATTGCTGGGCTTCTAAGTTGATTCTGCACAGATACCAGGTCCTTGCTGTCCAAGGCCTGGTTTAGTAAAGCAACAGCAGACAGCATTTCCACCGCAATCAAGAGCTCCTCGTGAGCCAAGTAGTTCTGTCGGGAAACATGGCAGTAAGTCCACACACCTTGTGGGTACGATGGGGGTTTAGAATGCACATTTCAAAAATGATGAAAAGTCAAAGATTTTGACAACCCAGGAGAAAAAGAGCTCCCTGGTCACCTATTCTTCACCGACTTTAAAGAAGAAGTAAATTGGCTTCCGGGATTTTCTTAGGTGGTTTTGGCAACTGAGTTCATTACAACCAATTTATGATTCAGAAAACAACTGCATTCCCGTAGCTGATTCCTACTCCCAGCTGTATTGGCTGCTCACAGGCTCAGTCTCACCAAATAATTAAGCCAAGCATTAGAGAATGTTGTCACTGTCTGAGAGTGTGAGGTAAGATTTTAGGATAACTAATGATTTTCAATTTGAATTAAGGGTAAGGAAAAGAGGATAGAATTTCACCTAAAAGTTATAGCCCCAGAAAATTAAATAAAAATACTTAAGGTAAGAATATTGATTCCAGCTCCAAAAAGTTAGTCACATATTTATAATTAGGTAAACATTTTAAAATGTACTATAACATCTAGATGTTTAAAGAAATGTGAGGTTTATCTTTTGGCAAAATAAATAAGAATCTCTAGATTTACAAATCTGAATTTGGCTTATTTAAAAAGTACATCTTAGATTTTAGAACACTTTTCCTCTTTAATTTTATCTTCCATTTAACCATTTTATACTAACTTGGCCTAACTTCCTAAAGATTATTTCTTCCATATATTGAAGGAACACAAAGGGGGCATAAAAATGAATTAATAAAAAAATCTGATATATATCTTTACATCTAGGATATTATATGTATTTTTATATGTATGTAATATTTATAATATAGATTTCTGAATATCCACAGAAATCTTGCAACAAAATGATTTTAGAGTAACAAAGCGTAATTTTCCCTTCCAAAGCAAATGGGAAGAAGAGGTTATTATAGGGAACATGTAACTAAATTTTATCTAAATATCTTATATTGACTATAAGTTTAACACATAGGGAAAGTATAAAATTACAAGTAAAGGGTAGAATGGAATCATTTGAGATTCACCTATTTTACCCTTTCAAGTGAACTATCCACAAATATCTAAAGTGGTACACAATAAAAATGATAAGGAAAGATAAAGAAATAGTCATTAGTTGACTATTGACCAAATGGGGATGAATGACTGTGTAGAGTTCCAGTAGCCTTGGGCTTCAAAGCTAGAGAAGTAGCAGGAAATATTAATGCAATTTGAGGAAATAACCTATTTTTCTTTTATTTTAAAATAGCATCTTTTGCCCAGCTGGTGTGACTCAGTGGTTGAACACTGACCTATGAACCAGGAGGTCATGGTTCGATTCTGGTCGGGCACATGCCCAGGTTGTGGTTGTATCTAGGTTTCGGGCTTAATCTCCAGTATTGAACACTGACCTATGAACCAGGAGGTCATGGTCCGATTCTGGTCGGGGCACATGCCCAGGTTGTGGTTGTGTCTACCAGTAGGGGGTGTGCAAGAGGGAGTGAGAGAGTGAGAAACATCGATGTAAGAAAGACACATTGATTGGTTGCTCCTGGACGGGGATTGAACCTGCAACCCAGGTACATGCCCTCGACTGAGAATTGAACCCTTGACCCTTCAGTGCACAGGCCAATACTCTAACCATTGAGTGACACCAGCCAGGACTACAGAAGGGTTTTGAAACTAACTTATTATTTTTCTAATTACAAAAATAACCAAGATAATGCCATATATTTTAATCTAATTTTCCACTTAATATTAAACATGTCATTTGTTTCCTGCTTTTCAGTATTAGAGACAATGCTATGAAACAGCCTGTGGCTACAAACTTTTGACTCACATTCTTTTCCTAGGAATGTGATTTTCAGGAAAATGGGTAAGAGCCTTTGATACACACCATTCAGATCACCCTGCAGAAAGGCTGCACCATTCATGCTCCTGTCAACTGTGTAGGAGGTGCCTGCTGCCCCAAATCTGTGCCTACACTAGGTTAGATCTCTCCACTCTACCAATCTGATTTCTAAAAATAACTGTATTTTGATTTAATTTACATTTAGTTACTTCTGGTTGAGTTTGCACATTTTTTGTGTTTGTCATTATGAATATTAGATATTTTGTGAATTGCCCTTTTATGCTTTTGCCCCCCTCCCACATTTTTTTGGTGGATCAGTACTGTTTCTAATTTTTAAGAGCCAATGTCCTTTTATGTTTCCTTAAAATTTTAATTTAAGATAATTTTTTTTTCACATTTAACCTTTTATATTGAAAATTTATTCTGATATGTGTAGTGAGGTAATGTTTTCTTTTCCAAGTGGAGAAATATTTGTTAAGGGTTTCATTCCTTTCCCCACCTTTTAAAATACTAGCTCTCTCATATATTAAATTCTTGGCTCTGTTCCAGTACTTCTCATCCTGTTCCATTGTTTAGCTGAATTTGTAGTACACATGCTCTTAATTACTCTAACCTTATGTGAATATTACTGTTTAATACTATTCACATATTAAGGAGCATAAATTTACAAAAATTAAAGCCATGGTGCTAATGTTCTAATTGTAGATTTCTATAAATGCTGATTTTGAGCTTATTTTTCTATTAAAAAAACATAACATTTCAGACTCTGTGATCGATTGCTCCACACAGGGAGGCCCTGCCCACCCAGTGGGGGCTCTGCGATCCATCACCATATAGAGGGTGGCCCTGCCCACCTGGCCAGGGCTCGAATCGATCACAGGGCAGAGGGTGGCCTGGGCTTCCCTCTGTGGGGCAATCGTGGGGCAATGGCGAGACCGCCCCCCCGACCCCCGACCAATCGCATGGCACCAACTTTGGCTGGCCTGGCACCGGTATGTGTCATAGCGTGGTCGTCCGGAAGGTTGTCCGGACAGTCGTTCTGCTGTTTGGTCGTTCAGTTGATTTGCATGTTATGCTTTTATTATTATAGATATGCACAGCCCATGGACACAGACAATAATGTGGTGAAGGCCTGGGAGGGGCAGGTGCAGAGTAGAGGGGTCAATGGGAAAAACACCGCCACCACCAACGAAACCAAGGGGACATCTGTAATACTTTCAACAATAAAGGTAAATTAAAAAAAAAACACATTTAAAAATTCAGTAAAGTTTAAAAATGATCCAAAAAACTTTAAAAAATCACAGCGAACAAGAAACACCCGTTTTCAATGGTATTTGTGTAGAGCTCTGTCTACACTTCCTAACTATGCTCTTAGATTCATTACGTGGATGAAAAGCAGGTTAAAGGAGAAGGCAGCCATGAAATTGGTACAGGGAGACCTACAAGACGGGGATTGGAACAAGTTAAAGACTCTACACCCCTGTTCACCTCCTAAACAGCCTTCCTCATGGCCTGGACCCATACTGAACATCTCCACAACTGCAGTCTCCTCTGACTCACCATAGCGTTCTGTTTCTGAAGGTTGAAAAGTTCGTTCTGATACATCGCAGCTGCAAAGGGATAAACAGCAGGCAGCTGGGCCTCTGGTCTCTCCAGTGCGAGCAGCGTGCTCTTGGGGTCGCCTTCCTGGATGACAGCATTGATGTGGTCCACTGCAGCCAGCCCTGAGGGTGGGAGTCACACCGTCAGAATGTCCACATTCCCACTGTGGCCTGACCCATCCAGCCCAGCTCTCCAAGGATTAGAACCAAAGGAGTCACTGCCCATGAACTCGGAGAAGCTGCAGTTGGAGGACAGGCAAAACCTTGGAAACGGTAGCTGAGTGACTGGAGGTTGGTCCAATGCTTGGAGGTAGGACCTAAGAGAACGTCAGCACGGACGGAGCTGGAGTTAGAGGTCATTCCTGCCTAGCACGACTTCCTTACAAAATTCTTCCTCTGTGGGCGCACCTCTTCCATGAAGCCTTCACATGGTTCTAGTCCCGAGGATTCTGCACCTTGGGAATCCACACAGTATTTGGAACCGGGCCATACAGATCCTGCAGGCATTGCTCTTTAATGCTCCTTATGTGTCCAGCCTCCCTGGGGAGACTGAAGCTGTGGGAAGCTCGCCCTACTGCTGTATCCTTCCTCCGAGTCAGAACCATGGAAAACCCGCAGCCAGCACTCGGACACGCTGCTGCCCGAGACTGATGGTATTAGTTCTCAGAACAGCCGCTTCTCCCTCAACTGCATGTTCTATGAATTATGGTTCTTTATTTTTAAAGCCTCACCCAAGGCTAAGAGAGAGGAAAAGAAGGAGGGAGAGGGGATGTAAGGAAGAGGGGGAGAGGGAG
>NW_006299705.1:3347626-3364421 GCF_000327345.1 Myotis davidii | reverse complement strand
CACATCGAAGTTTTTCTCTCTCTCCCCGCCCACTCCTTTCCACTCTCTTTGAAAATTGGGAAAAAATATCATCGGGTAAGGGAGAGAGAGAAAAAGAGAGAGAGAGAGAGAGAATATGAATGAATGAATCAATCATTGGTCAGTTGCCTTCTGCAAATGCCTCAACCGGTAACCCAGGAATGTGCCCTGACCAGGAATCGAACCAACAACCTTTCGGTGCACAGAATGACACTCAACCAGATGAGCCACTCTGGCCAAGCTGAATTGTGATTCTTAAGAAAAAATAGTTCAGGTATTTTTTTTTAAATATTACAATAAAAATCCATATGATTGAATAAGTCTATGCTAGTATCAGTTAATCTAAATAAAAAGGCCCTGGTCACAGAAATGCCTTGGCGGACATGAGCTGCCTGAATTGTAAGTTCTGTGATGTCTCTACCAGCTGCAATGTTCAGATTACAAGACCTGAATTTTAGTGACCAAACTGAGGGTGCTTGAAACAGTAGACTCAGCGTTATTTTCAGAAAACAGAAAGGAATTGCTGACCAAATGGAAGGATGAGTAGTGAACTCAGCCACCAGGCAACAGCAGAGCAGACAGAACAGGCAGGATTTTGCCCCGTAAAGAAGACGTCAGGGTAGTAGAAAAAACACAGACCCCATACATTTCTAGAGCTTTTCAAGGGTTCGTCTGTTTCCCTAATATACAACTAAGATTATTTTAACCCTTTCCAACAGATAACCATTTATCTTCTCTAACTAAATTTTCAAGGAGCTACCCTTAATAACCTTTCAACTAAGAGACATCATTCAAAAGCAGGAAATACAACGAATGCAATCTTTCATGCCACAATCCCAGAAAACATACACTTATTCTAAAGGATCCTAAGAACCCAAACACTTGTTTCTATTCTTAGAATTAATATGACAAGTGAAAGAATTCCAGAAAGGAAGGTCAGGGGTTGGTTGTGATGTCTGCTGTTCCGTTAAAGTTATCTGAGACCTTTCCACTGTGTCTCTGATTACTTTGGATGGGATCCTGCATCACCTTTGAAAACTCTATTAGATGAATTTACACAACTGGAGGGTAAAATATTTACCGGAAAAATTACACCCTTAAAGCACTCTTAATGCATCAGTACTTCTAAAAAGAAAATAAAGTAAGCTTAACCACTCTTTTACATGGTGCATTTAACAAAATTTCCAGCCCCGACCTTAACAAAATAGGTCATGTAATGAATGGAATGCCAAACCCAAAAGTTAAATAATTGCAGTTCAAACAAAGCTGACGACAGAGCTGGTGGCATTACCGTCAAAGCGGTCACTTATGCCATAACTATGGCTGCTACGAATGTGGACCACCTTAACATTTTAATATCATAACCTCAATGGTTGGGGAAAAGCTTGTCAAGTAGCTGTAAACGTACATATTTTAAAGCATACAATTGTCTCATTGTCATGTCACGGACTAAAACATGCTTTTGAGTTTTTTTTCCAAGATTACGTTTAGTTCTACTGGACTATACATTTTCAGATGGGAAGAGATAAAAAACTTCAGAATAATCCTGTTCTGCACCTTTAAAACCACCAAACATTGCAATGCCCTTCATAATTTCAGCTGGTTATAAATCATATCAGTATAAATCAGCTCAGGCTTTTTATTTAAAAATGGGGAAAATAAGTATAAATTTGTCATGGAGTAAAGTATTAAAACATTTACATAAGGCATTTTATTTAACATGAAAAATAAATCAATGTTAGTGGATATAAACATTTCAAAATAAAGGATGGCAAACGGCTATGGGAACTAAGCTTATGGACCTCAGATGTCTTACTGGCAATATTAATTTCTTCCTGCAATTCATTTATGTCAAGCATAATGAAATTGTCAGCTTTTAAACAGAGCAGAAAGAAACCTAAAATTGTGCTTCATGTATCATCACCAACATGCTCAATATTTAATAAGAATAAAAGAATAGAAATACACATCCCACAAGGTTAAGATATTCCCTTAAAAAAATGTTACCCTAGAGCTCTTAGCAGTGTACGTGTGAGATAACTTCTCAAACCTACTCAGTTGTTAACTCCTACATATTTACATCAGGGTTCTCTGGGCCTCTTTAATTACTGTTTGAAGTCTCTACCAGCAACTTAGGAGCAAATGTCTGGGTTACACCTACAGGTAGGTCTGCATTGTTTTGAAGGTGTTAAGAGCGATAAAGAACCTCCAAAGCTCATAGAGGATGTTAAATCAAGGAAAAGGTTTAGGACTGTTGTGATTAGGAAATACTCCACATTTAGGTTTGGCAGACATTTCACATGATTTACTAAATGGGCGAAATGGTCTTTCATGTATTCATTTTGTAATATATATGGATTATTTAGGTTAACCTACGGGAAATAAATATCAAATACAATTCCTTACTGGTTCAAGTAAAAGTAAATTTTATTCGAAGGGGGAAAGACTAATAAAGAGATTAATGTATCTAAACTTGCATATGCTTATTTTAATTACCCATGTTTTCTGGTCATACAGCTGAACCAAGTAACAAGAACGAACTGTACAACTCCACAGAGTCTCAGGGACATGGCTGTAAGCCTGTCACTATGCAATTTCATTGGTCTGTCAAGTTCACTCACTTGCATAAAAGCTACACAAGATGTAAGAAAAGAATTCTTACAAACTGTAGACTAATAACTGGGAAGTAATAAAGAGTAGAGCTGTTAATAATACCTTTTATAGATCCAATCGAATGCCATCACATAATCATGGGCAAGGAATGAGAGTCTTTAAGTCATACTATTTTACTAAATAACCTCCAGTATTATACCCATCAGGGAAAGGTTCAGAATATGACATACACTGTACCTACGAGGAAACACCTTGAGCCACTCTGCATGGACTGGGGACAAGATCACAAAAAATGCTCCATAGGAAACTGTCAGATGATACACCTTAATTAAGAGCAACATTGACATTTAGCGGATTATTCATCATGCAAGGGCAGGTTTACAAGGGTACAAATTGAGAGTTTTGCTGAGACTCTGACAAGGAATATTCATATCTTATAGAAGTATCCATTTCCTTCGTAGAATCCATTACTTACTGTTGACTTTATTGATATTGCCTTGGATTTCTGCTTGTGTCAGCAGTTCTTCATACGCATCTCTTTCTTCTTCTGAAATACAGTTATTCTGCAAAACAAAGTCTTCACTGATTCCTGAGGCTAAATCTTTCCAAAGCTCGATATTCAAAAGCCAAAATAAATGCAAGGAGCGTTAAAAACCATTCACTAACATCCACGTGAACGCAATAGCAGCATTTCAGAGCGCCTGCTCTGTGCAGGGCACTATGGTTAGATATGCCCAGCAAGGACTGCAAAGATGGACAGACCCTGTGAGTTTCTGCAAAGGCCCAATTTTCTAATGTAAACCTTATGTTGGACCCCTTGATATCACCATTTCTGAATGTCAAAACCAGGTAAATATAGGCAATTTCATTTGATTCAGTCTAATAAAATCAAGAACACAAATAATGAATATACATAGTACAATGGAATACATAGTACATTCTATAGGAGAGGTACATGCGTAGTTGGAAAGAAAATTTAAAAAAGAGACAGCAAATGAGGAAGTGCTGTAGGGAGAGAGTCATGTTAAAGGCAGAATGGGGAGCAGGATGTAGTCAGCAGGATTTGGTGAAAAACGTGGGAAAGCCTGGCACATTGGGCTGCAAACAGAATTGGGGGTGGGGGGGCCCAGGGCCAGCCCAAAACACGGTGAGGTAGAGTGCGTATCCTAGAGGCCTTTTAAGGACAAGAAAAGGACCTGTACTTAACCCAGTAGGCAGTAGGGAATCAGGGGAGGTTTCCGGTGAAATGACACCAGATCTGTAGCTAAAGATTAATTTTGCAACCTCTAGCTTTGAGAAGGGTTGGCTTGGAGAGTGACAGGAAGCACGGAGACGCCTGAGGAAGGTGCTGCAGGAGTTCTGAGGCCAGGTCAGTCGGGGCAGGGCTGAAGCAAGAGTGATGAGACTAGAGGTAGGTGCATGGATGTAAGCCTGGCAAGAAAAGGCCACAGAATGCAGTGATGGGTAGGACACAGGGGACACAGAAAGCATTCCGGAGCAGTGTGAAAGTCCTTCCAAAGGGAAGTCAGCAAGGGCACATATGGAGAAGGGCAGGGTAGAGATGAATGCCCTTCTGATATGGTGAACGGCAAGGCCGGTGGGACCGAGATGAAATTATCCGGAGGGGCATTAGAGGGCCTGTTATGAAGCTGAGGGCGATTTCTTCAACAAGTGGATGAGCTTACTTGAGGAAGAACAGAGACAGGAGTGACTCAGTGTCAATGTCAATCCCCACACTTAGCGGGAGGAGGAAGAGACACTCATTGATGCAGGGAACCACAGCCACATTTTTGGTAATGGAGCTGAAGCTGACATGGCAAGAGCCGAAGGAGAGGAGAGTTGGGAGCAAGTGGAAGCTGAGTGCAGACAAAGTCTTCAGTAACACAAGCCAGGCAGGAAGTGGGGTGCGGAGTTCGGAACAGGAGCAGGCTGCCTTGCTAAGGAAGAAAACATCTTCCTCCAGTATGAGGGTGGATATTGGGAAAATAGAAAGAGAGTGGACTCAAAACATCCTCTCTAAACGTCACCACACTGAATTATTAAACTCTACTCATACTAATAAACCTACAGGTAACTCAGCCAACACAAGGTCTGCAGGTGGTGCTAACGAGGAAAGAGCTTTAGCTGCTACTTTCACACTTTTGAGAGAGGTAGGAAGTTTATGGCATAACCTTAAAAACCTTGCAACTTACAATATTCATCACAAAAGGAAACCCAATTTCTCTCCATAGTGCAAGATCTTTTTTTGCCCTTACCCTTCTCCCAAACCAGTTGCCTGTGGCTACAGAGACCACAGCCAGTTGAATTAAAAATATCCCCCTTTTTCAAACTAGCTACTCATAACCATATTTATTACTGAGAACCTAATTAAATACCTTCAGTTTTGCATTTTCTTCTTTTCCCTTTTTGGCTGCCCAGAGTTCCTTCTGATATTCTTGTGCAAGGTTCTCATCCACTAAAGTTAAAACTGCATTTGGGTTTCTTAGTGTTATAATGGTCTGCTCTGCTATTCCTTTTTCAATAGCTTCATTTATAGCGATAACAGCAGCATGCACTGAAAAGAGAGAGAAAAAAAAAAGATTTTTACCAGCAAAAGATAACATGGACAGTTGCACTGACACTGCAAACACTAAAGTTGGTTTACTTTCTTCGTTGGCTCCCAGTAAACATACCAACAACGAGGCCTCAGACGCATCACAGAGCACCCCTCTGCAAGGCTCTCCACCTGCCCATCTGTCTCCGGTCCTGCCTCAGCCTCTGTTACATAATCCCCATTCATTCATTCAACCTGCACTGAGTGACTCAAGTGAACCAAGTGCTATGACAACCATGTGGGGGTTCGAAGGGTCACATGGACACTTTTAAAGTAGCAGGTTGATTCCAAGAGATGCCTGCAACTTAACTTGCAACACTAAAGGACAATGCAGCAATGTGCCCTGCCACTAAAATCTAAGGACAGAGAGAGTAAAGAAATATTTTGAAGAAGGAAGATATCTCCAGAACCCCTTAATCCACATTGCACAAGCGGCTGTTTAAAGTCCCAAATCAATTATCTATATTCTGATATGCTCAAATTTACCATCTACAATACATATAATAAAAGCTTTCAGAGAGGTTTAAAGTATCGTCTAAAAATTCTGTTTCTTGTAACCAAAACCAACAAAGTATAGGTCAGTCTGATGTGAATGGCAGGCCCAGATTTTAAAGTCTTACATGCAGCTTCATCCACAGACAGTTCATTAGCCAGAATACCCCCTATTTTGCTGAAAGATGGCATCTGTATTCCATATTTCTCGAGTTCCTTTCTCATATTACTGATTTCCTCCTCTGAAAAAGAAGAACAACAAATTAGAGAGTCACAGAGATGGAGGCAGGAAGGAGTATATTCATATCAAGAAATGCTTTCATCCTACGGACCCCTTCCCAGATACGTGGAGCTTATTCTTCTGATTAAAGAAAATATGAAAGTGCATGTCATTATTAAAAAAAGAAAGAAATGTCTTTATCAAGAAGGTGGGGCCATTTCTAAATAAGAACCTTAGGATGAAGCCAGCCTTAGCTTCTCATTTGCCAAACATGGGGGAAAGGAACTGGTTGAGTACAAAATAATGCTTCTTTCCTTGCCCCACATAGAGGAATAAAGGAAGTCAATACTATCACAATGGAAAAAAAGGTACGGTCCATTTTCTTAGACATTGTAAAAAATAATGAAGATACACAGTAGTACCTGTGAAGTCCACTTTGCCCAACAAGTCCTGGATCTGGGGTGCTATTCCTAGTTTGAACAGATATAAACTGAAAGAGAAAACATAAAATTATCAGAAACTTTATTATAAATCTTAAGAGTTAGAAATTGCTTAAGTCTGAAAGGCTTTTTGAGTTGAGAAAGACATTAGAGATTGTCTCATCTAATCCATTCATTTTATATGATGAGGAAACTGAGCCGCGAAGTCACAAAGTCCCTGGTGGGACTGAAATCAGAACCCCAGTATAAAACCCATAAACTGGTCTTCTGTAGTACACAGCACTTCCATAGGCTAAACTGACTATCATCCACGTATAGCAGAATAAGAAACACAAGTAATAAACCATTATTCAAGTCTCCATTTCCTTTCATGAGTTGTGAGTATAAACATTTTTTCACGCACATATGTATTGGCCGTTTCTATTTCTTCAGGAAATACCAATTAATGAATTTTTAGGGTTGTTTTGAGGCATTTACTTTTCTCTGGTTTCCCCACTTTTCCTTCAAAGCCACAACCAAAATACAAAGAACAAATGACATTTTAACCATATGGAAATGTGAATATTAAATTCCAACATGATATTCGTATCTTATCCACAGAGGAAAAGCATACTAGACTCCGAGCAATCTTCAATGTAAAATAGGCATTATGTATTCATATTTCATAGACAGACAGGATACATTCCTATTAAAGTCTAGATCTTTAGAGATTATCAGGGATATGAAGCTATTTGCACAGCCTCGAAAGACTTTACGACCCACGGTTGATGCTAAACAAGTCACTATAATTAAAACTTGTATGCTGAAAGTTTCAAAACCATAATATTTTATGAGCTTCTCAACTCATTATTACATGGGGAAAAGATTCCAGTTAAAAGGAAACTCGTATCATGTGGAACAAATGAAATATTAACCTCTTCATTTGTTCCTTTCTAGTAACAGGAAATAAAAAAAATCAACAGAATTAAACAGGTAGGTATGGTAAAGCTGCAAAAGAATTTGAAGAAAATAAAATCAAGCCATACAGACCTTATGAGTATTTTCCATAAACAATAAAAATGTATTATTGTATCACTACAATTCCTTTCACAGTACTTGATTTTTCCTCTTCCCTTTTTATAACTACATTACAAAATATACCTGAACTCATCTACAAAGAAAACCATAAAAATAATTCAATGGGAGAAATGTTGAAAATGTGACAGTAAAATTTAAGTAGGAGACACTTATAAAATGTCTTTTAACACAAATTATTTCAAGTAATGTGTTATTTTTAAAAATTATTGATTTGAGATAGACAAAGAGAGAAAAACATAGATTTGTTGGTTCCACCCATTCATACATCCATTGGTTCATTCTTGTATGTGCCCTAACCTGGGATTGAACCTACAACTTTGGCCTATCAGCATGACACTCTAACCAATTGAGCTACCCAGCCAGGGCCTCAAGTAATGTGTTATATATTGTATTACTTACATTAGCATTCTGCCAAAGTTTTAACAGATGTTAAACTTATATTCTTGTATAAAATACTAAGCTAATGAATATTTATTATCCTTTAATATATTTCCACTTCTACTCCCCCACCTATGTAATGTTGAGATCATCTAGAATTTTACACACAAGCTTTTATTTTCATATTAGAGGCCCGGTACACGAAATTCATGTACTAGTGTGTGTGGGGGTATCCCCTCAGCCTGGCCTGTGCCCTCTTGCAGTCCGGGACCCCTCACTTCTTACACCCGCCTGCTCACTACTCCTTACCGCTCTGCTTGCTGCTCCTTAGCACTGCCACGGAAGCGGGAGAGCCTGGCTTCTGGCTGAGCAGCCCTCCCTCTGTGGGAGTGCACTGACCACCAGGGGGCAGCTCTGCATTGAGCGTCTGCCCCTTGGTGGTCAGTGCGCTTCATAGCGACTGGTCGTTCTGGTCGTTCTGCCATAATGGTCGTTTAAGCTTTTATTATATAGATTATGTACCAAAAATTTAGATAAGTATACATTCTATTAGTGTTTTCCTAATTTCATCTGTCCAATTTTCCTTTCTTAGCTTTACCTTTGGTTTTGTTATATATAAGTGCTCAATATTAACCAAATATATAAATTGAATAAATCACTAGTTGCACATATTTTATTATTTTTAACCATTTATTTATTCATTTAGTTATTTTTTATCCTCACCTGAGTACATGCTTATAGAGAGGATGGGAGAGAGAGAGAGAGAGAGAGAGAGAGAAATATCAATGTGAGAGAGAAACATCTATTGGTTGCCCTTTGTATATGCCCTGACCAGGGATCAAACACACAACCCAGGTACATGCCCTGACTGTGAATCGAACAGGCAACCTTTTGGTTCAACCAACTGAGCCACTCCAGCCAGGGTAATTGCACATATTTTAATATTTTCATTTGTTCATTGGGTGTTGATTCTGTTCATTGAATCTAATGCCTCTTTCGTAGTGTTGGTTTCCCTCAAATGTCTGGCATTTCCTGATCTGGGCTCATCTTGGACTTTTAAGATTTGCTATTTGTCACTGCTGATCACAGGTCCTCACAACAAAAGCCACCCTTAGGAAGATCATGGGGCTGATGCCAGGAGGGTGCCATCAGCATCTGCACTTGCCGCTTTGGTCTAAGCCAGTGGTTCTCAACCTTCCTAATGCCGCGACCCTTTAACACAGTTCCTCATGTTGTGGTGACCCCCAACCATAAAATTATTTTTGTTGCTACTTCATAACTGTAATTTTGCTACTGTTATGAATCATAATGTAAATATCTGATATGCAGGATGTATTTTTATTGTTCGCAACCCTGGCTTTGAGGGTCTCCTTTTCTCCACAACAGCTCCTAGCTCTGCTGCATCCTCCGTGATTTCTGGGGGCTATGGTCTTCTCATTCTTTGTTTCTCCATCAATCCGATCCTATCTGTTTGCTTTCATAGGGCGGTAAGTTCCTGGTCGGTGGATGGCATTCTTTCTGATGGCAAATTATTACTTTTTAAAATTACTACATTAGTAATTTCATATCAGTTTGGAAAGGGAATAATAAAACTATGCTCAGTGATCTTGACATGACTGTTTTTTCACATTATCTCCTTTGTTTATCCAGTCATTCATTTAATACTAGTTATGGAATATCTACTATATATAAAAAATATTTTTCTCTACTATGATGTCCCTAAAATAAAGGTATTTACTAGTAGATTCCCACAAAACATAGGTTTATTGGTAAAATGAACTAAACAATTTACTAAACAAAAGTGTCCATTTTCTTCTGTGGCAATAAAGGTATTAGGACTGTTTCCAGTTATACTCTTTACTTCTCCACTGAACACTGTAATACTAATATAAATCTCACACTCAGCAAATATTCTGGTTTAGTTAAAAATTACCACTAGGTGGTGCTGAGAAATTACCACTTTCAGATGGAAGAATCTTCACTTTTAAATTTGTTTAAAATCAGATTTTCTTAAACTAGTACGGATTAGGTAGAAATCTCATTTGCATATACATACTTTCACCAAAGAAAGTTATTAAAAATGTTAATGTATATATTTTATCTGGCTTCAGTTTTCAACACTGTCTCTAATGTTGAGGTTTAAACTATTCTTTAAAAAGACTGCTTTTCACAGTGTGGAGGTTTTATACCAAATCTCTGTATGGGAGGTGTTCTCAAGCTGATTACTCAAAGGGGCAACGTTTACTAGGAAACTTGTACTTAGACACTGTTCCCAGGCTGAGAAGAATCGGCAACAGCAGCTGGCCCCTTCCCAAGCATTCACATTCAGATGAGCCATTCACTACCTGAAGCATACAGGAAATTCAGAGTCTTAATCTTAAACACACACACACACACACACACACACACACACACACACACACACACACACAAACCATCCAATATAAAAGCACCAACTTCTTGTAACCTTCAACACTGAACTTATTAAGTACCTTTAGTGCCTAACAGCCAACACAAAAAGTTGAGAGCATTCCAAAGAAAGCTGTGGAGTTAATGTCAGCATCCCTTCCCACGTATAAGAAAACACTTGGTGTGAAACAGCGATCCTCCTATCCTACAACAAGGTAGTGCACTTGTGTGCTGAGTGAGGCAGCAACAGAGCAGTGCTCCCAAGGTGGCTAAGCCTCACCGGCCCATGTGCTCCTTTTGGTACAAATAATATCAGTTTAAATCCAGGAAGCAGGAAGGTTTTTTAAAAAGTTCTATTAGGGTTTTTTCTAGTACTTCAATGTATACATTAAAAGGTTTATAGTAATGAAATGCAAACTTAAAAGGCAAGAGCTGAATTTATTTCAGCTTTTCTGGATCACGTCATGTGCACTTCATTTTATGCCATAATATGTGAGATGTTTGTAAATGAAAGCCTCATGGCTGACTTGAAAGAGCATAGGACTGGGATCAGAAGCCCGGGATCCTGGCCCCGAGACTGGCAATACCTAGATGTGCGAGACTCAGCAAATCACAGAGCCCAAGCTTTCAGCCCCTCATTTAGGAAGTGAAGGATCTGGACTAAAATAACTTCCCAAGGTCCTCCCAGTTCTAAGTTTCATGAGTGAGTCTTCATTAAAAACTATCCTATATAATAAAACCCTAATATGCAAATTGACTGAACAGCAGAACGACTGGTTGCTATGACATGCACTGACCACCAGCGGGCAGATGCTCAATGCAGAGCTGCCCCCCTGGTAGTCAGTGCGCTCCTACAGGGTGAGGCTCATGGCTGGTGAGCACAGCAGAGGTGGTGGGAGCCTCTCCCGCCTCCTCAGCAGTGCTAAGGGGTCCCAGACTGCGAGAGGGCGCAGACCAGGCTGAGGGATCCCCCACCAGTGCACGGATGTTGTGCACTGGGCCTCTAATCCTAAATATAACAGTTTAGAGACCCTTGCTGAAGTTCCAGTCTGATACCACTGCCCTTTTTATTTTCTTCGCAGTAGGAAACACTCCACTCCCCTCTGAAGCCAATGACAGGCTGAGTCAGCAACAGTGCAGGTTCTGGTGTCACAGCCTGGCTTGCAGTCTCGACTCTGCCAGTTACTAGCTGTGTGACCATTTAGTTGCCTGGGTTATAAAATGGGATTAATAACAGTATGTACTCATAGGTATGTGAGAAGGATTAAATGAGATTACACCTGTAAAGCACCTTGAACACGGCCAGGCATATCATGAAAAGCTCAGTAAGCGTTAGCCTTTGTCTTTATTATTACTATTATCCCGTTAAATAAATGTCCTTCCTATACACTTAATAACCCACCACAGTGGTCTCCCCACTCTCAACACTAAGAACCTTTGACTATTTCCCCTCACTGACTCCATGTTTGAAATGGCTTTATCTACTGAACCAAATTATTTTCCCATCTTAGTCACATACATCACTGCCAGTATCATGTCAAAATCCAATGTTCAGTAAAAAAAAAAAAAAATCGAAGAAATCTGGAGGCAGACTCATCGTGGGGAAATCAGCTAAACCAACCGGAAAATTAAAGATACAGACGCAGAGGCTTCAGTGGGAGTCAGTGGTGTATGTGCTGTGTTGGGTAGAAACATGCTTCACAGCCTCACCGAGCTTGGCATTTAGCAGGACAGACAGACAGCCACCGTACTAACGCGAGATAGAAAGAGAAGAGACGGTGCAAAGCATGAAGAGAAGTATGAACAGGAAGTGACTTGAAAGATAGGGAAGGTGCAACTGCCCTCCACACCCTAATCCCTAACACTGCCGCCTATCCCTATCCCTCCTGAGAGCAGTCTATCCTTTGGGTTAAGGCACTATCTTTAGGAAGCTTATTTATACATGCAAATATGTCCCCTGCCAGAGATGCAATCAATCTGGCAAAAGGTAACCGTCAGTTTCTTATTAGGAAAGGGTCTTAAGGGAAGGGGATAGAAGGCAGGGGAGTTATACAATAGCATTAGCCTGAGGAACGGGTTCAAAGGCCACCTGCTAATCAAGGCAGCTACTTGGCATTGTGAGAGTGGGTAGAGGAGCCCTCCTTCACAGAGCAGTAGGGTATTTAGGAACTGGCCAACCAGAAGTGAGTCTGCCACAGCCAGTTTCAGATATGCAAGCCCCGAATGCGCCATTTGGGCATCGTCGCTGCATTTGAAAACACTGCGGGGACAGCAGCTCTCCAGTCTGCAGCAGGAGCAGTGTCCTTACACAGAGGGGAGACACACATCTTCAGCTTGTTGCCGTCTGTGGAGTAGACTCTTAATGGTCAAATAAACTTTATGTAGTAAAAAGAGCAGAATCCAGAACCCTAATCAATTCCACCAGAAAAATCATTTTGGATACACGACTTGCAAAGGATTCCTTGGAGGATAGTTGACTCCATGTCATAAAGCAGGAATAATCAGGACAGGACAGGAACAGCCCGTTGTGAGCACAAAGCAAGGATATTGCAAGGAATGTCAGGGACAGTGCTCCAAGGACAAAGGGTGACCAGGCTGGACCAGTGTGGTCCATCGGAAAAGAAAACATGCATGTTGGTGAAGTCTATGAAAGGCCAGTTCAAAAACAATCAAAAGAGAATGGTATGAAGTATACAAAAAGGAAGTTGCAATAGATAAAATAAGACACACATGATCACTTACATTGATTTTAACAAGTTGTAAAGTGTTATTAAAATATGGGTGCTTCTTTCTGTCTACAGAGTATAGATATATATATTTGTTTCTATACGGTATATACTGCATATATGCTATAAAAAGAGTAAGTACCGAGAACTCTGAGTAAGCCTAACAGTCCTATAAAACCATGGAAGTGTCCCAAATAAGGACTGAGGAGCACAGGTGGTGACAAAAATAGCCAGGTGGAAAGAGGGCTTGGCACTGATGGTGAAGCAGAGAAAGGATCCAGAAACATGACCTGAGATTAGCCAAATGACCCAAACTGCATCAGGTAGAGTCCATCCCTCATCTCCTCCGGGAGAAACCTCTAGAAAGCCCAGCTAATTTTGAGAAAATATTCAAAAGGCATACATAAGCTTTTAATAACGTTAACAGATCAGGCCAATGCATCATTATGACAGGACAATGGGTTCTGTAACACTGGCCAAACAAGGCATGGAAGTAAATCATTTCTGGGTGACAGAGAATGGGGGGAAAGGGGGGAGGGTTAAGAACCTACCTGAAAGCCATATACTGAAAAGTAAAGAAAAAAAGTGTGATTGATTTCACAAATCAAGTTCAGCCCGATGACTGTAGCCAGGGTCTGACTCACCTGGGAACTCAAACTGGCACCATGTTCTGTAACCTGGGCAAGTTCATAGGGTTTTCTTTGTGACTGGTGCCCATAAGAGCATGTCAACTCTTGGTAGGTATCAAAATGTTATAGTCCTCGGATAAGTCAAAATTAGTGTATAATGAAATGAGTGAAAGTTGTAGAGTGGGTCTTTTAGAATAGGTTGAAGTGTGGTAAGTCTGTAATTATGTATCTGGGCATTTCACCTGTACTTTCAGGTATGTGAAGTGTTCAAAAAAATCAGGTCTACTAAATTTAATTGTTTAAAGGAATTAAATTTTACAATGCAGGTTTCAACATTTAATAGTTTATCGACATACTGATAAATAAACAGCATGCAAAAGTGTTCTTCTACAGGTATAAACAGCCTCCAGACAGTTAAAAATCCATAGTATTAAAAAAAATCCATAGTATTAGCAAGGTTCTCACTTCTTGAACTGGCTCCTTTTGATGGCACAGACTGTAAAACATTCCAAATGAAGCCACAAAAGGAAAACATGCCATATATACATTCTAAGTCCAAAGATACCCCATCACACACAGTGGTTTTCAATTGGTGTTGAAACAATGGGTACTTTGGCTTTTCCTTTAATATTCTTTTAAAATTTTCTAATATTTCCCCAATGAGCATATTTTAAATAAGAAACTAAAAAAGCATTTCTTTGAAAAAAGAGTGAGGCCACCCATCCCTGAGGTCTCTACGTTAGGCAAAGATTGAGGATTTCCTGTGAGGCTGCTGTGCTAACATTCACTGGTGTCTGGACTCAGGTCACCCAGCTGAACTGACAAAAGGTACAATGAGTGGCAGGCAAGGAGCCTGGGGTCAGAAGTAAAGTAGAAAGGTAAGGAAGGGGCAGGCAGATACAAACAGGAAGCCAGGGGGTCATGATGAGCAGTTAGATCCCAATCTAAAAGGCAGGGACAGAGACACGTTTGCAGGGCCAAGAGCTAACTCTGTAGATCAAGTAAGGCCCACAGGCTGGGGTAAGAGGAAGGCAGTGCCTGGGTACCGGGGGAGGCTCTGCCTGCCTGGCTCCTGGTCTATAGTCAGAACTTCTGATCTGTTTAATTCTTTTTTATCAGATAACAACAATGCCTTATACCAGCAATACTGTTATATCTGTAACCAGAATATAAAGGTTGAAGGCATAAATGTTCATTCCCAGCATTGCTTCTAATTATGCAGCAAGGGCAAATCCACCGTGCTTACTAAAGGGCTCTGCTGCCCAGCCTCCAAGTGTGTCTTGCCCAACAGAGCAGGATATCAGTCTCATTTGGGTAACCGACTGCATTCTCAACCATCATAGGAAAAAGGTTTGATTAAAAACAATTCAGATACAATTGAGACATCTGCATGCCATATCAAGAAGCAGCCAGACATTAAGTTTAGAGCTGAGAAAAGTAAAGGAGATTCTCCCAGGGAACGCTGTTTATCAAGTAAATACTGCTTTAAGAGATCCTACGTAACGTCAGATCTGGTGAATGACAGGCTCAATAGGCACCTGCTCCAGGATAAGTAACAGTAACGGAAACTCCATGATCAGTAACTGAATAACTGAGAAAAACTGTCCTAGAACATATTACACCAACATTAGCAGACCACTGGCAATGATAAGGAAGAAGCTGCTCTTCTGTCTTTGTTTACCAAACTGTTCACGCTATCTTTAAAACGATGGCAAACACACTGCCAGCCACAGTGCAGTTCTACATAACGTCTGTAGAACACTGACAACACCAGAAAGGAACTTAGTACACCAGTTCTTTTTTTTAAAATAGATTTTATTGATTTTTTACAGAGAGGAAGGGAGAGAGATAGTTAGAAACATCGATGAAAGAGAAACATCGATCAGCTGCCTCCTGCACATTTCCCACTGGGGATGAGTCCGCAACCCAGGTACATGCCCTTGACCGGAATCGAACCTGGGACCTTTCAGTCCGCAGGCCGACGCTCTATCCACTGAGCCAAACTGGTTTCGGCAGTACACCAGTTCTTTACAAGCTGCTTAACAGTAATGCCCCAGGGGTCCACTTCAGGACATCAATTTAAGCTTCTACAAGACACCCCAGGAGCATGCTGCAGACTTGGACATCAGCACAATGATGCGTGGATATGATAATGACATTAACCAATGGTGGCCGGCTTAGCAGGTCACAAAAACAGTACTAACCATAGTGATAAGTGATCATACTAAGTGCTGAAAAATATGTGACAAAAAATGTTGGACAACACATTTGAAAATATTCCTCAAAATAAGCACTTTTGCAAAAAGTGCTTTTAGAACACTTTTAGAAAACTTGCTGGCATAATGATACACTGGCCACCGATGAGGAAGCAGGCACAGAAGTGTTTTCCCCCCGGTTCTAAACTATTAGGAAAAGAAGTTACAGAAAAGGCACCTACATTTGGTCTATCTTTCTAGCAACTGCCATCTTCCAAAGAAATCTCTTAAGTACTGATCGGGGAAAAGTCAAATTATAGGACATAATTAAAATTCTCTAGTAGGCCAGAATTGCAATGAATTATTATAGAAACCTTTTCCTTTGGAGAGGAAAGATCCAGGAAGAAGTTAATATAAACCTCTAGGCAGAAGATTCTGCCAGGAAAATGACTTCTAGTGTTACAAACATAAGGCAGATGTTCCAAAAGAAATTTAAAACGTAATTCGACATGAAACCTTCCAGCCTTTACCTGTGTACACATAAGACAACAGTCACAAAATGCACTTTTAAAATCATTTCTGCTACCATGTAAAAATCACATTTCTTCTAGGCCATTAAGATAAAAAAAGTGATCTGTGACCTAGCAGAAATGTCAACGTTTCAAAAATTAACTTCTCAAACAACTGCTTTTAAAAATATATTTTATTAATTTTTTACAGAGAGGAAGGGAGAGGGATAGAGAGTTGGAAACATCGATGATAGAGAAACATGGATCAGCTGCCTCCTGCACATCTCTTACTGGGGATGTGCCCGCAACCAAGGTACATGCCCTTGACCGGAATCGAACCTGGGACCTTTCAGTCCGCAGGCTGATGCTCTATCCACTGAGCCAAACCAGTTTCGGCAACAACTGCTTTTAAACAATGAATGGGGAAGAGTGACGTCACAGGAATGGTGGCATGCGAGAGCCCCTTGTCCTCTCCCCCTGAAATGTCAACAAGTTA
>NW_006299705.1:3333547-3347561 GCF_000327345.1 Myotis davidii | reverse complement strand
ACACAGATGCATGCCTGTGAGACCTGTGCATTGCAACATCTAAAGGTGAGCAATTGGGAATAAAGGGGGAGATGAGAAGGGAGCAAAGCGCAAATGGGCTGTAGCCCTGCAGCTGGGAGTCACGGCTTAGCCGGAAGAGGGGAGAAAGCCGGCTGTCACAGGCACTTCCTTTGGCTAGGAGGGACAGAGAGCTGCAGGGATGGGGCAGCCCAGCAGGGCAAGTGGCAAGGGAGAGAACGGTGTCTAAGTCAGCAGATGCTTGACAGAGCACAGGGTTCTGCCATGCAACTCTCCATTGTCGATCCAGGCGGTGGTGTTTCAGAGAAAGAAACGAAACCACGGAGCCCTGCCTCCATGTGGACTTACAAAACTCACCTCCCGTTGCCCTTGGAGTTGGGTCCAGGAGCATATTATTGTAAACCAAGAGCTGCTGCAATAGAATAGCTGTTCCCTCTGTGACTGATCCCCAGGAGGGGTGCTTGGGGTGGGATGCCATTATGGTGAGGGCAAAAGAAACCCCACCCCTGAAGCTCCAGAGATTCGAGACTGGAAGATCACAGAGGTAAAAAAAAAATCTTGTGATTCAGCACCATCTACTGAAATGCATAAGCAAAGGAAGACAGCAAATAATATGAATAATCATAGTAACATGGATGACCAGAAAGAAAATAAAAAATCTTCAGAAAGCAAGCTGAAACATATGTGATATTAATGACAGAGATTTCAAGATTGTAGTTCTGAAAATACTCAACTCAATACAGAGAAGCAATTCAATACACTCAGAAAACAATGAACAAAATGAGTACTTTACCAAAGGGATTGAAACTTTAAAAAAGAAACAATCAGAAATCCTGGAAATGAAGCATGCAATTAAGGAGATTAAGAGTGAACTACTGAGCACAGAAAACAGAGTCAACCAGATGGAGGAAAGAATGAGTGATATTGAAGATAGAAATCTGAAATGATGCAGAGGGAAGAAAAGAGAGACCTGAGCATAAAAAAATTTAAAAAGTGAAAGAGCTCTATGAGAATTAACTGACTCCATCAGAAAAAGCAATATTAGAATTATAGGGATTCTGGAGGAGAAGGAGAGGGAGCATGGAACAGAGAGTCTATTCAAACACATAGTGGATGAGAACTTCCCAAACCTTTGGAAAGAACTAGATCCTCAAATCCAAATAACAAACAGAACACCTAGTTACCTCAATTCAAAGAGACTATCTCCAAGGCACTTGTAATTAAAGCTGTCAAAAATTAATGACAAAGAAAAACATTTCCAAGTAGCCAGGGGAAAAAAATAAATGACCTACAAAGGAAAACCCATCAGAATATCATCTGACTTCTCAGCAGAAACTCTACAAGCCAGAAGAGAGTGGGACCAATTATTCAAACACCTGAAAGAGGGAAATTACCAGCCACAAATAATATACCCAGCAAAATTATCCTTTAAATATGGAGGAGAAATAAATACATTCCCAGACATACAGAAGCGGAGGGATTTTTATCATCAGAAAACCTTCATTGCAGAAAATACTCAAGGGAGTTATTATACCTGAAACAAAGAATACAAGGTCACAACACTATGAGTAAGATCACTAAAACTTACAGCATAAACAGGAATAATTTGTGACAACAAAACATGAAAAGGGAAGGGGTAAAGGTCTGAACCTGCAAAGGAAGATAAAGACCAGATACACTCAAAAGAAAAAAAGCTATGATATATATGCAAGTTTATTTTTTATAAACCTAATGGTAACCACACACAAAAATCCCCAAACCAGGATACATATCTTAAAAAAAGAGGAAACAGAGGAAAGAAGTATAAAAACTACCAAACAAAAACAATAGCCAGAAACACAAAGGAAAAGAACCAATGGAGGCACAGAGCTACCAGAAAACAAAAGATGAAATGGCTATAGGAAATCCTCATACGTCAATAACTACACTAAATGTAAATGGTCTGAATTCACCAATAAAGTGGCACAGAGTAGCAGAGTGGATCAAAAAACAAAACCCAACCATATGCTGCCTACAAGAGACACATCTAAGCTGCAAAGACAAAGGCAGATTCAAAGTAAAAGAGTAGAAAATTATTCTCCAAGCAAATAACATCCACAGAAAAGCAGGTGTAGCCATACTTATAGCTGACAAACTAGATTTAAAGATAACAAAGATAACAAAAGACAAAGATGAACACACACACAAAAAACAATGAATGTATCTTCCTTTGACTAATTTAAAGCAACTTCTAAGTATCTTCTTTACCCTTACAAGAGGTATCAAACAAAGCAAACAAAAATCATATGGAATTTTATTAATCTGTGAAAAGAATTTAACCAAACTAATAATTTAAGAGTATCAAAACCAAAATTATGACCATTATAGCTGCTCATTTGATATATTTTTGCTATATAAACTTAATCATATCTGAAGAATATTGTAGCACTCTATTAGATTTCCTAGAAGTTTCTACTTAAATTTTCTTATTATACTTATACATCTTTCACTCATGTTCTAGTTTTCTATTTTGATGTAGACTTAAAAATCATCAAAATATTTTTCAAGTTCAAAGACTTTTTACATGACAATTATTTTAATTTTGTACTGGCGAATTTAAAATAACTCAACCTAATAAAAGTTCTTCAGTCATTAAAATAATTTAAGATCTCTTTTAAAATTAAAATTTTAGTTTTATTTAAATTTACTTTCTAGACTTTTAGTTGTATTTTCCCACCTTAGTGCGTGAATACAATAGATCATTCTTGGTATGTTTTTCCGGTCATAGACATCTGTTGTTTCTGGATAAAATATCTGGAAAACAAAAGAAACAATGTTTTTATTATGTTTTGCTTTTCACAAAATTGTTGTACTTCTCCCAAACGATCCTACTTTGATTGTCCTTGATGTTCTGTGTTTATTTAAAAGCAGAAGAATCTCTTAGTTACTGCTTCATCTTCTTCTACAGGAGGACCAATCACTGCATCTGGTCCCCTGCCTGACAACGTGCCACCTAGTGGTTCAAGAGAGTGTGCGTATGGGGTGATAGGATTGGGAGGTTCCCAGGTGGCCACTCCAAGAAGGCTGTGTCCACATGGTTAGTTACGTGGCAGTTTCATTTTTAACAAGGCGTTAGCCAATCTGGGCTCTGCTTTCTACAAAGGAGTCACTCCTGTGACTGCCCAGAGGTCCGCTGGCTTGAGAAGGATGTTCTTCTTCAGCATTTTATTACATTGTTAAGAACTTAGCTACCCAGTTCTATAAACATGCATATACATACAAGGATATTTTTTTTTCTGCTTAAAGTAATATATTCACTGAATACATTCTGGGAAATAGGTAAAATACGAAGGAAAAATACCTATAATCCTACCTCCAGACTGTCACTATTAGCATTTGGGGATACTTTCTTCCAGTCCTTTTTCTATATATGTCTCTGATATTTTTATGCTTGCATGGATGCATTTTAAAATAAAATTGCACATATCATAACCTGTTTAAAACACTTCATAGAACATGACCCCTTTTATATTCTGTAAGGATATTATTTCTAATGGATGCATGATTCTTTTATATTTTAACCATTATTTAACCAGTTCCCCATGGTTGCACTTTTTTTGTCCCCAATTTTTCCTCTATTATAAGTCACTGCAATGAACATCCCTGCGTTTCCTGAACACCTAATTAGCTCTTTTGGATAAACATCTAAATATAAAGTTACTAGATTGAAAGGTTAGAACATTAAGGCTTTTAAAACCTATTTACATTATTCTTTTTAAAAATGTTTTTTTAAAATTGATTTTTAGAGAGAGGGGAAGGAAAAGGGAGAGAGAGATAGAAACATCAATGAGAGAGAAACACTGATTGGCTGCCACCTGCATGCTCCCCCCGATCCCCCGGGGATTGATGCTGAGCACAGAGTAAGCACTTAATTCTGATAAATGAAGATTGAATAGCAAATACATCAGTCCATTCAGTACACTGTTGGTTTCTCATCTTGCAATGTAATGAATCAATGACTTCACAATAAAAATCAATGTTAAAATAGAATCTTCTAAAATAAAAATAGAATCTGCTATGTGGATTACTTGCTCCATTTAAAATCAAGGGAAGCCTGGCCCTACATATACACAATTGAAAAAGGTTTAAATCAAATCTATCAAACATAATGAAATTACCCTAATCTAAAGTACGTTGCCTTACATAGAAAAAAATCCTATTGGAATTTCTTGCTTTATTAATCTGTTTACACCTAACCCCTAGTTAGTACTTGCTAAATCACAATCTAGAAATATGAATTCTGTATTATAACTAGTGCCTAGAAAGAAATGGCATTTAATGTTCTGGGCATTTCAGGAGAAGGTAAAAGAATAAAAATGGCAGAATAAAATAAATCCCTATTGACTATTTTGAGATGAAATAAGCTGAACTAAAATAGATATCAGCAAAAATATATTAAAAATAGCCAAGCATAATTTACATTAATGAATCTTTTGTTGTTGTTGTTGTGTTTTAAAACTGCAAACTTGGATTAATAATAACAACAAGAACACAGGTCTTAATTAGTCAGTAGCTACTGATTTGTCTTCAAGCTAAGCCACTCCTAATTAGTTTCTTTGAAATAGCTGTCCAGACTAAGCAATACAAAAGGAATGAACTATCGATACATACAAAAACCTGGTGGCCCAGCTAGCATGCTCAGTGGTTGAGCACTGACCTATGAACCAGGATGTCACGGTTCGATTCCACGTCAGGGCACATGCCCAGTTTGTGGGCTTGATCCGCGCAGTATGGGATGTGCAGGAAGCAGCCGATCAATGATTCTCTCTCAACACTGATGTTTCTATCTCTCTCTCCCTCTCCCTTCCTCTCTGAAATCAATACAAATGTATTTAAAAACCCCCACAAAAAACCCTTGATGGATCTCGAGGGCAGCGAGGGCGTTATGCTTAATGAAAAAAGGCAATTGCTGCAGGTAATCTACTATATTATTCCATTTTTTTAAAAAATATATTTTATTGATTTTTTACAGAGAGGAAGGGAGAGGGATAGAGAGTTAGAAACATCGATGAGAGAAAAACATCGATCAGCTACCTCCTGTACTCCCTACTGGGGATGTGCCTGCAACCAAGGTACATGCCCTTGACCAGAATTGAACCTGGGATCCTTCAGTCCACAGGCCAAGGCTCTATCCACTGAGCCAAACCGGTTAGGGCTGTATGATTCCATTTTTATAACATTGTCATAATGACAGAATGGATCAGTGGTGGTCTGGGGACAGGGCTGGGAGAGGGACACAATATAAAGGGCACTCCTCTGTGGGGTCTGCACCTTACGATGGTCACACTAACCTGTTCATGGACTGAATGAAACCCCCCACATACATACACATGAATGCACATAAAATGGTGAAAACTGAATAAAGTCTGCAGTCTAGTTAACATTAATATACCAATGCCAATTTATGATTTACTACAGTTATGAGATGTCACTGCTGGAGGAAGCTGAATAAAGAGTACACGCAGATGTACTATTTTTGCAACTTCCTATGATTCTATAATTATTTCAAAATAAGATGTTTAAGAAATAGCTCTACAATTTCTATCAAATGTAATTATTTCTTCATTTCCCCTACTTGCCTGTCTGTCGTACAGGCTGATGGGTGCCTGCCCTTTGAATTTAACAAGCTCTGAATATTTGCTGAATGAGTTTTACTTAAAAGATCTATTTCAGGAGTAAGAGCTATAAACCCCTGGCCTTTAAAATGTATAGTGATACAATGATTTGTAGCAATAATTTATAAAAATATATTTGTAATAATAATTTGTAGTGATGCAATGAGATTAGGAATCATAAGTATAAATAGCAAACAAAAAAGGGAGGTGGCTATTTTAAATCAACTATCTACCAGTTAAAGTTTGTTCTGACCTTGTTTAATTTATATTCACTTCTGCATGGCTGCTCTTGACCTGTACACGCACTTCATTCTGAGTTCTTGCCATTTATTACTTTGTATAGGCCTTTCCTGAGGCAATAAGGCAATCTATTGCATTCACATACCCAGTCCGCCAATCATCTTATATAATAAAGGCTAATATGCAAATTGACTGAATGGCAGAACAACCGGTCACTATGATGCGCACTGACCACCAGGGGACAGACACTCAATGCAGGAGCTACCCCCGATGATCAGTGCACTTTCACAGGCGAGTGCCGCTCAGCCAGAAGCCGGGCTCATGGCAGGTGAGCGCAGCAGTGGTGGTGGTAGGAGGCTCTCCCGCCTCTGCAGCAGTGCTAAGGATGACAGCTCCCGGACTGTGAGAGGGCACAGGCCAGGCTGAGGGATCCCTCTACCCCCATCCCCACCTACTCCCCTACCCCCCGCCTCTGCCAAGTGCATGAATTTCGTGCACCAGGCCTCTAGTTTTTTATAACAAGAAATTCATACATTTTCCCCTTTGGCTTTCTGGTTCAGGACCCAGTATCTGAAGGCTTACCTTGGGTAGACCAATAGACTCCATGGCTCTTAACCACTGGACAGTATTATCTGTGTGTCGAAAATGTGCGGGCCTTTTGCCATATATCAGAGCATTAGGAGCTCTCAGTCCAATTATTGGGGGGAAGGAAACACACAAAAAGTGAGTCATTTGTAATAATTTTGTCATTAGTGGAATGTTTTCCAATTGTATTTCCCCGAGAATAAAATTATTAGAGCCCACATAAAAAACTAAAGACACAGTAAAGGAGACTACACTATTCAGCAACACCCTGACCATCTGTAATAGACCATTCTACTAGTTTCCATTAGTCATACATTTGAGGTAACTCTGAAGTAGAATCTCAAAGACCATTTAATGTCTAGCACATGGGTATTTTATGAGACATGTACACGTGTGTGTGCATAGACACACATATACGGTGTTAAGATTTTGGCAATGACAGCTGAGAAGCCTAGTAGCTTCAGGGAAAACAGACAGGCTTTTAGAAGACTAAACAGAATGGTGTGTGTGTGTGTGTGTGTGGTTTCTGGTTCTGCCAAATCATTTTTTTCTGATCGTTAATGTAATATTCTGTGGAAAATGTAGAAATATACAAAGATAAAAAACCCACCCACAACATGGAGCTAATTTTAGTCACTATTCCTTCTGTAACTTAACCCTAATCTTGGCCTTGTGTAAAAAGTAAACCTTCAGTGGAAATGTCTTACAAGACCTTTTCTACCCATGTAATAAAAATAGTCTTTCTATATCTTCTGTTATTTACAGTCCTATTCGGCCAACCATTTCTTCTGCATATTCTATAAATACAGCATACCTGCCTCTATCTCATGAAGTTGTATCAGGTAATGAACCACTGAGAGCTTAAAATGGCCTGGTATTTTTAATTAGTTAAATGAATAGCACAATGTTATCTATTTGAAAACAAAATGTAAAGAGAGTATAGTGTCATCATATGACTAACATACAATAATTATATTCAGAAAGTCTGGTTCTTTCTATCTTCTGTGACCTACAATTTAATAGCTTATTTAACCAAAAAAAAAGTATATTTGTTGCTGTTAGAAATTAGGAAATATAAGCAAATTAACATTTGACAAATATTTATGCCTTAATACTGGTCACTATCTACTGAGAATGAACTATGCGTGTCAAATAGTTCAAATAGTCACTGAAGTGACTAGATAAATTCACTTTATGTAAATTATATCTAATTTTCAAAACACCCAGCAAGGTGATTATCATTCCCATACTTTAGAGATGAAGAAAGGTAGCCCTCCCCCCACCCCAAAAAAGAAGTGATTTGCTCAAAGTCAAAAGGCAGTGAAGTGGCTGGTCTAGGATTCAAGATGAGGTCTCCCCAGATCTGTAAACCTTCCCTATGCTAAACCCCCAGAGAGCACAGGTTCCCAACGGTAGTTGGATTCTTCTTCAGAGGGAAGGAATAAGCTAGCTGCTATGAAATAACAAGGGGGTGGGGGTGAGAGGAAAGAAAGAGAGCAAGAGCAGCCAGACAGTTACCAGCCAGGCTGCAGCGTCTGAGGGTTTGTAACTCAGTATAAACAACTTAGGCAGAACGCAGACAATTCTCAGACATGGTCACTCTGTGGCCATGGAGGAGCAATTTGGAAACAAACCGCAATCTCGTCAAGCAGAAAAAAGGCCCTTCGGCACCACAAAAATAACCAGAATACCTCCCTTCCAACTAAGATGAACAACTTGCTTCTTGACTCATGTCCATCTAGTCTCTATTCAGTCTTCTCACGTCCTAGATAAAAATTACCAAGCCACCAAATGGACCCGCTTCCTGAGGACACTCAAAGAAAACGGGACAGTCCTCGCTTCCCTAAGTCCTTATTAGACCCCCCAGCACAAGCCCCGAGCCGCACTAAGCCCCCCGTTTCTCCTCCTCTTGACTCCAAGGGTATGCATTTTTTTCTTACTACAATGAGTGAAATAAAACTAATTTTGTTTGATCCCAGGTGTGTTTCTGGAGAGTCTTTGGCTGGTGGGCTTCAATAATTTCAAACCATGTAACAAGCGTATTCCATCCATTTAGTGGTTTTATTAGCAAGGTAACCTCAAGAAAGTTATACATTTCTTTGAACCTTGGTTCCTTAGCCATAAAATAAAAGTAGGATTGCTTCTTAGAGTTGGAGAGATTAAATGAGAATGTTCACAGAGCACTTCGTTGCAAAGCGCACTTAAGAATGCAATGAATGTTAGCTATTATAGTTATTATGCTACAACACTGGGCTTGAAACTCTCATTCACCTTTAACATCAGAAAAAAAGTTTAGCCCTTCATGTAGGAGGCACTGAAAGAAAGAGTGGTTATCTTGGTTATATTTCTGCAGTCAATAAAAGGACAGATTTCAAATCCTTCACCCATTTTACCTTATTTAAATTTCTTTCCATTGTAGCTGACATTCAATATTATATTAGTCTCAGGTGTACAGCACAGTGGTTAGATGTTTTCCTTCATCCACTTTAAATACCTGAGGCCTTTGATCTACGGCTGCATATTTAAGAAGCTTCAGAGGACGAACTGTATCAAACATCTTTAATCTACTTTAATTAGAACAAAAATGGTCTCTTCAACAGGTTCCAAATTATCTCAGTCCATTATAACCATTTTTAGCTTGTCATTCTCCCTCTCCCCTGGTACACACACATCCTACATATAGATACTAGACTAGGAGGCATGTCTGTCTGTGGTCATACGTAGCCAATGGTTGTTATTGTCCACCAACCTAATTTTTTTCAGGTATTAGACTAGAAGTGTATGCTGATTTTCTACTGCTGAGCTATTACAACACCAGCAAGCAAGGTTATTTTTTTTAATCTTTTAAAAATAATAGGTTGTATTACATCTGAAGTCATAAATATTCATTACGTAATTAGTAGAGATTTCATTTGGGGTGAAAGGGCAAGGCCATTCTTGCTTAAACTGAGTAGATAAGAAATTGTGTAAGTCTTCTTTGGATGGTAACTACTTATGTAGTAGAATCAAAGCATTTTAGAACTATGAGGTAGCTTAGAAGCCAGTAATTATTCTAATTTGCTCATTTTATAGATGAGCAAATTAGAATAATTTGCAAGAATTATGACTCCAAATCCAAATACTCTGCTCAATTAACTGCACATGGAGCCTCAGAACCACCACGTCAAACATTCACAGTGCGCTTACTGCATCAGCCACTGTGCCAAGTGCTTTGCATGGACGATCACATCTATTCCTCACAGTATCCCCACAAAGGCTGATGCTATGATTATTCTTCTCACTTTACAGGTGAGGAAACGGAGGCTCACAGAGGCAAACTTAGTGGTGAGGCCCAACTCCAACATTTTGATTCATAACTCATATTACTGTGTATATAACCATGGTGCATATCCTTCCCCTAAGGCTCACTAAATGTTCACCAATCATTTATAATAAGTCTACAATGATCTGTGCAGTATTGGAACAACACCTTTTTTTTTCTTTTTTCCCTTTTTTTGTCTTTGAGCCTTGTCAGGCTGAGTCCTCTACAAGGAATGCCTTCCTTCTCCTTCTCTTCCCCTTGCCATCCTAGTCTGCTTGGGAACACTCATCTTTCAAGCCTTCACCACAGAAACCTCTGGCTCCTTCAGCACCCCACCCTCTTTAGAAAGCGACACTCTCTCTTTTTGGTTGTCTCCAACTGTCTACCCAGCTGTCTTCTCTTCACTGCCCTCCTCCCACTTCCAATTTCTTGCCAGAATTCACCCTTTTTTTCCCTCTTGAATCCACTGACTTCTTGGCTATGCAGGCCACTGTCACCTGGATTGAATAACCCCCTTAGACACTCTGCCTCCACCCTCGTCCTCCCTCCAATTTATTCTGAATCACACAGAGAGCAGACAGATCTTCTAAAACACACTGCACTGTGATGCCTGTCTCACATTTCAAAGGCTTCCTTGCACCCCCAATCTCTATACTTAGTATGAAATCATAGATCCTCCACGTGTGACTTCCTGATCTGTGTCTGCTTCCCTCCTGGTCCAGTTCTCATCATGACCCCTCACTGCAGCCTCTTATCCACTCAGTTTGGCCAAGCTCTATTCTTCCTTGAGGAGCCGATCACAAATGGGGCCCCTCTCTCTGTACTGTTCTCCCCATTCTCTACCCCGAACTCTGCCCATGATGACTTTCTTCTCATTCTTCCAGCCTGAGTTAAATGGCCTCTCATCTTCTGTATGTTGCTGTCAATTTCTTCCTTCATACACTTACCACAATTCACAATGTATATTCACTTGCAGTCTGTCTAACTGTAAGCACCATGAAACCATGTCTCCCTTGCTCACCACTCTGTCTTGAGTGCCTAGCACATAGTAGGTGTTGATATGTATTGCATGGATGAGTGAGTCTGACCCTAGTTAGAAATCTTAGTACAACTTTACAGTCTTTTCCTATAACTTTATTAAAATGTATTATATCCATCTTATCCACCATTAGAGCAGTGGTTCTTAAACCTTAGTAGCACATAAGAAAAGAACTACATGGAGTGATTATTAAGAGTGCTTCCTGGGTCTCTACTCAAGAGATTCTGCCTGACGCAGAAGCCTGGGTTGGGGTCCACGTTTCATTTTTTATACACGACCACTGGGTGGTTCTGCTGGAGGTGTGAGCATCACACTTAAAGGAAGGGTGTCAAACTCGAAGCACCTTGATTAAGTTTTGAATAAAGCACAGAAGACAAGAAAAGAAATGGAGTCCTTTGGTTCCTTGAAAGGACTGTCATTCATTTCTTCACCTAGCACCTGTTTCTCTAGCAATGACCATGGCCAAATCCTGCACCATTCACCAAGGATATGGCAGAGATGACACATGGTTTTTGCCTTTGTAACAAGACAATCGTTACAGTAAACCATGATATACATTACAGCTTATCATCAAGAGGGACAGGTCCAGGCGCCCCGGTGAAGTTGGCGTGGTCACATAACTCAGACCTGGAGTGAGGGGTGGAGGTGGCCAGAGAAAGAAAACTCATCATTGGAAGGCTTAACGCTAAGACCTAGGACATCTTTCTAACCCTAAATTAAAAGGAGCCAACATTACATATACGCTGGCAAAGAGGTGGCGCAGCATGAAAGCTCTCATCAGCTTCACTCAAAGGCGCCAGTGCCCCAACTGAAGAATTTAGAGCTCGGGACGAAGCTCGTGCTGAGGGACACACTGTCTGACAGGCGGGTCATATTTTATAGCTGCAGTCTAGGCAGATCCTGCAGGGAGAGCCCATGCTCACTGAACTCATGGTTTCCAGATGGCACATCAAGGACTGGGCCCGGATTACTGAGCACTCCCTTGGGTTTCAACATCTTTGCCACAGTCCCATGATTTAGTGTTTGGGAAAGGCACACATGAAGGGCTTTAGTCCTGAGGAACTCAAGAGCAGGAAGTTAATTAAGTCTCCTCTTCACTAATATTTGCCTCCTTTCATTTTTTGTAAGAGAAATGAAATGGGCTTAAAATAAAATTTTATGATTGCATGGCAAATCATGAAACATTTCCATTCCGGGACATTAGGCACTTTCAGGAACTCAATGAAACGAAAAAGAGAAACACCTCTTTTCTCCTACGACTTAACAGAGGAGTAGTTTCCATCTGTCCCTATGCTTTCTCCCACATCACAGCTGGCAGCAACCCCCTCTTTCTGCTTCTTCCTTTCCTCCTGCCCCTCTCCTAGCTTCTCTTCTTCTGGGCACCCCAGCCTTTCAGGGGCCTGGTTGGGTGGAGGATGGCAAAACCCAGCACTTTCCTCTCTCACCATGTTCAGCTTAGGGATGACTCACCTGCCTAGGCTCCACAGGTATTTTCTTTTGTAACAAAAGGTTGGAAATATTTCTCATCTCCATTCCAGAGATAAGTAGCTACTTATTCAAATAGTAGGATCTCTAAGGATAGCAGGACACAGAACCTATTTAAGTTGCCAGGAAGGTATCCACAACTGAACTGAAAAGAGACACCTATACTCACGGAGTTTGATGTGACAGGAGGAGGAAGAACTAGCCTACTCCCTGCTCTGGGGCTCACCTCCACTGAAGGCCTGTCTTTCTTCCCTGACTCTCACCATCCATAATGTCAAAACAAAATACCCACCGTCCCCTTTCAGGGAGCGCTGGAGACAAGCCCGACTACACCTTAACTCTGTCATCAACTCTACATGGCTGTTAGTACTAATAGGCCTGGATCTTGGTAATAACCATTGTAGAAGCAAGGAAAAAAAGAAAAATCATGCTCTAAAATGTGGACAAATATTAATTTATTCTGTGATGGGGTTATATGAATAATTTTTTCTGTGCTTTTATTAACTTCTAAAAATATTTTTCAAGATTAAAAAAAACAACTTTAACTGTGGCTGGCTAAGTCATCATTTCATTAAAGTCTTGTTAAGGCTATAAGGGGCTGAAAACTCTGGAGTGAGACACATGACTTAATAAACTAAGACTTATCTTTTAGACTAGACCATGAAAACAGACTTGTCCAAAAAAAACTGTCAATTCATCTTGTCTACTGTTAGTCTACATGGTTATTCAAACATTTCCTCTGAATTCAATTCACTGTACATATTTTAAAATAAATTTTGTCTCAATAACAACTGAAAGGTACTGTGAATCATGCAATAAATGGGAACTCATTCCATTTTCAACTATATTTAATGTTGTCCTTGCAACTGTAAGAGAAATAACTTTTAAGGATACCTGAAAACCTTCAAATAAAGAATACTGACAGAAAGGACTTATTAAGAAAATAAAGAATCAAATTTCAAAGACAGTTTAGAAATCCTGATCTGAAGTGGACAAGAGACCACATAGTCCAAGAGAAACATCACAGCTTTTGAAGACACATCTCATGAAGGGGTCTTTTAGGGCGGCGTTTACTTTTTCCTCCTTCACGTTACAACGGAAAATTTCAAGCATAAGAAAAATAAAACCTTCCAAAACTCAATCAGGAAGAATCTAAAAATCTCAATAAGCTGATAACCATGGAAGAAATTGAAGCAGTCATCAAAAAGCTTCCAGCAAACAAAAGCCCGGGGCCAGACAGCTTCACAGGGGAGTTTTACCAAACATTCAAGGAAGAACTAAAACCTATCCTCCCAGGTAAAGACAACACAATGAAAGAGAATTACAGGCCAATATCCCTCATGAACACAGATGCCAAAATCCGCTACAAAATTCTAGCAAATCGGGTCCAGTAGTACATCAGAAAGATCATACACCATGACCAAGTAGGATTTATCCCAGGGATGCAAGGCAGGTACAATATCCGCAAATCAATAAATGTGATATATCACATAAACAAATTGAGATAAAAATCACATATAAAAGTTATATCATATGATACTGAAAAAGCATTTGACAAAATCCAACATTCATTTATAATATAAAGCTCCCAGCAAACTAGAAACAGAGAACTTTCTATTTAATAAAGAACATCTGTAAAATCTCTATAACTGACATCATACTTAATGATGAGAAATGAGATGCTTTCCTCAT
>NW_006299705.1:3324889-3331911 GCF_000327345.1 Myotis davidii | reverse complement strand
GGTAAATATCACATGATCTCACTCATTTGTGGAATATAATGAACAACATAAACTAATGAGCAAAAACAGTTTCAGAGACAGAGAAGTATCGATCAGATCTTCAAACCTCAGAGGGAAGGTAGGGGAGGGCAGGGATTAGGAGGAGAGATCAACCAAAGGACTTGTATGCATGCATATAAGCCTAACCAATGGACATAGACAACAGGGGGGGTGAGGACATGAGTGGGGGGGGGAACAATGGGGGAATAAGGACACATATGTAATACCTTAATCAATAAAGAAATTTTTAAAAATGTAGACAGAATAGTGTAATGAATCCCTGTGCACCCATCATCCAACCTTAACAATTATGAACTCATGGCCAGTCTTGAATCATCTATCCAAGTTCCTTCTAATTATTTTAAAACAAATCCTAGATATTACTTTATCTGTAAATACTTAAACATGTTCTCTAAAATATCAGATTTTTTTTAATTGATACAAGATTGGTGTTTACTTTGTATTCTCCCCCACACGCCGTCTCTAATTAGCTATGAAATAATTCTGAAAACTAGTTGCATACAAAAAGGTTAGTTTTATTTTGTTTTATATGCCAAATGGAAAGGAATTCCTACCTGAGTATTTAATATTACTACTCATTTTATCACACTGGCCCTAACTCTTTGAGGCCACAAGTTCAAGTCCCAGCTGAGGACTCTATTCCTTGATGAGAATAAGGGGAGTAATAAAACTGTGTGGTAGTGAAACAAAGGAGGGGTAGAGTGCCCCCCCTTTTACATTTACTGGCGCTAATAAAAATGACCTCCGTGAAGGAATGATGGGGGAGCCCCACAAATCAGAGGTCTCTCAGCCTCAGCCCAGAAATAGAAACGCTTTGCTTTTAAAATTGCTGCTGCCTCAGGAATGATTATTAACAGGCTTCAAAGACCAAGCACAGGACGCCTCCCTCAAAATCCTTGTAGAAACACTAAAAGAAGGGAAAGGAAAGGAAATACTGGACTTTCACTTTTAGATGGAAACCAAAACCAATTAGATGTCACTTACCTTATAGCGTGTTTGTTCCACATCATAGATCTTTTTCTCCGATACCATTTTGGGGGCAAAGAACTTGGCTAACTTTGCCAGGTAAACTCCGTTCCGGAGCCCTTCCTCCAGCTCAGTGGTTGGTGGCAATTCTTCAACTAAACAGACTTCCATCCACCTACAGGGATTAAAAAAACACAACAAAACGTTACAGTGACTCCAGTTGAGTGACTTTCCAAAGTGAAGAGCTGCAGGTCTCCCTGGGTGTGATGGAGGCAGTAACAAAGGGAACAGCTGTAGGTGTCACAGATGGAAAGAGAGGATTTCCTGGGTGGGGCAGGGTCTCAGAGCACAAGGTGAACAAGGGGTCCAAGCCCAGAGGCTCTGAGCTCACAACCTGCCAGAGCTTGTCAACTTCACTTTAGTCTGAGTTTTTACTAATTCTCATTTGTACCAAACGGGAAAAAGGCCAAACCATTTTGTATGGGTGGAATTAGTCCTGCTGACATTACAGAAAAAAAATAATTCCAGTTAACGAGGCTTTTGCGGACTAGATTCTTAGAGGGGTTATGCCTCTGGGAGAGCATAATTCAAGGTGCTGCGAAACCTGCAATTGTCTCAGGACAGAAATGACTACCGGGACAGGTAGGAAGACATGGACAGGAACATTAAAATTCAGAAAGCAGACCTGGTCTTCTTTAAAACATGCACATTCCTTTTTCTAATACCAGGAACCTACAACATAACCTTTTTGCAAAGGTGCAGTATTTACCGGGCTCTGAAAAAAATACTTCAGAACAAGATCAGATTAAATCTTAGGACACTGAGCCAGTATTGCAGAGAAGAGAGCCCCAAGGTCATTACTGGCTCAAGGACACACAGTGGGAGGGAGCCAGGCCAGTTCCCATTTCACACTGGTGTGCCGAGAATCTGCCAGTTATGAGGATAATGCCACTCCTACCCATGCTCAAGGAACTATATTCCCTACTATAATCTCCAAGAGGCAGGTGCACAGGCTCTCAGTGGGGGAGCCCCCCACTTCCCTGCAACCGATCCACCAACAAATCATAAACTCCTAGTGTGAGCCCCATACCATATAGCCAGTCCCCCAGAGGATCATGAACACAACAGCGGCCAATCCTATCAACTTTGGCGGACACGGGAACACTGTTCTGCAATATTAACAAGTGATCCCGATCCAAGCAGCAGACCCTGTACAATGTCTGAACTGCCTGTAGCTCTGGACAGCATCTTTTAAAAGCTCAAAGAGCCCCTAATCAGCAAGGAGTATTTACTAACCACTTATTAGGCACTGTAAAACATGGAACATGCGAGAAAAACATAAACATAAGCCCTGCTTTCAAAAAGCATCAAATATTGCAAGGAAAAACCCGAGAATCATATACAAGAGGCAATTATGCTCAGTGCTACGTGTTGGTTCATAAGAGGAAAAAGCTGGGGAGTAGGGTGTGGGGGGTTATCACCGGAGTGGTAGGGAAAACATCACAAAGGTGGTGGAATCTCAATTCGGTCTAGAAAAATGAGTATCTGGAAAGGCAGGAGGAACAGCAGAGCCAGGGAGCAGGACAGACTAAGGGCATAAAGGACACATGGCTGCCTCATGGAGAGAACCCAGAGAAGACTTGGGGCCTGTGGGGTTCAGGAGGAGAAGGGAAATGAGGCTGGGCACATACAGGGAAGTTGGGCCTGGAGGAGGGAGCACCGGAGAGAAGTGTTGAAATTTGCTGCCACAGGAAGCAGAGCTCCTGCAGCTTGGGAACAGAGGGGCGACATGCTGACAGGGGTAATTAGAGAAAATTCATCTTGTGCGCTGGATGTCCCAGAGACAAAGTGCTCTGTCAGGCTTTCCCCACTGTGAGAAACTGGGGGACGAGATTAGACAGGAAGAAACGGGGAGGGAGGAGACCAAGAAACACTTCAAGGAAACAGTAACAGGACTTGGTGACAGCTCAGAGAAGGGGGTAGAAGGAAGAGAAACATAACCAGCCAGGGAAAGGGGCCTCTCTACACCACGGTTCAGTCCACCGTGATTCCCTGAGCATTCCCTAACTGCCCTGGTCCAGTTTTCTCCTCTGCTAAAGCGGGACAGAGTGAGAAGGCTGGGATGGTGCCCCAGCTCTAACATTCTAGCAAGACTATGAGACTGGAAGAGCAGAACAGGTAAAAGGAGATGATGAACTTGGCTTTCATGTACCATATACAAGGTAAATAAGGGATGTTTGGTTTATATGAGCCTTGTTTCAAATAAACTGAACTAAGACTGCCATAGACTTGAACATTTTTAAGACAATTAAGAAATCAATAATGTTGCCTTTTTAATAAAAATCTGACCAAGTTAAAAGCCACTGCACTAGACTGAGTTTCTAATCTAACTCCACTACAAATTATAGCATTAACAATGTATTTTCAAACAATTATCTTAAAAATTTTAGTAAATTGGTTTTTTTTTTACACAGCAATACATAATTGCTTTATAATAATCTTGTAATTGGGGTACAAGCATGAGGAGTGGGGGACAGGTAAACGGACACTTGGTAGCAGCATTTGGGGGAGATAAGTTATTAATTAGAAGCCAGGGGCTGGAAACTAAAATACCAACAACACGAAAGTATGATGATTTAGACGTGGACTTGTTAAAAAAAAAAAGACAATCACATTTATTTTTGTTTATATTAGAATACACGTGCAGTTGGCTTCAAATACCAATGACACCAAAAAAGGTAGGTTAGCTACAGCCTATCCTATAGCCTATATAATAAAAGGGTAATATGCAAATCTAACGAACAGCAGAATAACCGGTCGCTATGATGTGCACTGACCACCAGGGGCAGATGCTAAATGCAGGTGCTGCCCCCTGGTGGTCAGTGCGCTCCCACAGGAGGAGCACCGCTCAGCCAGAAGCTGGGCTCACAGCTGGCAAGCACAGTGGCAGTGGCAGGAGCCACACCCACCTACGCAGCAGCGCTAAGGATGTCCGACTGATGGACATCCCCTGAGGGCTCTCCGACTGTGAAAGGGCACAGGTCAGGCTGAGGCTCCCCCCTGCCCCACCCCCCGCCAGGGCATGAATGTTGTGCACGGGCATCTCTAGTTGAGAATATAGCCATTGCTAATGCTTATGACAGTACGAACTGCTCCAAGGCAAAAAGCATCTTTTTCTTTATAATCCCTTGTGCCTGCCAACATGGTTACATATAGCAGGCACCTAATAAATTGTTATTAAATAAAGGATTCTGCCTACGTAAGAAAAATGTTTCAAGCATCACAGTTAAAATCTTTTAGGATGTGGCCAAGGATTTGTAAATGCAGCATTTTTCAACTTTAGGCACCAATGGAGATACCTTCTCACTGCCTTGAAAGTCAAAACATGATGTTATTATCATCAACGATAACTAGTGTTTATTAAGTACTATTTTGTGCTAGGACTGGGATTTAATATTTTATGGGGATTAATCCTTAAGAGCACCCCAAAGGGAAAAAGTATTGTTAGGGTCACCATTTACAGAAAATCTGAGGCTCAGAAAAGCCCAAGGCCACATATCTAGTAATTGACAAATATAAAAAAACTGCCAAGGGCTTCTGCTCTTCCTATTTTAACTTAAATATATATATTTCAGAGAGAGGAAGGGGGAGGGAGAGATAGATAGAAACATCAATAGTGAGAGAGAATCATTGACCAGCTGCCTCCTGTATGCCCCCTACTGGAGATGGAGCCTGCAACCCAGGCATATGCCCTGACCAGGAATTGAACCAGTGACCTCCTGGTTCATGGGTCAACACTCAACCAGCCATACTGGCCGGGCTCCAATTTCAACTTTTAACTTCTCACAACTCAAGAAACAGAAGAACGAATCCTCCAGTCCAGTCCTACAGCCCCATGTAAAATAAAAGTGATAACAAACACTCCAGTCTACTCCGGGAGCAGCAGTAGGAGTTCCATGGTTTGGAGATGTCACTCTTCTAATGTAAGGTCAGAGGGTAGTATAGTCACTCTCAGAGCTGAGTAAATTTCCTGGGGTTTCTTATTTTCTTTTTTTACAAGTTCCTCCTTGTTGCTATCTACCCTGCAATAGTAAATGGCCTGCACTGCCTCAGTGGGTGCTGTTGCAAGCAGTAGTTAGATATGGGAAGCTTAGAGCTGATCCAGATATAGTCACCTCCTCAAGAACTCCTGCAAACTGAGACAGGATTGGAAAGGTTACATGAGAAAGAATTAAACTCCTACCAACACCAACCTCAGTAGCTCATCTGTTAACACAAACCAATAAAAACTCCAAGTGTGGTTTTTATGGTCGGTTGGGGTCAAGCTTCCTACAGCAGTCACAGTGTAGAGACACCTGGCCTGATGTTCAGGAAGCCTGGCTCTGTGGTCCCCAGCTTATTGTACTGGGACGGGTCACTTGAAACCCTGGGCATTCAGTTCAGTCCGTGAGTCTAAAATTATAATGGAATTCAATGACAGTGTAATTATGTAACATGATTTTGTTTTGTTTATTAACAATTTTATAAAGAAATAATCCACATACCATACACTCACCCATTTAAGCTGTACAATGCAATGATTTCTTAGCACAGTCACAGGGTTGTGAGACCATCACTATTCCCAGTTTTAGAACATTTTCATCACTCCAAAAGGAAACCCATTACTCATTCGCAGTCACATCCCATTCACCCACAGATTCCCAATCCACTAAATCTTTCTTTCTATGAATTGCCTTTTGGATATTTCACATAAATGGAATCACACAAATAGACATTTGCTATCTCAGGTGGCCTTTTGTGACTAGCTTCTTTTACTTACCACAATGTTTTCAAGGTCCATCTATGGTATAGGGTGTATTAGTACTGCATTCCTTTTTATTGCTGAATAATATTCCACTACATGGGGATATTCCATTTTATTTATCCATTTATCAGTTATTTTATCAATATATGGGTTTTCCCTGCTTTTGGCCAGTATAATATTGCTTAAAAATTAGTATAGAAGTTTTTGCATGGACACATGTGCTCATTTCTCTTGGGTATATACCTAGAAGTAGGATGTTTAATCTTTTTAGGAACATCAAGACTACTGCCCAAAGCAGCTTCAATATTTTATATTCCCACCAGTAGTGTATGAGGATTCCAGTCTCCCTACCGCCTTGCCAACAATTAGCTGTCTTTTTTTTATATATATTTGCTGTTCTAGTAGATGTTTTGATTTTCATTTCCCTAATGGCTAATGATACTGAGTATCTTCGTATGTGCTATGGTCCTTTTGCATATCTTCTATAGACAATTCAAATCCATTGCTCACATTTTGGTTGGGTTGTATTTTTACAATCGATTATAAGAGGTTTTTATATACTCTTTTTAAAGGCCCTTATCAGATATATGATTTGAAAATTTCTCCATTATGTGTGTTGTCTTATCAGTTTCTTGATGGTATATTTTGAGGTACAAAAAAGTCTTAATTTGACAAAGTCCCACTTATCTATTCTTTTGTTGTTTGTACTTTTGGTGTCAAAGTTAGAAACCATTGCATAACTAAAGTTCACAGATATTTACCTATGCTTTCTTCTAAGCGCTTTACTGTTATACTGTTAACTGTTATACTTAAGCCCTTTATCCAATTTGAGTTATTTTTTGTATATGGTGAGAGGTAAGAGTCCAGATTCACTCTTTTGCATGTGGATATCCAGTTGTCCCAGCACAGCACCACTTGTTAAGAATACTTCATCCCACTGAACTGTCTTGGCACCCTTGTTGAAAATCAATGGACTGCAAATGTGAAAAGATATTTCTAGACTCTCAATTATATCCCAATGATCCATATGTCTATGAATTATGTATGATAGTACATAAAGTATGAATACATAAAATCACGCTGGAAAGACTTCAGATGTCATCAAAAGCCCGTCTTCAGATTTGACCCCAAAATCCACAGGAATGAAAACCAGAATTTGCTGTGGGTGTCCTCCTGTTGACCTTGCATTTAC
>NW_006299705.1:3308881-3324831 GCF_000327345.1 Myotis davidii | reverse complement strand
GCTGAACCACAGCACTGACATGTAATGTCTAACCCCAAACGAAATCAAAGTCATTTCATATGAGCATCTTAATGGTCACTGCAGAACACCTTCCTTCCCCTGTCCTGGGGCTACTTTCCTATTAGTACTGCAAGTTTTCTCTTCTCTCTGCGGGGAAAATTTGGATCACTTTCCAGGCACAGAGAAACAAAATGGAGGTAAAAGAAATTTCCTTTTTACCATTCAAGCAGTCTGTCTTCAATCATCACCCCCCTCCCCCTTTTTGAGTTGAGGTAGTTTCCATAAGTAGCTCTATGTGTGAACGTACAAGGTCTGATCCAAGTGAGACTGGGAGAAGAAGGAGGAGGGCGAGGATGCTGGGAGAAGGATGAAGGGGAGAAAAAGGTGAAATTTTTCCAATTTTAGCTTTAGGCCAAAAAGAAAAATAATTAATGTCATTTTGTCTCACCAGAGATAAAAAAAGCCAAACTCATGAAAATCCCAAGACAAGCGATCCATGCTAGTATGCTACTTTGTGCCTTGCAGAGCATATGAAAGTTGTTTCACGGAGACATTTGCTATCTCAGTTGTTATTCAGGAAATCACCAACTATAAATCTTGGTCTCTATCATACAGCGGCGTATGGAATAAATGTCCCGAAAGTAGAACTGTTGGCCAGAACCCAGAAAGTGTGTTTTTTTCTGCATAAAACCCTGTGTTAATGCAGTGCCCTGTTCCATGAACTTTCAAGTGTTACAAGTCAATTTCTCTCCCTAAATGTTTTGAAAATCAGCATATGCAATATTTTACAAAAGAAAAAAAAAAGACCAGATATTTTTATACATACAGTGTAATTGGTCACCCTTTGTGTCACTAGATGGTAAAATGTCAGGAGGACTACATTAAGTTCTCACAGTAAACGTTTTTCATTCCCAGAGGCTGCTGCAAAAATGTCACCATATTAGCTCAGGGGAACAGAGATGCAGGAGAGCACACATTCCACCACTGAGTGGACATCCTCAGGTCCCCAAACTTCTCTCGTACAAAACTTATTTGGTTCAGTATAAGAAAATGGCATGAAATATGAAAATGATGCTAATTATTTTCCTTAAAATACAGACACATAATGCCACGAAAAGAATCAATATATGACTGCAAGACCTAACAGGAGTGGAGCAGACTTCTGAGGACTTATTTCTCGTTAGGAGGTGATGATAGAGCAGAATATGTTGAGTTTGGCAAGCATTTCCCAACCTGCGTCCACAGAATGCTGGCTCAGTGAGATGCTAACCGTGTCCTGGGGAAGGGTGGGGAGAAGAAGGCCAAATAAGTTTAGAAAATACTACCTTCTATATCCCCTCTTGAGGACTCATAAGTTGTATTAGCATCCTAAAAGCTCAGAGAATTCCTGAAGTAGGGAACCAAGTTTAATTTCTCTTAACCCAAAGTTTCCCCAATGTTTTGACCACAGACCTTCATTCCTCCAGAATACCTGGTTGGTAACATTTTGTATAATCAAATGGCAGGCAACTGACAGAGGCAATACAATTTGGTGACTGAAACCACAGCATCTGGGGTTATTCTTTCTGGATTCAAAGTGTAGTTCTAGCACAATACTAGTGATTCCTCTACAAAATAAGGATATCTTAAGTATGCACCTGTAGAGGGCTGTTGGAAGGAGTAAATGAGAATCTGTGTAAAATGTTTAGCACTGTGCCTGGCACTGAGTAAGGACCCAGCAACCACGATGATTAGCATGTCTCCGAGTGTGAACCTGGCCTAGCCCCTCACAGATGTGTAACCGTGACATACTAACCAGTTATTCCAGCTAATACCTTTGAGCATCTAGTACTTCCCAGACACTGTTGTGAGTGGTGCATCAGGCAGCACCCCTAAGTTTACTGAGCAGCAAGTCTCAGATTCTCATCGATGTTAGGGTGCCACTAGTTCAAAGTGCTTCCGGTAATTAAATGACCCAGTACCAGTGCAGGACCCAGCAGACAGCTGGCCCCCTGATATCACTCCCTTCTCTTTAAAGTAACAAATTTTTCAAATAATCTTTTTGGGTGAGAAACTTTTTAAAGATGGATATTTAAAGCATCCTTAGCCATGGGATGAGGAAAAAAGAGAAATAAGCTGAACGGCCGGAGGCACCTGAAATATAAGAAAGCCTGCAAACGTTGTAGCACAATTAGTAATAGGTCTAATTAATTCTTGAAAATTTTGAAATAAATTTTGAAAAACATTGAAAATTATTTCACAGTATACGCTGTTGCTCAAATACATGCTCTATTCATAATTCTTCCTAACTCCAGGAGCCAATTAGATACATACTGTACTTCTAATTAGGTTTGGCCCAACGAATCATCTACCTGGGATGTATTATACTATTACAACATACCTAGGGAGACAAATGGCTTAACATATACAAACCACAAAAGAAGACATTTGCATGTGCTAAAATTTCTACATAGGCAGACATTGCATAAAGCAATGAGCCCAGAGAATAAAACAATTTTTTAAAAAAACAAACAAACATGTACTTATTTTTAATGTTAAGCAAAAGCTGGTCTTAAGCTTCAACATTTGGTTGGGAGAGGAAAAAAGGGGAGAAACAATATATTTAATGTGTTCCATATCATGGTTATTGATGGATATCTTAGATGACTTGGTTTAAGTGTTAAATATTTAATAGTGCTTTAATAACACTTAAAGTCTTTTTCTGAAATTACACTCATATACTGGAAAAACCCCAAAAGCTAAGAGTATACAGGATAGTCGACACCTAAGTGATGATTGAAGAAATATACACATCTGAAGGGAAATGCTTACATAGGAAAACAGTCTAGGAGTGTCCAGGGATCCAGGTGAGGATGAGAATCCTCCATAATCCGCCCTCTGCTGGTGTATTATATATGAGTCTATATATGTGCCTGTAGTTCTCAGCGACACAGCATCCCCAATATATTTGAACAGTTATAAACTGTTGGTACAAACTTTCTGGAAAACACTCTGATGATGTAACAGTAAAAAAATCACTGTACCCCTATTACGTTTAGGGCATGGTATTATATAAAGTTCTATTTACTCTTCTCATAACCCTATGAGTTAGCATCTTCCTTTAGAAAAATAAGGAGCCAGATACCAAGAAAGATGAAATATCTTGTGCAAGCTCATGTATAAGTGAAAAAAAGCATGATTTGAACCCAAATAGCACTCTTAACTCTGCCCATTAACCACCATACTCTACTGCTTCTTGAAAGAACACAATAGGAAACTTAAAATACAAGCTAGATAGTTTCCTTTGTGAATATAGCTTAATAAACACAGCTATGGCTGAAGATTTTCGTGTAAAAGAAAAATTGGAAACCACCTAAGTGTCTAAGAAAATCATGTTTATCTATTGGATAGAATGTCATACAGTCACTTGAGCTGTTTTCATAGAATACTCAAGAAGATGGAAAATATACTTGTGGTAAATTAAGAGAAAAGAATGGGATACAAAATTATAGAAGAAGATAATTTTATTTTTAAAATTATATGTATTTAAATTAGTGTACACAGACTGAAAAACATGTAGCAAAAAAGTTAACAGTGGTTTTCCTGGTGAAGTTCTTCACTGCATTGGTGAAACTCTTCATCTGGTCCTGTTTCATAATTTTTTATCATAAGCAAGTATTATTTTCAATAATAGAAATTAATGAAATACAGGACCAGCAGGAAAGCTGAGGTTTCAATGCAGGCTGTCCCCTCACAGCACACCTGTCCTCCACACGCCATTCTGCTAGGACAAATTCTTCAAGATGAATGTGATGAACAGGGCATAAGCTCACTTCCTAGGAATGGTCACTTCTTAAGCAGAAACTCACAGTGAAGCCCCTTCTCAAAGCAGAATAAGCCAGGCTGATCTTCACAGATGATGCTTTTCCCAAGGGAGCCGTGCCTGTGCCTTAATACAGGACACGGTGAACATCCTCTCTGGGACTGGCTGAAGGGGCTGCTGGCCCTTTCAGAGCTGTCTGTGGGGTGCAGCTGAGCACTGGACTTCGGGTCCCAAAAACCCTGGCTTCAAACTTGGTTCTGCAACTTTTAAGTTGTGATGACCGTGGCATGCAACCATCAACCTGGGCCGCAATCTCGCCCTTTTGGAAATTGGGTACAACACAGCTACCCCACAGGGATGTCCTGAGGGTGAAAACAGATACCATGGGTGGAGTCACCTGGTTGCAGGTGTTCAAGAAACAACTGTTCACAAATAGGAAGAAAATGAGTTGGGCAGGAGAGCATCAGTTTAAAGAGTAAGGCTCCACGGCAGCATGGTCACGGTCACACTGACGTGAACGTGTAAGGTCCAAAGTCCTCAGGGTGGAGACTGTGGGGCATAGGACACTGTGCAGGACAGCCAGCAGGCCACCGTGCCTTGGAGTGGGCTCTGTCCACCTGGCTTCCCTAGAACTTACTAAGGAGGTGGTGGGTGGGTAGGTGGCAGGGCGGGGGACAAGACAGTAACGTTCAATTGCAGTGCAAAGCACTTTCTGTTTGACAAGGTAACCACGAGCTGGGGTGCAGGAAAAAAGTGAAGAAGAATGAACCGAAAGTCGTTGGCAGCAGTTTCCTGGCAAACCAACCCTCATCTGAGGCTTCTGCATGAATTCTGACCTAAATAACAACGGAGGGCTTGATGAAGCAGATTCTCCTTCCTGGGTTTGTGCACACGATCTAACCACAGAGTAATCACTGTTCTTGCACTTTTACACATTTATTTGCCCAACAGAGGCAAGAAAATGAAAGCAGCGAGCTTAATAAGACCATGGTAAAGTCACTAATTTGCCACGACTCCTTCCTACCCCTAGCCCAATAGGTAAATAATGAACATTCTGGAACAGCAGGAGAATGCCATAGCTAAAGCCAGGGCATATTTCAAAATATAAGCAACCCAACCGGGCACAAGCTGTATCCAGCATGGATTTCCTTCCTTCTTTTCCACCCCTTAAACTACAGGTAAGTTGTGCTGAAAGGCAATCTTTTCCTAAAGATGGGGAGTTAGAAAGAGATAGGAAGACTGATTTTTCCAGAGTCTAAAAGATCAAAAGAGCTCTCAGCAGGTAGTAGTGAAGTAACATCAGGAGAAGACACTATTGAAAAGTTTAACTGTGAGAAATGTCATTTCAGTACCATATCAAGAGCCCCTTCCTCTCTACCTCCATCTTTTGCCCAGCCCTTATTGGTTCCCCCACCCCCACTACCAGCTGTACCGAGAAAGTGACAAACGAGGACTCACTGGATGCCATCAATCATTGTCACTAAGAGGAAAATGAAAAGAACCCAACATATGTTCTCGCAAATGCCTCCCACTCTCCACTCCCACTCCTCCTCCTCTCCACCGGCACACAATCTTTACAAGCAGCAAGCCACGTTTTAATAGCCCTTCAGTGGAAATGGATGACGAGCAGATAGTAGAAGCAGCCCAAGCACCATTCTTTTCCATATGTGTGTCCATATTTACAGTTCACAGTTCACACACGACCCGGGTCAGACCGGAGCAGGGCCGCACACCAACCGGCTCCTGCCCACCCAGACCACAGTGAGTGGAAGGACAGATGAGTAAACCAGCGCTGCAAGCATGTCAGGAGGGATGCGGACTAGAAAGGATGCACAACATAGGTAGCAGATGGTACACTCTGCCACTTGTTCTGGGGACAGCAAACAGGAGTTCCTTGGTTCTCTGCTGACCACTGACAATTGGTAAATCGATTCCTATGGCAACAGCTCTAAGTATAAGACTCTAAAAATAAAAGAAGGCTGCTTTAAGTGAAAGACACTTGCATTCGTTTCTGGGAATATAGTGAGGGGCAAGTTGTATCATAAGCCATTGAATGATTTCTCTAACTCCATCATCCCCTAGTGCACATCTATTCTGGCTACATAATATAAGAGGAAAACACATACAACAAATACAAAAAAACTACATGCATGAGGGTATTAAATCACAGTGATATTAAAAATGAACGACTTAAAGTTGTTTCACAGAAAAGATTGTGAAGCTGGGTGCATAATATAGATGAACTATGCAATTACTAAAATTTATAAGGACAACTTAGCAAAATGGAGGAACGGTGATGTAACAAGGTGAATAATACAATAATACACGGACTTTTTGTTATAGCCATGTCAGGTGTGCCCACATATGAAAGTTGATATATTAGGTTGGTGGAATTCTAGGGTTTCCTAAATTTGTGTTGAAGTGTTGTTTGTGATAACAAAAATTAAGATAAAAGAAAAATAGGAGTAAAGGTTACTGCAATGCTTCAACTATTTTCAAAGTCTCAGTTCTGCCAAACAAGTATAGGTTGCAACAAACTAGATTAGCTGCACACCTAACACCAAAGACGGAACACTCGGAGCCTGGGGAAAAGCTACGGCACAGAATGAGATAGCCATACCATCTGCATAAATTGAAAATACTAACAAGACGAGCTACACTGCAAGAATACATACAAACCTAAATGAAACATTTTATACATATCTGAATGGTTGCCTATGGGAGGAAGTGAACTAGGGATAAAAGGAGGTAACTTTTAGGGGACCCAGTAACCACCATGTGACTAGAGAGACCGTGTGTCATACCCTGGGCGTGTGATTGGCTCAACATTCGCACTCAACCTCTGCACAAGGAGGGCAAGTCGTAGTTTTAAGATTTTGAAGTGAACTGCTACCATTTCAGACAGCCAGATATTTCTTCTCCATCATATATGCCATGCTCCCAAACAGTAGTTGCTTCATACAAGAACCACTTCTGTTTAGTCCCAGGTTCTACTTTTCCTCTGTTTTAAAACGAGATGAAAACACTGCAGGAAATGATCTCTTCTGAAAAATATTTCATCATGTTGTCAATCATGCACACCACTGTGTTACACAATTAAACAATAACTGTATAGTCATACATGTATATATTTGTGTGTATAGTTACATATAAAGCTCCAGAAATATAACTATTCAGAAATTATCCTTTGGAAGCTACAAAAGAAATCTGCAAAAGTGGTTATCTCTGGGGAGGAGGAGTGGATAGAAAGAAGACAACTGCCACTGTGTACTCATCTTTTAAATTTTGTACCATGTGCATATATGACCAAATACAAGTTTTAAAGCACTTAATTAAGCAACCACCCACTCTGTACACATAATATTACAAAATAAGCTTACAAAGCAAAATGTCCCAATTATACCAGAACCAGTAGGAGTCCAAGGAGCCCTTCCCTCAAAGCTATATCCGGGGTTCCCTTGGCTAGATACCTTTCTCCCTGCTCAACCAGAAGCACCCCACCAGGGGGCAGTATCTGCAGCGGTGCTAGCCTGGGCTTCCCTGGTTTTATATGTAGGTTAATAATTAATTAGAGCTTCACCACTCAGAATGTCTTCCCAGCACCAAAGGCCGCTGGGGACTGCTGCCTCTGCCAAATGGCCCCACACTTGAGTCTCCACGTTTCTTAGCTCTGAGAAGCACAGACGCCCCTGTGATCTAGCAGAACACAGGAACCCCTGGGTGCTCCAGAGTCCTTACCCCTCACTAAAGAAGGCAAGTTAAGACCTTTTAAAACTAAGGTCCTTTTCTTCACCATCTGCTAGCTCTTGGGGTCAGAACAGCAGCTACTGGGGTGGAGTGGCCATCGAAGCAAGAAGAGGAGAAGAGGGGGCCACCAGATCGGCTGGAAATCGGTGCCTGTGGGAGGGAGCCACCCTACAGCATGTTTGGGAATTGGGGACCCTCATTGCCATCCACAGTGATTTCTCACTCAGAGAGACTCTGAGATGAGTAAGAATTTCCAGACAGATAATTAAGTACCATTTCACTTGTCTAACAACTTCATCATTGCTCTGTACTGAAATAGACATCAGAAATAGAGAAAACCTTTTTCCTGTGACAAACCCTTACAGAGGGGGGAAGTGAAAGACCACAGGAATAAAAACCAATCTCGTCCCACCCACCTTGGGGGAAAAGCAACGGACAAGTGGGGCCTTTAGGGGGAAGGGCAAGGAGAAGCCAGAAACTACACTTCTATGTAATAAGAACATCAGAATTCAAACTCCAGAGCTGAATATTATGTCCGGTTAGGAAAGAGAAGACAGGAAAAGAGTGATGGACACAAAAAGAAACTGGCTGGAAAGCAGGAGACAAAAAAACACTACACCGGTGAGACCCCCCCCCGCCCACACACACACACACACACTCCCACAGTTTCCCCCTCTGACAGGAAGCACAAATCATCCGGACTTAGTGACTGACAGCAAGGTTTCCAGCCTGGCTGCCTGGACAAACCACCAGGACAGCTTCGGAGATGGAACCTGCTGGAGGGGTGGTGAGGCAGGAGGCGAGCTGCCGAAAGCACCCACGTGCACCCTCACGTCCTCTGTGACCACCATCGCGCTCATGTAAATGTTTCACCTTCAGTGAAGTCATTAGCGACCACACAGAGAGAGACAGGCTGCCAACCGCAAGGAGAGTCACGCGAAGGTTTTAGGGAACAGGAGCTGTTATAAGAGAACACTATTACACCCCGGTCTTCTTAGGTTTCAGGAAATGTGGCTTGACCGACAGTGCAGCCAGCTCGGTGCAATAACAAATCATAGAGCGAGGGCGTGCTGGGCTGGCTTGTGTTTCACGGGCCTCCGTTTCGGGGCTGCCAGAGCCTCACCTAACACCTTCCAGGACTGCCTATCTGTAAGACACAGGATCTGAAGCCGACCAATTATCATCTCTACAATCTATCTGCAGGCATCACTAACTGCATTTCCAGACCACAGAAACAGAGCTTAATTCTAGCACATACCCAGAATATGAAATGGATGGGCACACCGTCCCTTACATAAACATACAGCGAGCATATGTGAAAAGCAGATGTTCTGATACGATCCCTGGGGGACGGGAAAAACAAGCAGGACTCGGAACTGGGTGGCAACACACTGAGCGCCACCGAGTCAGCTATGGCGGAGCTGGAAGAGAGCGAGGGTGCCTTATGCACCTAGAGAAACGGGAGTTTAAAACGTTCCAGCTAAGGGGAAATCCAAATTTAAAGGGACTTTTAACCAGTAGAGACCAATCTGTTTGGCAAGACCTGTCCCCAAGGGGCCTGAGGCATGCAAGGATAGATAACAAGGAGATTTCAGATTTTATCGGCAGAGAAAATGTCAGTGAGGGTATTAAGTAGCTAGGTAGAGCAGAAGTATTAGTCACTTGTAAATACCTAAATTATTAATATGAATTGGAATAAATCCAGACTAACTCTAGCAGGGCTTGCAAACAGATGCCTGCAAGGGTGAGGCAGATGCTGGCAAAGGGCTAAGCTGTCCGGCTCCAGCCCCACTGCCGTCTTGTGGGAACATGGACCATTGGGGTCCTGCCTTCACCATTTCCTTAGAAGTGAGAAATCCAGGTATTTTTATGAGCACTTGTGATTTTAAATGCTCAGAACTAATTTAAAAATAGTTAAACACTCTGCATGTTGAATGAAACACATCTTAAACTTTTATAACATTTGAAAGGGAAGTGAAAATATGCCTCGTGAATATGTTTTCAGATGGGTAAAAGGCTGGCCATGAATTTACAGGTTTAGCAGCTGTCTTTCTCGGCACGTTTTTTTTTTTTTAAATAGAGCTTAAAAAAATAGCAAGGCACTATATTTACATAATTACTAAATGTATGATAACAAATACATTAGAAGAAGCAGCATAAAATAGGAAGGGCAAAAAAAAGAAACGTTACTGCTTTTAGAGTGGCTGTTTAAAAAACAACAGACACAGAAAATAACAAATGTTGGGGACGATACAGATAAACTGAAACCCTCATGCATTACTGCTAGGAATGTAAAATGGTGCAGCCACTGTGAAAAACAGTTTGGTGGTTCCCCAAAAGTTAAACATGAAATTACATATGATCCAACAATTTCACTTCTGGTTAAATACCCAAAAGAATTTAAAGCTGGGACTCAGATAATTGTATACCAATGTTCACAGCAGCATTATTCACAATAGCCAGACAGAAGCAACTCAAGATAAATAGAAAAACAAAGAGTGGCTTTATCTATACCATAGATTACTATTCAGCCTTAAAAATAAAATTCTTATATATGCCACAACATGGATGAACCTTGAAGTCATTATGCTAAGTGAAATAAACCAGACTAAAGGGACAAACTCTGTATGCTTCCACTTATAAGAGGTCCTTAAAATAGTCAGGTTCATAGAAACAGGAAGTAGAATGGTGATTGCCAGCAGCTAGGGGAACAGGAATGAGGCGTTTAGTGTTTAATAATGGGTGTAGTTTCAGTTTTGTAAGAAAAAATGTTCTGGAGAAGGATAGTGGTGATAGTTGTATTATACTGTAAATATATTTAATGCCAAGAAACTATATATTAAAAATAACTAAAATAGTAAATTTCTGTAATATATACCACAAACAATAAGGGAAAGAATAATATGGATATAGATGGAGAAGATAATCAAAGGGAGGTGCCTTGCTACTTGCTGGTTTTCTCAGGAGCCAATTCAGGCACACGGACCTCCAGCTCCCACCCCAACCCCTTAGCTATTACAGCCTGGCTATGGCCCAAATGGGCTATTGTGACTATAGGAATCTTGTTGCCCGATAGAAATCTCCCACAGGGCCAAGGTGGCACAGAGCACAGCATCCAGGGCCAGGAGACCAGCCTGTGCTCCACTGGTCAGGCCTTGTATCTTGAGGGGACACCTTCTCCTTCTCACAAAGGCCCTATAGACTAATAGTGGCCCTGATCTTCCCTCCCCTCACAGTGGTCTTCCCTTCTAACTCCCTGTTTCTGTTCATGGTACCCTCTCTTGTCATTGATCCCAGATTGAAACTACAGTGTTATTCCAATCAGCTACTGGTTTCTATCAACTCTGCTTCTGTTCCTCTTCATCCCCCCTGTCCACTCCCACTTCTGTTCCCCTTCCTTCCCCCTGTCCACTGCCACTTACCCCACTGAGACGCTTTGACCTCGGGTCTGAACTTTGACCTCTGATCTAGTACCCCTCCCACATGATCCAGTTTACAGACTAATTTTCCCCACATCAATCTCACCATTTCACTCACACACCTTCAGTGGTTTCTCTTTCCTCTCTTGTATTTAAAGAAAATGTACAATGAAGTAGCTCACTCACACCTAATCAACTCTACTAGCTAAAGCGAGACCCTCGGTTTATCTTCACTGTCCCTCCCTCAGGTGAGTATGAAGAAACAGTAGCAGTTCAAACCCTCTTTCCAGCAGAACACACCTTTATATTTCCACGTTGCTGGCAAGGAGTTAGTAGATGGAAACGGAAGAAAACTTAGAGGACCTTGGGCTACCTATCCCTATAGCTAACTAAAATGGTATCTCATAGTTCTGGAGGCTGTCAAGTCCAAAAACAGGGCTGGTCAGGGGTGAGCACTCTTGCTGCTTCGTAGCTGGCACCTTCTCGCTGTGTCCTCATATGGTGGAAGGGGCTAGTGATCTCTCTGGGGGCTCTTCTCTAAGGACATTAACCCCATTCATGAGGGCTCCACCCTCGTGAATTAATTATCTCCCAAACCCATCTCCTGATACCATCACATCAGGCATTAGGGTTTCAGCGTATGAATTCTTAGGCGACACAAACATTCAGCACTGGCCAGGAAGCCCCCTACCTCCTAAAGTGAGATCTATTTTAGGCCACAACTCAAATCCTACAGAAGTACCAATAGCATTCACCTGGCCCTGCCCTTTGGTTAGCAAGAAAGGATACATGGGAAAAACAAAATCCAAGGAAGTGCAAGGTAAGGATTTAAAGAAAAAGAATATTATTAATATAAAGAAAACATAGTTTTGAATGGGATTTTTTTATTATTCTTAGAATTACAGCCAAGACCCAACAATGAGGACAATGGGACCAAGAACCCTTCTTAGAAAGCCATACACACGTAAGGCTGACACCGCCCCTACTTCTACCAAGAGATCACAGGACCAGTCCAACTGCCTGACTGCAGGCCCTCCCTCCACCCAGCCCCAAGGAAAGGGAGAATGGTTGATGCTGGCTTTTCAGGGAGGGTGAGTGTCTATGCAAGTTTCTACCTGCTTCCCCCAAAATTAAGAGCATGGGAGGGTTTCTAAGAGAATCTCAAGGAGAGACTAAGGTACCTGCAAGAAGTGGAAAGGGGCATCCTGCTCCTTATCTGGCTGCTGGCTGAGCTGCAAACCCCACAGGCCACCCTGGGCTGACACTGTAGCCGAATGGAGCACCTTAGGGAGCCAAGGGAAGGTGGCATCCATCAGCTGGACACTCATAAACACTGATGCTGACACCATTTTCGAGCTAGAGATTTGGAAGGTGGGAAGGCCCCTGGAGGAGCCCGCTGCAAGCAAACCTTAAAGTGACCCAGGAGCAGTACCCTTGGAAAACAAGATGGGAGTACTCCTGCTCCATGCCAGTTCTTTACAACCCTGGACAGAGTGTGACGGGACCCCAGTTCTTAAGTAGTACCCTTTGAAGGAGTGTTGAGGTTAATGGGGCAGGAGCCGTAGGATTGCCAGGCAGCTGCTGGGCCAGGCAGCAGGACACTCTCGACTCCAAGGAGGAGTCGGGAGTGTGAATGGGGAATGAACACCTAGCAATGCCAAAGGGAGACGCCGCGCCCTATGAAGAAGCTAACACGGCCCCAGAGAACCACAAACTCTGTGAAGTGATCACCCGCATCAGAGTAAACCAGGTGGACGTACCTTCTCACCACCAGCTATGACTTGCCAAATTCAGTAACTTCCTGGAACTGTGCTTTCTATTTCCTGTCACACTGGGAGGCGCTGGAGCCCAGAGAGAGACAGGGGAGGTGCTTGACTTGGGTATGAGATTAGGAGTTTTGGAAAGAATTCTAGAACATACCCAATGCCCAGCGGCCGGCACGGGGGATTTGACAGAGCACAATTGTAAGCAGTTCCTTGGAAAAAATTAAAGTCACTTCATGCTGTTAGCTCCACGAACTGAGGGAGGCTCCTCAAGAAATCAGCCACACTAACAGGAGGGCTAAGTACACATAAGTTGCAAACTCCCCCTAAATAAATGGTGCAGTTGAAAAATATTTCAGCAAAGTTGTACTCTAGCTTGAGGCAGGCCAGGGTCAGCTGTAGGCCCCTCCTGCCACTCTCCAAGGAGCAGGCTTCAGCGTAAGGCCTCTGCCAACCTCATGCTCCTGGGAAGTGAAGGGCAGAGGTCTGCACTTGAACTTCATCCCTTCTCCTAGGTGCTGCGTCAGGTAAATTAACATTGATGGAACCCCCCACTCTGTAGCAGGCAATACACTGGTTACTTTACCTGACAGTTCTGGTAGGTAGCGGTGGAACCTCTATATTACAGAGATTACCTCATCTAAGTTACATTCATGGTCCAAATGACATTCCAATGAAGCCTGAATCTGAACCGAATCCATGCTGGTTCCATCCCACCACACTGAAAAGTGAAGGTGGGTGGGGGCTGAAAGGAGCCCAAAGGAGAGCTCACATGTCCAAAACAATTTTAGAACGATGGCTGCTCACCAGCAGTTTAAAAAGGCACACCGTTTTATTTACATTTTCAAATCTGTAAAATCTGATGTTGTGTTATTATAAATAAAAAAACTAAATCAATAATATGTCCACCCTCTTCCCTAGCAGCTCTCATGAAGGGACACCAGTCCTGGACAACAGCAGAGTGACCTTTAGCAGGAAGACAAAAGCACTATTGAAAAAAAAAAAAAAAAGCTAGTTCTGAACAGAATGCACTAGTTCTGAACAGAACTCAAACTTGCCAAGCCGTCTGCACTTTGGAATTTTGCAGTGTTTAATGTCAACTGTCCAGAACTGGCCTGTGGGTCTCTCTTGGGGGGGGAGGGGGAGAGAGAAAGAAAAAGATTTCCATCCCGCCATCGCACCCAGCTTGATAGGTAGCATGGTAGGTAGTCAAAAGTTCCTGAAAGCCATGCATAGGACACTGCTCAGGAAAGGCCTTTATTAACCTTCCACACAGTTTAACCAGAAGACTATCTTCACCAAATTATCTCCGCAGCCAGTCCCTTGCTGGTTGAATCACTATGCAAATAGCGGAGCTCTGAGTCACTGGAAATTGAAAGAGATTTGGTTTAGTAAGCACAAGACCTTTTCCTAGAAATGTAAGCTACCCTTTCAAACAGCGGTAGCCAACCTTTTGGACCTCATGGACCACCAGTGGTCCACGGACCACCAGTTGGCGACCGCTGCTTTAAAAGGTGCTCTCAAACTTTGCCCTCAAGATATCTCCAGTACAGAGCTCAGCAAGTAAACTTACTACAAATAAAAATGACAGCATACAATTTCAGAATCTCTCAAACTGTCAAACTCCACAGTCACTATTCTTCCCTCTATGACAGCAGCAGGTAAACACACACACACACACACACACACACACACACACACACACACACACTATGCTTTCAATTTTCAGAGTTAAAGACCTTTAAACTTTTTATACCTCCATTTGGAGCCATTTTTCTAGAGGTTCAAAATAAAAGGAGACAGGTCGTAACATTTAAAATTGAGATGACCAGCCCTGACTGATTTGGCTCAGTGGATAGAGCATCTGCCTGCGGACTGAGGGGTCCCAGGTTCGATTCCAGTCAAGGGCATGTGCCTTGGTTGCGGGCACATCCCCAGTGGGAGGTGTGCAGGAGGCAGCTGGTCGATGTTTCTCTCTCATCGATGTTTCTAGCTCTCTTTCTTCTCTCTCATCGATGTTTCTAACTCTCTCTCTCTCCCTTTCTCTCTGCAAAAAATCAATATATATGATTGAAATGACCAATTCCTTAAAAAATAAATAAATAGCACAAATAGAATTTGACAGAAAACTTTTTGCCTAAACCAGAGTTCTCCCAAATCTCTTCAAGAATCTGCTCTTAGAAAGGCAGTTAAATGAATACATATTGGTAAAGAATAGTTCTAAGGAACAGATTTAAAGTTAACAGTATTCCCTTCTCTTAGTTATGTTTTCATCAACCACAGCCAATAAAAACAAGAAATAATAAAACAAAGATTCTCTCTTAACTTCCCCCTTCATCCTTATTTATCTCACCTACTCATAATACTTGTTTTCAATTTGACTTCTGAGCATCTCCGTAATTTATCAATCACCACTGCTTATGTTAATAAGGGCTTTGAGCTAAAGAGCAGTGTGAGCTTGCTTTAGTCTTTGCCTCCCTGCCCACATCAGAGGGGTCACCGACCTTTTCTGGAATAGGCAGAGATACACTCCTTTTAGACGGACTCAAGTCATTCTATCACAGAGACCCAGGGTGAGCTATGGCAGTCCACATGGGCCCCATACTTGGTTTAATGCTCTGCTGTTGCCATCTTGAAATTCTTAATTTTTGAACAAGAGGTACCACATTTTCATTTTGCAGTAGGCCCTGCAAATTTTGTAAATGGTTCTGCACAGACCGATTTCTTTTTTTTCTCTTTCTTTTTCTAAAAACTAAATTTATTGAAGTGACATTGGTTAATAGGATCATTTAGGTTTCAGGTACACATCTCCATAATACATGATCTAGTCCAGTGCATTATGCCTACCATCCAAAGTCAAATAATCTTCTGTCACCATATATTTGGCCCCCTTTACCCTTTAATTGACATTTTATAATGATAAAGGGGACACTACATCAAAAAGACCTAACACTTCTTTTTGTTGTTGTTGTTGTTGTTAATCCTCACCCAAGGATATTTTTCCATTGATTTTTAGAGAGAGTAGAAGAGACACAGAGAGAGAAACATCGATGTGAGAGAGACACATGGGTTGGTTGCCTCCTGCAGGCACCTTGACCAGGGCCTGCAACCCAGGTATATGACCTTGACCAGAATCAAACCTAGGACCCTTCAGTACATGGGCTGAAACTCTATCCACTGAGCCAAACCAGCTAGCCCAATACTTCTTAATATATATGC
>NW_006299705.1:3304645-3308864 GCF_000327345.1 Myotis davidii | reverse complement strand
GATCATCCAAGCAGAAAATCAATAAGAAAAAATCAACCTTGGATGACACATTAGACCAAACGAACATAATTGACATTTACAGAGCCTTTCACCCCCGACAGCAGATTATATATTCTTCTCCAGCGCACATGGAACATCCTCAAGCACTGACCATATGTCAGACCATAAAACTAGCCTCAACAAATTCAAGAAAATTGAAATTATACCAAACAAATTCTCTGACCACAATGCTTTGAAATTAGAAATCAACTGCAAAAAGGAAGTAAAGAAACCCACAGATATGTGGAGCTTAAACAACATACTACTGAAAAATGGGTCAAAGAAGAAATAAAAGGTGAGATCAAAAGACACACAGAGACATATCAAAACTTCTGAGATGCAGCAAAAAACAGTAACAGAAGAGAAGTTATATCATTACAGGCCTATCTCAAGAAACAAAAGTAAACAACCTAACATTACATCTTAAAGAACTAGAAAAAGAAGTCCCGGCCGGTGTTGCTCAGTGGTTGAGCATCGACCTATGAACCAGGAGGTCATAGTTCTATTCCCGGTCAGGGCACATGCTCGGGTTGTGGGCTCAATCCCCAGTAGGGGGCATGCAGGAGACAGCTGATCTGATGAATACAGATGCAAAAATTCTAAACAAAATGCTAGCAAATCGAATACAACAATACATTAAAAAAATAATACATCATGATCCAGTGGGGGTCATTACAGGGGCACAAGGATGGCTCAATATATGCAAATCAATCAATGCAATACAACACATTAACAAAACAAAGGATAAAAATCACATGATCTTATCAATAGTTGCAGATCTAATTTCTAAAAAATGGCATTGAGGGTCTTTTTGTTTGTTTTTTGGTCCTTGTTTTTTTTTTGGATCGGCACGGCGAATTTACTCCTGCGCAGAAGGGTGCTGTTGCCAGCTGGAAATCATGGGCACATGGGCAAAGCACACCAAACGGGAAGTCCGTTCGGGTTTTATTTCCTGACGCGGGTCTGCCCAGCATAAGGTTTTTTTTTTAAAGTTTTATTTTATACCAGAGTTGTAACTTACAGGGATTTTATTTCACAACATAGATGCCAATATTTTTATAGTTTCAAATCAAGGTAACATAGCATCCTCCCCCTGGATCGCTGCAGAAGGTTTCTAAACTTCTTTTTGGGGATCCACTTTTGTCTACTGACAATCTGTCTTCATACAATCAAAGTTTTGTCTCAAACACAACTGATGCTGTCATTTTGCTTAAAATCCTTCCGTGGCATCCATAGGCCCAAAGCCTTCGCCTGGCCACAGGCCCTGAGCTCCAGCCTGCCTGCTGCTTGGCCTCACCCCTTCCTGGCCTCCCGTGTCCCTGCCTCCTGGGCTCTCCCTCAGTTTCTAGAATGTGCCCCCTTGCCATCCTTCTCAGAGCCTTTGCACCTACTGTCCTCTCTGCCCTAGAGGCAAATACTTGCATCTATGCATGTCCAAGGATGTAAAGAAAATAAAGCAAAAATCCTGGATCCAAACCAACTATCATTACTGCAGTGGTTCTCAACCTTCCTAATGCCGCGGCCCTTTAATACAGTCCCTCATGTTGTGGTGACCCCCAACCATACAATTATTTTCGTTGCTACTTCATAACTGCAATGTTGCTACTGTTATGAATCGTCATGTAAATATCTGATATGCAGGATGTATTTTCATTGTTACAAATTGAAGCATAGTGATTAATCACAAAAACAATATGTATTATATATGTGTTTTCCGACGGTCTTAGGCGCCCCCTGTGAAAGGGGTCACGACCCACAGGTTGAGATCCGCTGCCTTACTGACTTTAATATCATGAAAGAAGCACGGAGGGGTTTACAAAGGCTTGCACTTCTTCGTACACGTTTTTCACTCACCCCTGCGTTGGGATGTGTTCCCAATGGTGACAATGAACTATCAGAAGTTCATACGGGAAAGTTCAAGTAAAAAAAAAAGTTTTTGCTTGGAAACAAATGACAGTTATGAACAAGTTACCTGCAACTGTTTGCTCATGAGCTCTCAGTGTGCAGAGACTCGTGACCTTGGTTCTGCCTCTACTGAAACGCTCTGGCAACACTCGTCGCCGGGAGCTCTTCCAGATCAGCAGCATCCTCTGCTCTGAGTGGTCACCTCATCTTGTCACTCAGGACGCTTACCAAGGACCTGTCTTTCTCCCCACCATCCCCTTAATGGACTCTGATTAATTTCATGCCAATGGCCACAGAACATGCTGCTGGCTTTTCACAAAAGAGTGTTGAGAGAATATGCTCTCTACTTGGGAAGAAATTAAGTTAGAGTCCTACTGTTCACAAAAATATTCCAGATGGATTAAGGCTCTAAAACATTTAAAAATGTCAATTATGAACACATTAGAAAAATATATAGGGGACTATGTTTATAACCTTGGAGAAAGAAGGCCTTCTTAAATCAGACACAACAAAACAGTCCTGCAGAGGGAAATTATTTATGATGCCTTTGATGTAGTCCAATTGCCCAAAGTTAAAAGACAAGGCCAGGCTTAGAGAAAATATTTGCCACAGAACAAAGGATTAGTATTCTGGAAAAAAAAAAACACCAAAAAAGTATAAATCAATAAAGAAAAGACATTTAAAAAAAAACTGAGCAAAGGATATTAATTAAGAGGCAATTCATAGAAAAGAATAAAAATACCTCAAACATATATGCAGAGCTGCCTAGTAAAGAAAAACAATCAAAGTAGTAAGAATTTTTCTTTAATAGATTGGCAACACGTTTAAAGATCAATTTTATAAAGTGTTGCAAGTGTGTGCCATGTAGCAGACACCCTGCTGGCGAACAATTCGACAGTCTTCTGCCTATGACAGTGATGGCGAACCTTTTGAGCTCGGCGTGTCAGCATTTTGAAAAACCCTAACTTAACTCTGGTGCCGTGTCACATATAGAAATTTTTTGATATTTGCAACCATAGTAAAACAGAGACTTATATTTTTTATTTTTATTTTATATATTTAAATGCCATTTAACAAATAAAAATCAACCAAAAAAATGAGTTCACATGTCACGTCTGACACGCGTGTCATAGGTTCGCCATCACTCTATGACAACCCCTATGGTCACTCTAACCATTCTGATTGTCTCTAGTGAAGAGAAAAACCTGTCCTCTCCTGTATTCAGGATGCTGCTACCCTGGAAGTTCTGGCTATCACAGTCTTGTTATAACACTAGCCATATCAGGTATCAAAGTGAGTTATAAAACAGTCCACTGGGGAAATCTGCCAAAGGGAGATAAAAACCCGGATTTGTATGTCTCTCCCACAGTGAGTCGCGAGAAAGCTCTGAGAAGGGGTTTTTGGAAAGAGCTGCTGTGAGACCCCGACATAGCCCCCTCTCCTCTTTGGGTGATGGGTAGGAATATCACCTTCTTGCCTCAGAGGAGGGTTTTTGGTGAGACCAGTTGGGGAGTTTCACAGGAGTCCTTGAGAGCAGGTGTCGGACTCCTGCCCGTAGAATCCAGAACACAGAGGCAAGCTGCCCTGGGGAGCAGGGAGTGGAGCTTCGTGGTGGCTGCACTGGGACTGGCTCATGTTGGCAGCATCTGTGGAGAAAAGAGTGGGAGATGCCTCCTGGGCTGGGGGTGGTCCACAGGCAAGAATGAGCCAGTGCAGGGCTTGTCTTATGTCTATGCTTCTGGTGCTGACCGGAGGGGGCAACATGACCTGAGCAGGCAGACTTGGAGGTGGACCACTGGGCTCCCAGGGGTGAGAGGGAGCAAGGGATGAGGGCCTTTGAAGAGCACCTCTGGAGGGAGTCAGCTTTAACACTCCACCAGGTCTAGAGAACAAAGGCCGTCTTACCATAGTATCAGTCACAGGCATTTCCCTGTCCCCTCTGCCATCTTCCCACCCCATCCGCAGGAAAGCATGGCAAAAGAATGATGCCAACCTGTGTTTTCCAAGATGAATTAACTAAAGAGAACACAACTTTTGTTCCAATCTAGATGGTACAACTAGTTTATATTAAGAAATACACTTCATGGACATTTATGTACATAAATACACACTAAATGATGAGAAAGACAAGAACTTATAAGAATGATTACCTCTATAAAGGGGAATAGTATTGAGGGCGGCCAGTGTCAAATAGGAATTCAATTCACCCATATTATTTGAAAAGACAAGAACACATTCATGTATTTCTTGGATAATTAAATGCATTAAAAAGAAG
>NW_006299705.1:3296526-3303535 GCF_000327345.1 Myotis davidii | reverse complement strand
CTCTCATGGACGTAAATCCCGCCTCTGGGGCTAGGATGTCAACCATGGACCTCAGACTGGTTCTCCTCAAAGTAGACAAGATTCACAGCTGAAGTTACATTGTGTTCTTAATTTTGAGAAGTCCTTCTCGTGGTTTCCTCTATCAGAGAGAGTAGGAAGAAACAGGACTTTATCAAAAGAAAACCGAAACACCCAGAAATAAACTGAAACATGGAGAACGAAGAACCACTGAGTGGTGAATAAAAAAGGAGATTAGGAGAACTTGAAGTTAAGGTAAAGAGCCCTTGTGTGTGTGTGTGTGTGTGTACACACATATGCACACACATTTGTGTATGTACACAATTCATTTTAAAACAGCAGGAAACCTAGTAATTAACCACAGCTTCTAAAATCCAGAGACGAAAAACAGTACTTTGGTTATAGACCAACTATCTTAGAAGAGCTAATAATTAGTTTGGGGGAAAAAAAGCTAAGAAAATAATGGGTTTTGAAATTGAACGGTATAAAAACTACCAGTTGCTAAGAAAATGGTGACATTCCCTTTCACACTATTGCAAAGGTATAGCAGCCTGCATGTGGTACCATTTTGCCCTTAAATCCATCCTACTTCTATGTTATAACCAGGAATTGGTGCATTACAGCCTGTGAGTCAAGGATATTCTTTATATTTTCAAACAGTTGGAAAACTTTGAAAGCACAGCATTTCATGAAAAAAAAAAAGTCAAGTCCATAAATAAAGTCATATTGGAACTCTGCCACATGAATTTGTTTTTGTAGTGTCTACGGCTGCTTTCCTGCTATATAGGCAGAGTTAAATAAGTAGCTGCAATAGAGACCCCATGGACCTCAAAAACCATCTGACCCTTTACAGAAATAAAATGAGCCAACCTGGGTTCCAGACCAACTGAACTCCCTTTACTGCCATTGGCATTATGTGAACATCATTACTGATAGCTGCAACAAGCTGCCATTCAGCTTATTATACATGTTTGAGTGGTTATCAGCTGCTCAGAGATGATAAACTCCTGCATCAGGCCATCGATCAGTGTTTATTCCAGGAATTATGCCCCACACCTCACAGCTTTTATCCTGTTAGTACAAGAAATCTCATTAGGATTCACATTAAGCCATTAAGCCATTCTTTAAAATAATCACTCTTATGCCTGTATATAGGATACCCCCTTATCTGTGGGGATATGTTCTATGACCCCCAGGGATGCCTGAACTTGTGGATACTATGGTACCCTATACATACTGTGTTTTTCCCCCATGCATACATACTTTTCACTTAAAGGAAGCACATCACAGCTTTTCTTTAGCATATCTGAATTGCCGGCATCACTACTCTTGAGTTCTGGGTCAGTATTAAGTAAAATTAGGGTTATTTGAATGCAGGCACTGTGACATCTCGACAGCTGATCTGTAACCAAGATGCCTACTAAGTGATTAATAGGTGAGGAGCATGTGGATACCTGGACAAAAGAATGATTCATATCCCAGGCAGGAGAGAATGGGAAAGTGTGAGATTTCATCATCCTACTCAGAATCATGTGCAATTTAAACTTACTGTTTATCCTGAAATTTTCCATTTAATATTTTTAGACCATGGTTGATAAGTAACTGAAACTGTGGAAAGTGAAACTGAGGATGGGGAAGAGGGAACTACTGTGTATTATTATTCTGTATACTCTTAAGTTCCATACAAAATTATTGAGTCAATTTAGTTTGACGATAACTTAGTAATAGCATCCCTTATTCACATGTAAATTACACACAAATCAGCTTTAAGAAAAACAAAATAAAGAGACTAACCAGACATCAGTCATACTTCTCTTTCAAAGTTCTGACCTTCCCTCAGCATCACTCAGCACTCCCACCTGCCCCTTCAAAACTGTCCTGTCCCTTGTACAGGTGTACAGGCAGACCTCAGAGATAGACATTGTGGGTTTGGTTCGAGACCACCGCAATAAAGTGAGTCCTAATCTTTTTGCTGGTGGAAGGTCTTGCCTTCAATTTGTAAAAAACGCAATATCTGTGCAGCACAATAAACCAAAGTACAAAAATGAGGTATGCCTGTACTCAGAAGAACCATTCTCTCAGCTCACTAACACTATTTATTGGATCCACAAAACTCCAACTAGTCACATGCCCAATTATATCTCGGGCAATTCTGTTTGAAAGCCTTGTGATTGTGGTTTTGCTCCTATCTAAATGGCTTTCCCTTTGCTTCTCAAGCAAATCGAATCTGGCCTTTAGAACATCATTGAACAGGTTTCATTCCCAAGTCCAGAGATCAGCCCTTTAATTCATAAAAAGCAGAGTCATCTACTATATAAGGAAGATAGGAAACTGAAGAGCAAGAACTGGCACTGTGTCCTGGAGTCTAGAGATCACACACGAGGATTTCGGAGCTGCTTCAAATGAGTCATCTTGGCTGTCCATGGCCCTAGAGCAACCTTCTGGAAACTCTGCCAAAGGACAAGTTTGCACTGAGCAGCTGACACAGACCTTCCAGTTGTCCAGAAGTTAGATTTCTCATTGTGAACAAATAGGCAATCACTAACTGGACCTGTTTTTATGAATCAGTTCCCTCAGCCGGGATTAACTATGAATAAAATAGGAGAAAACAGAGATTCTGGTTTTGTAAAACACACACTTAATGCTGGTGACCACACAAAGGCTCCATCTCCTCCTATAACATATCTAACTCATGGCACATTTTACCTGCTTCCTCTAAGTATTTATTGAACACTCATTGTGTGCTGGTGACTTGCTAGCAACTGTAATATATATAAAATAAACAGAGCAGAGTCTACTCTATTGAGGAGCATTAACTTGCTGGATAAACAAGTTACGTGTGAAATAACAAAAGACCAATTGCTGGTCATATCTACCAAAAACAAACAAACAAACAAACAACAAAACCTATAAAAAAGTAAATTAAATTAAAAATAAAAACAAACATAAACTACCAAATGACCAAAATGTGTGTGAGACACAGTGAGAGAAAAACGCAAGGATGATGTGGGCAGTGTGGGCCCAGATATAACAGCTTCGGGATGTAAGAAAAAATCAGTGCTGAGCCTGGAAGAATGAACAGAATTTGGCTGAGAGAAAATCCCACAAATGCAAAGACATAAAGGAACAAGGGGTATCTGACAATAAACAAGCCACCTTAAGGAGCCAAAGATCCACACTGGTGATCAGAGAACTTGACTCCTGACTAAGATAAAAGGACATCCCCTGAGGGCTTGATGGCCAGAGAGTTGAGACTGGAGAGGGATGCAAAAGGAAGACTCTGAAGAGGAAGACATGAAGAAAGTAACACTTGCAGAATATACGATCTTTCTTCTGGTGGCACAAGTTGAATCAGAAGGAAGAAAACCATGAGACAAGGAGGTGAGTCAGCAAGTTCACACATGATAAGCCATGAGTTTAGATACACTGAAGTTTATAGTAAAGAAAAAGAAGAGGAAAACATTGCCGACGTCCAGGACATGAGCTCTGGTGAATGCAGATAAGTGATTTCTTCCCTTCCCTTGCACCGAATGCTTACCATCCACACATAGCCAGGAAACTGGTTAGTAACAATAAATAATCACAATGACGGCCAATGTACAGGAATCTCCTAAAGTCCTGTTTATACTTTCAGAGATTACTATGACAATTACAGTCTTCATGCTTGATGGTTAAATACATTATTACACATAGAATACTCGTAATCTGTGCACAGTATATTTGGCAATTCTCTAGAAAGTACACCACCTTCTGTGGATAAAAAAAAGGGGCTCTATGGAAATTAACCTCACGGGGGTTATCTGATCGTAAGTTCTTAACTGGGCAGGTCATAATGGGTAGTCACGTCCAAAGCTTGTAACTTTTTTAATAAAAGGTTTATCTTGGCCTGAACCAAGTCCTGTCCATTGTTTCTGTGCATCTAAGTTAACACATCTTTGAAAAAAAGCATAACCACCCTCAAAAGAGCACATAATTTTGTTAACCATCAGGTAACCCAATTACCACCTTACTTTCTCCCACCTCCATGTAATCTTCTTTACGTCCCCTCACTAATTTCAAATGCATAAAAGAAACTGCAAAGCCGTCATTCTCTGGAGTATTTGAGATCTTGCTCCCTGGCATATGTCGTCAGAGTTTGGGCTCAAACTCTCATAAAAGTTCTTCACAGGTTTGGATGTTCTTCTGTCGATACTTGTTTTTCTAATCACACCAGGTAAGAGTTCACTTTATTTGCTCTTTACATCCCACTTCGGCTTCTATATCAGAAGTGTCATCTGATGTGGCATCAAGTGTGGTCAGAAGTGTGGGGCTATGGGAGGGTCCCTGGCGGGGCTGCGAAGGCCTTCAGGTCCCCACCAGCTCTCCTGATGCAAACAGTCCTTGCGCAACAGGAAGCACCTCTAAACTAGCAAGCACACACCTTCTTCAAGACGTTTAGACACTGTCTCCATCTGTTCCCCTTAACAGCTTCCCTCTGCTGAGGCAGAGGGCTCCCATATTATCTGGCTTGAGTTACTGCCAGTTTGTTTTCATAAAGATCACTATCTTGGCCAGACACTGGGAAATAAGTGAGACACAAATCTGGTTTTGATGAAAAGGAGACATTAAATGGGGTGTTAGTATTACCCAGGGGACACCGAAACTCTGAAACTCCATTGCCTCACAGATTTTATATTCTGCCAAAGGGAAGGATCAAACCCTACAGTATTGGGCCTTTAAAAGCCAGGAGAGAAAAAAGGATTGCCCAGGACTGTCCACAGACCTACTCATATAACCAGCCAGAAAAAGGACAAACCCTTGTGTGCTATAGGTACATTTGCTTTAAAAACTATGCATAGAAAACCAGGGTATCCACCCTTCTGAGTTTCCCCTAAATCAAGTAATAACACTAGACTACAATTCACATGTTAAACTGGAAACTAAGAGAGTAACCTGACTTTGAATCACTCTACAGGTGTAGAAGGTATGATTGCAGGTACAGGAGGTGTCATCTGAGAAGCTGGTGTCCCTGGCCCTTCTAGAAGCAGCCAAAATATGTCCATACCCTGCAGGCAAATAAGTCATCAGGAGACCTGGGCTAGTGGAAAAGCTCATGCCCAAATGGACTAGATGACAATGCCACTCTTACTTACTGTTAAAATCTTTATAATGACCAAAAGGCTATTTATTTGCAAGTAAAGGCTTTGGAGCTTCTGGTCAAGATGGCAGAGTAGGTGAACGCTGTGCTCCCTCATCCCAAATCACATCAAAATTACAATTAAACTACAGAACAACCATCATTGAGAACTGCATGAAGACTAGATAAACAAAAACCACTTCAAGGCTGGTAGGAGGGGTGGTGACATGGAACAGGCAAGCCCTACACCCACATGTGGCAGTTAAAAACTAGGAGAGATATCTTGGCTGTGGAGATCCCCTTGAGAAGTGAGAGGTCCCAGACCCACACCAGGATCCCAAGGCCAGGGTTCCAGTGCCAGGAAGAAAAGTCCCCTGGCTGTGAAAACCAGTGGAGATTGTGGGCGAGTGACACGGAGGGCTGTTGGAGTCCCAGGCGTTCCTTTCAAAAGACTGCACGTGGATTTCCTTGCTGACAAATTCACTCAGTCCGAACTCCAGCACTGGGGCAGCAGCCTGAAAAGTGCCAGAGACAGATGGGGAGGAACTAAATCGTCTGGCTTCGGCGCTGGAGGGGAGGTTCTCTCTGTCATTTTGCTACTTAGATGAACCACGTTCCCACAGAGTTGGCAGGCAGGCGTCAAGTCTGAGTCTCCATCAACAGAACACAATTCGCCTTGCCCTGGTGATTCCCTGAAATCCCACTCCACTCAATTTGTAGGCCACCCAAGCTGCTTACAACAGTTTTTCCACACAAATGGCCTATCTTGGCTTGCGCTGCAGACTTTACTAAAATATCTCAAAGGTTCACAATCCCAAATAAGAGCATCTGTCTTCAGCATTCCCTGTACCTCTTTCTAAGTGGCCCCCAAACTGGCAGTAGTGGCAGCTGGCCTTGGTTCACAGCTTAACATCTCCCAGGTGCCTCCAAGCCCAGCACAGTGGCAACCATCAACAGATCACCCTGTAGCTCATACCAGGTAGCCCGACCCGGGCACAGGCAGTGACTGACCTGGGCTTGCACCATTTCCCAAGACGCCCCAGAACCAACACACCAGGTGGCCAACTTCAGATCACACCAGAGCACCTCCACAAACAACTTACCCAAAGGGTGGGCTTGGCAGGCACCAGAGGCCCGCTAAAGTGAATCCTGCTCCAGGGGGTCAGCCCCTGCACAATAGCTCCTCCATTGTAGTCAGTCAGTCCTCCCAGCCAATCAGATCTGAAGGTCAATCCCTACCATTGACATGCCAACAGCAATCAAGGTTCAACTACAACAGGAGAGCACACACAACCCATGTAAAAACACATCTGGAGCACCGGACTCAGGTGACCAGGAAGATTGTGCCACTGGACCCTACAGGACACCTACTATGTAAGGCCATTCTACCAAGACCGGGAGATGTAACAGCTCTACCTAATACATAGAAACAAACACAGAGAGGCAGCCGAAATGAGGAGACAAAGAAGTTTGTCCCAAATGAAAAAAAAAAAAAAGCAGAACAAAACTCCAGCAAAAGAACTAAACAATTTACCAGATGAGGAGTTCAAAACACTAGTTATAAGGATGCTCACTGAACATAGGGATAAGTAAATAAACTCAGTGAGAACTTTAACAAAGAGATAGAAACATAAAAACAGAGTTAGAAAACATAAAAAGGACTAGGCAGATATGAAAAATACAATAACTGAAATGAAAAATACATTAGAGGGACTCAACAGTAGATCAGATAAAGCAAAGGATTGAGTCAGCAATTTGATCTATGAACCTGGAGGTAATGGTTCCATTCCCAGTCAGGGCACATGCCCGGGTTGTGGGCTCAATCCCCATTGGAGGACATGCAGGAGACAGCCAATCAATGATCCTCTCTCATCG
>NW_006299705.1:3289407-3296498 GCF_000327345.1 Myotis davidii | reverse complement strand
CCTTCCTCTCTGAAATCAATAAAAATACTATTAAAAAAATAGTTCCTCACATAAAATTTTTTAAAAAGTAGCATCCTTGAAATTTCAACAGCTGAATCAACAAATGCACTATTTGCTGTTAAGTAGCACTTATATTTATAAATTTGCATGCCTCTAGATTTTTAGTCTCAAATTAGCTTTAAATATGATGGTCAAAAACCTACTAGTAATTATCAAACACTAATTTGAAAAGATATATGTCCCCTTATGTTCATTGCAGCATTCCTAGTAACAGCCAAGACATGGAAGTAACCTAGATGTCTATCAATAGATGCCTAGATAAATAAGATGTGATGTATATATGTGAAACAGAATATTACACAACTCTCAAAAGGAATGAAATCTCGCCATTTGTGACAACATGAATGAACCTAGAAGAATTTTGCTAAGTGAAATAAGTCAAGACAGGGAAAGACAAATACTGTATGATATAATTTACACGTGTAATCTAAAAAACAACCTAAATGAATCAACAAAACAAAACAGTAACAGACCACAGATATACAGAATAAGCTGATGGTTGCCAAAGGGGAGGGGTGGGAGATGGGAATTTTAAAAAAACCTAACAACTTATCATTTTGCTGATGCAAAGAATAACATGGGTACTCCATTTATTGGAAATTCTAAGACTGCCTAACAATTTCCTGCCAGCATGAAACAATTTCCATCAGCAAACAATGGCACAATTGGTTAAAACAAAAAAGGAGCATTATAAAACAACAGTAAACTAATCCAGAGACGGATGCTCAACTGCAGCCAAGACTGTCTGAGTATCAGGTAACAACATCTCTCTCTTATATTTGAAAATGCAAAGACAAAGCTCTCCCCAATCCAGACTTAAGGGCAGTCTCATGGGAGTGTACTTAAACAACATGCCAGATGCACTTGCATAATGGACAGGCGTGGGCTTCCTCAAAGAAAATAGAAAAAGAGAGCTTCCTTGCTGAATGCATTGGCACAAGGCACACCTTTGTGACAGGTTATAGTACAGCTGCAGGGATGTCATCATTCTGATGTTACCACTGACCTGTAGATTAGTGAGAAAACCCCCCACATATTTCAGATTTTTAATAGTGAGTCTTACATTAAAAATATTCTCTAAATCTTCAATGAGGACATTTATGTTAACGTCCTTTATCAAATGAATCTTCCATTCAATACACTCAAGAATGTAAATGCTTCGGTTATAAGGTTAAAGAATTTCTTCAATATAAAAATATCTTTTAGTGGATTCACTTGGGCCATGATATCATTTCTTCCTTTGGCTTGTTCAGTTCTATGTTTTCTGATTCTTAACAAAGAAATTCTTTGTGGTTCCATGTTAAAGGCAAAGTGAGAAATTGTGGCCTCCATTATTCGAGACAAGGCTTGACTGGTCAACACTGCCTTCAACTCTTTTCTCATAATCACAGAGGTTCAGTTTGCATGTCACTGGATTAGCACCAGCTGATTCTCAAATACAAGGTGCCTTTGGAGAACAGCAGCAACAGAAGGCCCTCGCAGGGTCTCTAGTTTTGTTATTAAAAGACTCTCAAATAGCTTTACCAGGTACATCACTTCGTCCAGCTGTCATGGGTTTTGAAAAGTCAAATGTTTAGGACAGGTAGCATGGATAATAAAACCATAGTCACATGCAGATGGGGAGTCAGGTTTTTAGACAAGGGACTGCATTTCATTCAGCTCCAATGGCTGATCAAGACCAGAATTCTGCTGGGCTTCAAGGTGAATTTGAGAGCGGGCTGTCTGATCCCTTACAGGGGGGCCTCCTCACAGTGACCCATCTCAGAGCAGATGCCTCAGGTTGACAGATTCCTAAAGAGACCTTACAGTGTGCAGGTTCCTGCTTGAATATATGATTTCTTAAATCTATAGGTAAGAGATCACTGGGTTAAGGACATTTGGGATCTAATTGTGTCTGCCTCAAAGTGCAGGTAAATAAAGCCCAAGGTGTGAATAACCCACCTGAATCAGGCTGTCACAGTCTTTGAAATCTTGAATCTTCACTCCACCTTTATTCTCTCCTAATCATCTCAATTTAAGCCAGTAAATAAAAATAAATGCGATTATTAATCAGGAACTCTTCACTACTTACTAGATAAAAAATTTTCTCTTCCTAGTACTTTAGAAAAGTAGGCTCCAGAATAGACTGCTAATGATTCTCCCATTCTGTTCAGAGCTAGATGATGAAAACTGAGCTATTACTGCATAGCTGATTGCACAGAAAGTGATTAGAAACACCCCTACCCCATATTATACTTGCAACAAGCTACATTTTCATCTGTTACTCAGCTGCTAGACATCTGCAGACAAAAGTAAGTGTGTGCTTTTTAGGAAGATTCACAAATTCCCTATTTCAACACAGGTAGCAAGAATTTGATATGGCAAGATCTTTAATGAACAGGACACAGCGTGGTTGAAATTTCTCTTCTTTTGAAAAAATAACACTGAAAGGAAATTTGTGAGTTTGCTAATTATATTTTTTCTCCTTCTGATATCAGGGTATTATACAGTCATCAGGCATTCAATTTAGAATGGGTATGGATGATGGTGAAGTGGGAAAAGGGCATCATTTACTTAGTTGGAAGTAAATAAAAACATAAAAATATAAAATCCCAAGGCCAGAAAGGAACTTTTAAGATCAATTATTCCAAAAATTCTTATTTCCTGACCAAACTAAGGCTCAAATAAATGACTTACCCAAGCCCACTGCATTGATGTCTAAGGAACACAAGAACACAGATTTCCCTGGCTAATGATCAATCTCTCCACTCTACCATACTATCTATGTTCTATCAAGACACAATGGAGTCAACCTTTCATTCAGTGCTGAGTCACCTTGCAAATTCTTGTTGAATACTACTGAATTCTTCTCCCTGCATCCAAGTTAAGTTGGATTCAAATGTTAGTTACATTCAAACCTATAAAGTTTAGCATGAAATTCTTTGACCAAATGAAAGAAATAAATTGAAACACTTTAGAGCTTCTACAGGCAAGAGCACCTGTGATCCAATCTTAAAATAATAATCTGTTAAATTTCTAGGGATCTCGCACATTCTGGTTTGACAAAAGGCGAGGGCAGACAACATGGCATAGCTTTTCTTACCTCACCCCCATTTGCAATACACAGGGCTCCTGAGTGCAGGACCTTCTGTCTCCATTCAATAACCCAAGATGACTGAGAAACAATCCATGCCATCACTTGTGAGAACGATTTCACTGTAAACATGTAAGATCTTAGGGAGATTCAGTTGGCTGCATTTTTTAAAATTATCAATTCTTTTTAGTGACTCAGACAGAAAAACCAGAGGAATGGATCTCAGAGTTGTGTCCAAACCAGCAGCCTTAACAAGTCGTGGAACTTGTGAGAAATGTAAAATCCTGGGCCCATCCAAGACTCACTGGATTGGAAACTCTGGGGATGGGACACAGCAACCTGTGTTTTAACAAGCTCTCCAGGTGATTCTGAAGTCAGCTAAGGTTTGAGAAAAGCTGAATTGGAACATTCCAAGTGCTACACTGACTTGTGCTGATGGACTGATAACCTGGCACACAGACATGTGTACAATGGTCTCTGGTTCTTAATGCTTTCTCTACAGGGGCCTTGAAACTTGTACAAAGCGTCAAGCTTATCCAAGTTACATCACTTTCTGGCAACTTCCTATGGCAGACGCTGCCTAAAAATGAGTCATTTTCCAAAAGTATGGAGGAGTTTTATGAAGACAGATTTTATGACTCGGTTTTCTATTGTTTAATGGACAACTGGTTCTCCATTACAAATTAGATTTTGCCTGCTTTTCCCCAAAGACAGAAACTTTAACTTAAAAAATAGGAGAGAAATAGGAAATAGTGACAAGAGGACACACTCTGCTCTGTTGTAACTTATGAGAAGTTGGCTTGAGCGGTAGAATTGGTACATGTGGTCACTGCCCTATCAAGGGGGACATTCTGTAATTAGGGGCCTGAGTCAAGCACTAAATAAGATGGAAATCTGGACAAATGATTGAGTTTCCTGGTGTTCCTAATGCAATAAAGGAAAATTAAATCAGATTTAAAAAAAATTTTTAAAAATTGCTGAGAGAGAGAGAGAGAGAGAGAGAGAGAGAGAGAGAGAGAGAGAGAGAAGCATTGATGTAAGAGAGAGAGACACTGATTGGCTGCCTCCTGCACATGACCCGTCCAGGATCAAACCCACAACCTGGGTATATGGCCTGACTGGCAATCGAACCTGGACACCTTTTGGTGTAAAGGACAATGCTTCAACTCAACAGTAAGAAGTTTAATTTTAGAAATGGGCAAAGTGTTTGAGCAGATACTTTTGCAAGTAAGTACATTACAAGATTAGCCATTAGGAAATGCAAAATAAGAAATCACACTGATATACTGCCACACACTATTACAATGGCTAAAACAAAAAGCATAACAAAACAACAACAAATTGACAATATCAAGTGCTGAGGAAGATACAGAACAGCTAGAATTCTCATACATTGCAGGCAGAAATGCAAAATGGTACAACTATTCTGGAAAATTATTTGGCAGCTTCTTATAAAGTTAACTATACACTTTCCATATGACTCAGCATTTCCACTCCTAGATACAAATTCTAAAGACATAAAAACCTATATTCACACAAAACTCTTTATGTAATTGTGTATAACAGCCCTATTTGTATTCACCCATCTCAAATGTCTCCCAAGCAAATTGCCCTGGCTCCCTACAATAGAATAAAAAGGAATGAACTATTGTTATATACAGCATGAACGACTTTCAAATGCAGTATGCCCAGTAAAAGTAGCCAATCTCCAAAGGTTAGTACTTTATGATTCCATTCATATGCTATTCTGCAAAGGCAAAACTACAGATCAAGGAGCTGGCTGCCAAAGGTTAGAGTAAGGAGAAGATTTGATTATAAAGGAGAAGCTCAAGGGAGATTGTTGGGGTGATTAACTGTTCTGTAACATTATTGCGGTGGCAGTTACAACAATATATACAATTGTTAAAACGTGTAGAACTTTACAGCAAAAATTTTAGTGTATACAAATTTAAAATATAATAAAAATTGGTTTCTTGGGATAGTAGAGTCATTGTCTTATAACCTTTGTGTGTGAGTGGACCTTAGTTTTAAAATGCTATATTTCTAACAGGAATTTCCTAACTCACAAAATTTTCAACATGTATAAACCAAAACCTTGAAATTCAATCATTTTAATTTACAAAAATTAACACTGGACCCAAATGACGTGTTGGTTAACTAAATGCAAATGTAAAATTTTAAAGCTGTCTCAAATAATGTTTGTTATTTTCTTAAAAATTGAGAATCAGATGAAAATATTCTAAATGAATTTTTTCTGGGTTCCACCAACTCCATCAATAGTTTTAGTAGATAGCTGATAAATTCAAGGTGACTTTGGACAAATAACGTCTGTCTAATTACTACTAAGCATCAGCAGGCACAACTACCATGTGTGAATGTATGTCAAAGTTGAAATCGAAATTCTCCCTATTGATATCCTTTCTTCTACTTAGTGTGCCACTACATTTTAGTGAGCTCCTACTATAAAGTAGATGCTTCAGATAGGTTTTTCATTTAACCCTCTAACAGCTCATTTTCCAGTTCAGGAAACAATTCAGTGACCACACAATTCTGTAAGTGATAGATCTAACTTCTAATTATTGCTACCCAACCTTTTCCCCAATCCCCAACTCCTCCAGTAATGTATAAAGAAATGAAAAACCTTTAAGTTGTCTCTCTTATATAGCTAATATTTTAAATGTTCCCAGAACTATAACAGATTAGAATATAAATCCAAGTAAAAACATCACTGTTCTTTGTATTTGCATATTGTATCTTCTAATTATTTAATGAAGAGGTGACTCCAGCTAGAGGGAACAAAATTTGAGATAACAGTGAAGTAGGTTCAAAAGAAGTATATGAGTGTGTATTCACCTCCCTGGAATCCCATCACACAGAGGATGCATATTTGTGTATGCATGCAGAGATATATAAGGTGTTCTGAACTAAAGGCATATAAGGTCCCTAATGTATTTCCTTCACACTTGAAGTGTTAACCTGCCTTAGGGGAAAACACTTATTTTATCTTGCTTGGTAGATAGACTAAAGAGAGCACTGAAATTATTGCTCACCAAGACTTGGTCTATGGCTGCCATTTTCTTTACCAGCTTTCCTAACAACTGTTCCCTCTTGTCAGCTGCTTAGGAATTCCATTCACACAGAAGGGGGCCCACTATCTTACCTTCTGTATGTTGTTTTTTTTAAACAAGCCTTTACAAATGGAAATATCTTGTTCTTTAAAAACAAAGGTCAAGAGAGATAGCAGCTGGAAAGTCAGAACAGAAATGGTTTTGTTTTTTTTTAATTGGCCCTGGAAACAAAATTTCAAGGTAAGATGTCAACTTTTCTTGGGAAAAGCAACCAGACAACCAAAAGCGACCACATCATTTTCTTCTCTATAGAGCACTACCACTTGCAAAGAAAATCCATTTGTAATGTTCTGAGATCTAATTACAGATATCAAATAGTCACTTTTAAAGCACTAAGAATGCTTTGGACAACTTTCCATCTCAAATCTTCTCCCTCCCCACTCCCAACACCTTTTTCATAATTCCCATTATATTTTGGGCTTTTTGACCAATTAATAACATATCTATCATCCTGGAGAATTTACAAATAATTTTAATTCAAACATAATCCTGAAATTTGATGAGAGACATCCAATTTCACGAGACAAATATTATGAGATGATCTAAGTCTTGTTACAGCGTTCTGATTTTTGTAAGTCAAACAAATATAAAAGCTTAAAAATATGTAGCCCCTGAAATATGAAGGTAATAGGATGCTTATCTTTCCTCAAAGCAATAAAATATTAAAACAACCTAATGTTTTAGTAACTTCTTTGGCAGCCAAATTGCATTATTGCTTTATATTGAGTTTATAGTCAACTGAAATCTTAACTATTCCTTTTTAAAAGATTACCCCCTTGTTCCTCAATGAGAACATTCACATCTATAAATCTACTTCTGTTCTAACTTTC
>NW_006299705.1:3280454-3289386 GCF_000327345.1 Myotis davidii | reverse complement strand
ATATCTCTCTTGACCTTTATTTTTAAAGAAACAAAACCAAACAAAACAAAAAGATGACTATTTTCCTGAAAGCACAGCACATTCAGTATTTGGAGTCCTGCCATTTAACATCTGGACATCTCTCAAGTTGAAATTCAACTTGGTGAAATGTGCTTTGCTTAAACAATTTGAAAGCAAATGAGAAACAAATTTGGTCCTATAGATGCATACTTTTTACCACTGTCCTCAAGCTATAATCTTTCCAGGCAACTATTTTTCAAGCTGAATTCTGAAATGTTGGAGGCAATAATTGAGCTACTTAGTATTTCTCTCATCACACCTTTTACTTCAGATAATGACCTGCCATTTGTTTTCAAAGTCCAGAGTGCTAACCATTACACCATGGGACCTGCTTCGTTTTCATTCTATTGACCATCTTTTACTGGAATTAAGCCTTAAAATATTTAAAAAAAATTTTTTTCAGAAGAATTACTTGACAAAATAGTCACAAGATTCCTCAATCTTCAAAGAATATAAATAGTTATCAATCCAACAGCATTACTTATATGTCATTTCCAATCTTCTAACAGGAAAGATAGCAAAGGCGCCCATTTATAATGCAATAAGGATTTCTTTCGGAAAGGCATGTGGAAAGATGTCTGTCTGGCTCAAAATGTATTGGTTAAAACTGGTAAAGCTGATCTAAACTCTTAATTCAAGACACAGTAGGGCAGCCAAAGTAGTGGCCACAGCAAATAAATGTGCCAGCAAACAAACACCAATAAATTATAACATTCTAATGTCAGGAACATCTCAGCTTTTGTGCTGTCTCACAATGCCTGTCACATGGGCAATGGGTTTCTCTTTCACTTCACCTAACAGCAGAGCTCTGGATAAAGAGACTGGGGACACAGACACATTGAATTCAGCTGAGTGCATTCTTGGAGGGTCTTCTACTGTATTCAAGGCACTCCAGTGACTCAAAAACAATGGTGGAGGGAAAATACAGTCTTTGCCATCAAACAACATAGACCAATTGGGTGGGGAGAGGAGAGACCAGTACAGTGCAACACAGTATTAATACAAGATCATTAGAACAAATGTCAACAAAGTGATAAACAATGTGCCAATAGAGGTCACTTCTGATTTCAAGGAACACTGCTTCTAACAAAATTTCATGGAGCACAGGCCACCTGATTCAGATGGCAGAGAAACTGAGGTGGGAGAGGGGCGCAGACAAAGGTTTTTGGTCAGGGAACTGATATAATCAAGGCCACATTTCAAGAAGAGCAATCAGATGGCCACATATAGGACAGGCTGGGAGTGGGTAGAACAAATTCCAGCAGCTTGCATACTGGCAGCTGGAAAAGGAAAGTAAATATGGAAAAGGTCACACACAGCGAGAGCAAACGATCAGGTGCGGGGTGAAGGACAGTGAAATTTTAAATGTGATTGATGCTTTAGGACCTAGGGTCAGTAATTTTAAAAGTGAAGGAAATCCTGAAATTGGAGGGAAAGGCTGGAGAATTACTTTTTGGAGCAGTTGTAGGTTTACAGAAAAATTAAAGGAAAAGTACAGATATTCCCCATAAATACCCCACACACACTCCCCAGTTTCCTCTATTATTAACATCTTAGATTAGGGTGGTACATTTGTTACAACTGATGAGCCAACATTGAGACCTTATTATTAACTGAAGTCCGCTGTTTACATTAGGGTTCACTCTTGTTCTTGTATATTGTATGGGTTTTGTTTTGACATATGTATAATGTCATATATCTACTATCATCGGTAACATACAGAATAGTTTCACTGCCCTAAAAATATGTGTTCCACCTATTCATTCCTCTGTCCCTCCCCTGAGTCCCTGGCAACCACTGCTCTCTCGGCTGTCTCCATAGTTTTGCCTTTTCCAGAATGTCATATGCAGCCTTTTTGGGCTTAGCTTTTTTAGGTGCCAGCTGGCCCAACAGCTTCCACTAACTCTTTCATTATGTCAGATCAATACTTCTGTGGCTTATTTGAAAGATGAGAAGTTAGTGAACCTCAGTGTCACAAATATGTTTTTATAAGAAATTTTAGCAATTTTAAACATCTTCACAAACCTATTCAAGCGTTTTAATATGCAAGATTTTACCACTGTTCCAGAACATCATCCTATAAAGAGTAATGCTTTGATGGCAGATAGAACTGGTTCAAGTCCAAATCTTCCCGTTCCTGTCCTGACTCTCAGTAAGTTAATCTCTGAAAATTCAGAGGTTTTAAAAAAATGTATTTCGGGAACAATACCATGTTCCTTAAAGGAGTGCTTTAAGGACTAACTAACCAAGATAATATGCTCAAAATATTCAACAGTGCCTGGTACAGAGGAAGCACTCAGTAGTAGTAACTATTAGTTGTTTCATGATCACTGAGTTTTCTACCAACAAAGAAGCATTAAAACTAGCCAAGGCACCTGGCCAATGTTGCTCAGTGGTTGAACACTGACCTATGAACCAGGAAGTCCCGGTCAGGGCACATGCCAGGGATTTGGGGCTCGATCCCCAGTAGGGGGCATACAGGAGGCAGCCAATCAATGTTTCTCTCTCATCACTGATATTTCTATCTCTTTCTCCCTCTCCCTTCCTCACTGAAATCAATAAAAATATTAAAAAAACAACAAGAAGAAAAAAACTAGCCAAGGCTACGACAGTTTAAAGGTAACATTTTATAAAACTCATATACAAAAAAAAAGCCAACAAAAAAACCCTCTCATATACATAGCAAATATTTGTTAGAGGCAAAATACTGCCATTGTTAGGAAAATATTTTTAATGAAAATTATGATACAGATTCTTGATGAGTCTGGTAATGAATATCCACATCCTCACTGAAGGCTAGGTAACATTTGAGAACCATTCCAGTTGCACTGCAGTTCTAATTAGCCTTTTCCTTGCCTAATTCAACAGATGATACCACATCTTAGAGGTTGGTTTCTTTAGAGACTGACACCAAGAAGCCCTAGTTTTCGCTTAAAGGTTACCAATAAAGAATGCAATGAAAAGATTTCAGTTTCATGGAATGGAAAGTTAGCTACTAAAGCAGAAAGGTTAGCATGAGTCAGCTCCGCATGGAGGAGGGATCGGGAACATATGAAGTACCGTGTTGCTTAGGATACAGAAGCCTTGCCCAAAGTGTGAATTACACATCTCAAATCTGTCTTACACTCTCTGTGCTTGGATATCCAACAACTATATTGGGATAGGATTCAGGATTCTCTCCAGCAAGAGCAAATTCTATCTTTTGGCTAATGGTCAAGTTCTTCTAAAATTTCTTTCTCCAAATAGTTTCTAACTCGGACAGATAATGAGAAGACTCCATCTACAAAGCCCCCTAGAGATGATCTGAAATGTAATATGGTCTTGCCTTAGGGATTTCCGTAGAAGGAACATGGGCCAACCATCTCTACACATTCATTTAAGGAAGACATTTCTTTATTGCCATTACCAACACTACATTGGAAAACTTTCTTGGAACATACTGGGTGCTCAGTAAATATTTCTTGAGTGAATAAATGGGGTTTAAAAAGAACTAAAATGGTAGAGAGGAAAGGAGCTGAAAGCAGTTTGATTAAAAGCTGTAAGCCCCGGAGATGGAGAATAAACCTGTGTGGCTCTGGAGGGCACACCATTTCAGGAAGCAGTGGAGGGAGGACTTGGAATGTCATTTAAGAGGTTTGGCAGCAAAATCTGCTGATCCAATTCTACAGTTCCCCAAGCTTATAGTTTAAGAGAATATTTTTTTTTTAAAAAAGAAACTACCGTAAGGAAATTTGCACCCATAAAAGGCAAGTCTCTTCATACTCTCCATGAATCTCCCTTATGAGAAGAAGCTCTGCGTCTTTCTCTTTAACGCCACAACTTTATTATTAATAAAACTACACAGCAGCAACCATTTCTTCCTCGAGAAAGCCAGGGTTAGGAGCAGAAATAGCCTTTGCTGGGACCCAGCTTTTTTCCTATCTCTTGTCAACATTTCCCCATCCCTGCCCCTCTTCTCAGCAACCCCCACACTTTTAATAGGAAGCATCTTTAGTTATATAATGAGGTCTTGACTATACAAAATGTGTAGACCCTTATTGTTTAGTTAAACATTAACTGAGCACTTCCTATGTAGCAGGCACTCTACTAGACTTGGATGTTGAGTGACTCCCCCACTGTGCCTTGCTTCAGAGTGGCAAGCTCCTTAAACTGTCTGAGCACTGTTTTGAGGATTAAGTGAGATAATATATGTAAAATGCTTGACACAGTGCCTGGTAATTCTTTGTCATTCATTCACTAGACAAATAATTGTCAAGAGCATGCCTTGGGCTGTAAGCAAAAACATGGTCCTATTCTTATGGGACCAAAGCTCTTCTGAGGGAGCCATGTAGCCCTTAAGAGCTTATACCATGGAGACTGACCTCACCTGAACATCATGGGAAGGCTCCTCTAAGGACACGAGCCTTAACATGAAATCAGAAGGATGGAGGGCAGTAGCCAGGAAGAGGGCACTTTAGCAACTGGGATCTCTGGTTAGGGCTTTAGTGTGGGAAGGTCCACCCAAGAGACAAAGAGGTGCCCGTACATGGCAGATGGTGACAATGGCTGGAGATGGTGAGTGAGGCACAACCAGATCATGCCGGACCTTTAAAGCCTTATTAAGGAGAGACCTTTAAGAGTCAGAACTGGTATGATGTGGGCACTCAAGTACAGAGGGTGAGGGAGAGAAGGTGGTGGACTCCCAGGCTATGAAACTGAGTGGATAATGGTACTTTTCTCATGAAGAGGACTCAGAGGAGACCAAATCTGTGATTTTGTTGTTGCGGGAAGGGCTATAGAAGGGAGGAGGGGGTGTTACAAAGTCATGAGTTTAGATCGAACGTTTAAAGTGTGAAATTGGACACAAATGTGGAGAATGTTGAATCTGCAATGACACACACAGATCTTGGGCTCAGAGAAGTGGCCTGGGCTGGAGATGCACATTTGGGAGTCCTCAGGAAATCTCACCTACATCCATCTGCAGTGCAGGGAGAACAAACTGAGGAGAGGAGCAAGCCAGGGACTGAGTCTTGAGGAACTGCCACTTAAATGTTGATTGCACGGAGTAGCACACATGCGGGGAGAGTGGCAGGAGAATAGTTGTAATAACATGAATCAGACAGGTGAAAGGGACCTTATCAGTAGACACCCCAAGCAGTGGAGAGACACAGTAACGCGTTCCCTTGCCCTCACTCACTTTGAAGGCACTCAGCTGAGCTGCACCCAACTATTCTGCCAGTCCCTTCATCAGGATGAGTTGTCAGACAGAAGTCAGTGGCAGAGGAAGATGAAAGGCAAGTGTGAGGAGGATTGCATGGGAGGAACACACTCATAGGCCTGATGCCTGAACACTGTCCTGATACTGTTTTGGTGAGGCACGCTCTTCTGTCAGCACATGATACTCTAAAAGTCAAGGCCACTGCTGAAGTCAGTGCCAGCGCTGATCATTTAGGGATGCGGCAGCTTTAGCAGAGCATTTGGAAGAAACCTAGCAACTGGATAAAGTCTTATGAAATGCAAGATTCTAGGCAGACATCTCCAAACAGCACCAACTAATAGGAGAATGCCCCACCTGAAAATACCTAGCTTGAGAGAAAAGCAATGGTAAGACTTCCTTTCTTACTAACACCCCACACCAACATAGGAAGACCTGGTATCAAAAGTCTCTCTGGCCCTTTAAAGCCATATAATAGAACATGTGGTACATATGCACAATAGAATAGTACTCAGCCATAAGAAAAGATGAAGTGTACTGCTATTTGCAACAAATATTATGCTAAGTGAAATCAGTCAGAAAAAGCTGAGAACCATATGATTTCACACATATGTGGGACAGAAAACTGAAATTCACAGACACAGACAACAGTATGATGATTACCAGAGGGAAGGAGGTGGTGGGGTAGTAAAGGATAAAGGGGACCCAATATATGGTGATGGGAGATGATCTGGCTTTGAGTGGTAGGCACACAAAGCAATATATTGATCATGTATTATAGAAATGTATACCTGAAACCTATGTAATCCTATTAACCAATGTCACCCCAATAAATTTAATAAATTAAAAAAAGGGCAATGGTACTCCAAGCTTGGTCCATGGACCTGTGCCATCTGCAAACTGTTGCTGGTCAACAATGGGTTAAGGAACTTGTGCTAGAACACCTATCATTCATCACACTGTTTGGTCTAGCTGACGTTTCTCTGGTAGAAGTGTGTGTGTGTGTGTGTGTGTGTGTGTGTGTGTGTGTGTGTGTGTGTGTGTGTAGCCCTGAAGGGAGCCATGTTTTGAGAAAGGGACTAATTTATATCCTTGTGCAAGTTCCTTATCTTGTCACTGCTGGTAATAGTTTGTGTTATTGGGTACTATGAGTAGCAGTAATTTAAAAAGGCAGGAAACAAGAGGTGATTACAACCACCTTTGGAACAGCAAAATATGACCTCACATTAACATTCATTACAAAAAAAGCATTTAAATGAATACTTATTTTAGAGCCCTTGTTTACTGTCTTCTTCTTTCTAGGTGCCAGTATTTACAAGACACTGTTCTAGGTTTTATTGCGTTTATAAAAACATCAAAGATAACCATGTTCATCAGGATTTTTCAGCCTCATAAGTGGGAAAAGACATAAAAACAATTGTATACATCAAACACCAGATATGGTAAAATGCTCTGGAGTGTTTGTGATAAGAATTATAGCCCATTAGAAAGTTCTGTCTGTACAGTATTTTAAATAAATATTCAATAAGTTGACTGTTACATTTTAATCTCAGTTTTGTGTGTGTGTGTGTGTGTATGTGTGTGTGTGTGTGTGTTAACAGCTCTCAATAAATCTTTAAAAAACAATTTTCCTCTAAGGTAGAATAAAGGAGTATTTGTAGATAAAAATAACGATAATGATGATGATAATAATAAAATAAGATATTGGCTTTTTTGTGACTAGCTAAAAAATATTCAATCTCTACCACAATAAAACGAATATAAGATTTTAATTAAGTAAGGAAATAAAACTAACAACAGAATTAAAAATACAGTCAATCTGAACTTCAGGTTAGGTTGATTACATTTGAGTGACCTCTCATAAGAAGATGTTCTGAAGTTCAACTTTTAAAAATAAAGCAAACTATTTTATACTTCAGACATGATATACTTCTGGACACAAACTATTTTTATGTTGCATTATTCCCACAAAGTTTTGAAACACCTATTTTAATTCAAGATTGATTAACTGAACTAACACTGATTACAGCATTACTTAGGTTGGGCTCACCGTGTAAGAATCCAAACATATATACAAGTGGCGACTGCCTACCTCCTCTCCACTTAGTGTCCTCACCAAGTGGTGGTGGCTGTTGGCATTTAATGGCCATTTGAAAAGCGCTTAATAATGTTTTGCTATTCAGCATCCATACCTCAAAAAGAAACTGTCGCAAAGCTAAAAGAGGCTTATGTAAATGAACTTTGAAGAGTTGACCCACGCCGCCTCACTAAATTTAATAAGAGCTACCTGGCATCACCCAAGAACTAAAAGTTGTTACAGGAAAGATGCTTTTTACCTAAACAAACAGCCTCTTATTCACATTCTATTTCTATACACATCATAGAGTCCATGGAATATAACCAAGGATGCCACGGTGACTCTACCTGCAGAATATAATGAGCAACTGCATCTGTGCCAAATAGAATCCCGCTCTTTCCACAGAGACTCCAGTCAACTTAGAGCTCAACATTGTCGCCGCCGCCGCAGCAACCATAGCAACCATTTCATTCTTCTAGATGACAGGGCAATGTCTCCAAGGGCAAAGCAAAGGAGAGCAGCTGCCTCCCAGGTTGCACCACAATCACAGATGCACAACTGTAGAAAATGCAGCGGGAGGGCTGCTCAGAACACAAAAGCTCAGGCTCCACTCCACAGCTTTTGGGGGTGGGGACTGGGGAGGACCAGATAACCCAACAAGTAGACCCTTCAAATAAAAGCAGATCTTTTACATGTAATACTCTTCCCATTATCAAGAAATTATCCCAATATCCCCCCACATTTCTTGTTTGCATTTTTGTGGCACCAGCACCATCTAAAAACTAGAGCCTTGTCATGCATGTTATTCTTGCTTAGAATTTGCCAGAAATACTACTTTTAATGGCCAGTGTGTGTTGTGCTTTTAATACATAGCTCAGAAAGCAACCTGCTGTGGGTAGAAATGGCAAGGGATTTGGAAACAAACTGACGTGGCCTCCAATCTCAGTCCTGTTGCTTATTATATCACCTTGGCAATTTAAGCTTTCTGAAGCTCAATTTACTAGTAAGCTTGCTGTAATTTTAAATAAGACAAATATTCAAGGCACAGTATCTGGTATACATTAGGCTACCAGGATCAATTATCATTAGGATAAGGCTAGTCCAGTGGTCGGCAAACTGTGGCTCGTGAGCCACATGCAGCTCTTTGGCCCCTTGAGTGTGGCTCTTCCACAAAATACCACGTGCGGGCATGCATGTACAGTGCTATTAAAACTTCATGGTCCATGCGCTGAAGTCGGTATTTTGTGGAAGAGACACACTCAAGGGGCCAAAGAGACACATGTGGCTCGCGAGCCACAGTTTGCCGACCACTGGGTTAGAGCATGGTTCCCATATGCAAAGGTAGCAGGTTTGATCTCCTGTCAGAGTACATACAAGCAGCAACCAATAAGTGGAACAACTAAAATCTCTCTCTCTCTCTAAAGTAGTATATTATTTGAGGATCAATCAGGTCAAATTAATGATCTATTTATATAAAAACCCTGGGTATAACATCAGGACAGGAGGTTCGACCAACCAGAAGGAAGTCAGTCCTGCAGGTGTTGTCTGGGAAATGGCTGCACCCTCCCTGAGCTGTTTCTGGTAAGGGCGAGGTTTGACGC
>NW_006299705.1:3268591-3280412 GCF_000327345.1 Myotis davidii | reverse complement strand
GAAGGAAGGCAGGGTGTGAGAGGGTAAGAGATCAACCAAAGGACTTGTATGCATGCATATGAGCATAACCAATGGACACAGACAGTAGGGGCAGTGAGGGCATGTGCTGGGGGTGGCCGGGAAGAGGTCAATGGTGGAAAAAGGAGACTCATGTAATACTTTAAACAATAAAGAATTTAAATTTTAAAAAAAGTAAAAAATAATAATAAAGGTGGGCAAACGGGGGGAAGAAAGAGAAAGAACACAATATGAAACTACATAAGTAAAATAATTCAATTTTGGAAAATGAAATAAAAGGAGAGTGAGGCACACAGGGGCTCACAGATACTGGCAATGTTCTAGGTCTTCAGTTGGGTGACAGGTGCCCACATAAGTAGTATTCCTTAAGTTATGCATATATGTTCTATATACTTCTATAAGCATGATATATTTCTCACGCAAAAATATTTAAGGTTAGAAAAAGAAGGAGGAAAGACACCAAAATGTTTTATTATTTCTATAAGGTAAGGTTATAAATAAAATGTATTTATATGCATTTCTATATTTTCTAAGCTTTCTGTAATAAGAAAACGAATTATGTTATGACAATGCTACAATGACAAGTCCTGCTATGGGAAGAAGGCACCACTCTCTCACCAGCATCTGCATCTGCCATTCATTAATTAGGAGATGTCCACGCTCAGGAAGTGGGGTGCATGCCACAGAAGCAAGGGAAACAAGTGCTTCTGTTGTTTTATTTTTTTTAAATATATATTTTTTAATTGATTCCAGAGAGGGAAAGATAGAAACATCAATGATAAGAATCACTGATCGGTGGCCTCCTGCACACCCCCTACTGGGGTTCAAGCCTGCAACCCAGGCATGTGCCCTTGACCAGAATTGAACCCAGGACCCTTCAGTCCTCAGGCAGACACTCTATCTACTGAGCCATGCCAGCTAGGGCTGTTTTTTTGTTGTGTTTGTGTGGGGTTTTTTTAAGATTAACATTTGGGTTTTTACTCAGTAACAATTCTGTGAGGCACCTCTTCTTACTCCCCTTTCACTGGTACCTTAGAAAGTTTAAGCAACTTACCCAAGAGTTAAGCTGGGTTAGAAAGCAGACTACCTTGTTTGGATACCTTGATACTATCTTACCTTGAAAATGTAGCCTTTCATCAAATGCTGGTAGGCATGTATGTGTGTGTGTGATGACTACATGCTTGGAAAAACTACACATAGGAATGCGGACGGGTCTCTCCTCTCAGAGATGCTTCATTTTTGAATGAGGAAAAGAAATGGAGATCCAGCAGAATTTATTAATAAGGTGCCTGAGGTTTGGAAAGAGGAGGAGTCTATGGCTTTATTTCAGTCTCTGCTGAAAAAGTATGACATGGTCCTCACCAAATCAAGTGGTTGAGCCTTAGTTTCCTCATCTTCTCCAAACTTTGGATGAACTCATCCTATTGAGAAGAGGCATTGCCCTGGCCAGTGCTGCTCAGTTGATTGGGCTTTGTTTCAGGCACCAAAAGGTTGAGGGTTCAATTCCCAGTAGGGGGCCTGCAGGAGGTAGCCGATAGATATTTCCTTCTCACATCAATGTTTCTCTCTTCCCCTCTCTTCTGTCCTCTCTCTCTCAAAATCAAGTTTAAAAAAGGAGACATAAAATGCTCCCATAAGTTAAGCATTATCCAAACATGTGGCATTAAGAAAAATGGAAATGTGTAGATATTTGTTTATCCAACCTCATGTTCTGGCAAACAATTGGCCCAAGAGAAAGCTGAAGCATCTCTCCGTTCTGAAATCTAATAGGCACACCATGCACAGTCAGAGGCTCTTTGCTCAGAGAGCTGGGAGGTTTGGTTTTCCCACATACAGGAGTTTCACTGTGTAAGATGACTTAACACTGCCTTGTTGAGGTTGGTCTATCAGCCCAAACTCAGGAGATGATGATAGAGTGAAATTATAAAATATCCTAGAGCTGAACCACCAGCACCCCCAACCTACAGCCATGGAAGCACCATAATGTGGTAGCTAACACATCTGTTCCCAACAGGAAAAAAGTTCCGATATTCATCAGGGCCTCTTAACCTTTGGTTTAAGGGTGTGATCAGTCATCCTGCCTCGTCTTCTGGATTACAAATGTACCTCTAAAACATTATTGTTTTGCATTTCAGTGTACTTGTCTCAAACAGCAATCTCATTGGACTTTTATAATACCCATAAAATTCTTAGCATGAGTCATCATTTTCCTATCCAGAGGAGAGTGGCAATACCACTGGTGTGAGGAGAGAGAGCCAGCAGAGAACACCAAGTGCCACACTTCTTGCTTGAGAAATGCCAAGTTAAAAACAAACAAAGCAAATGGCTTTTTAAAAAAATCTAGAGAACAAATGGAAGTTTCAAATGTAATGGATCTGGGTGAGACAAGCAATGTTTGTTTTCATTGAAGTCAATACTTACTATAAAGACTTCACAAATAATGAAAATACTCCCACATTTTAGAGATGAAAAAAATCACCTTTGAAGTGACATTTCAATTACCCATTACTTACAAAACAGTAACTCTTGAGATCTCCACACTGCAGAAGGCAGAATTATTGGCCTTAAACAGTTCGTACTACAGCACAGTGTGGCCTCATCTTGCTTTCCAATCCATGTTATTCAGATATAAGCCAAAATTTTCCCCAACCAAATCATTTCCTAAAATAGTGCATTGGCTTCTACTGCGTTTGAAACCTGTGATTGTGAATACCACTTGTAGCAAATAGAGCCCTCTGACATGACCCTCCATCACGGGGTTCACACCTTTGCATCATCTTCTTGAGTGCAAGCAGGACCTGTGGTTGGCAAAGGTGACAGTCACCCTCATGACTGTGCTGTGTTTTAGAAGACTGTCTTGCTAGCCACTTGTACCTGTCTTTCTCTTTCTGCCCACTTACTGGCTTTGAAGAAGCAAACTGCTACCAGTCCTACAACCCCAGGAAACTGAATGATGCCAACAACCACATGAGCAGGGAAGTCGGTGGTTCCCTAGTCAACCCTCTGAGTGAGAACCCAGCCCCAGTCACGATCTTGAGGGCAGCCTCCAGAGACCCCAAGTAGGGGACCCCATTAGGCTGTGGCTGGATGCTGACCCACAAAACCATCAGATGATAAATGTGTGTTGTTTTAAACTGCTAAGTTTAAGTAATAGAAAACGACTACACCATTACAACAATGATTCTCTGTAAAGTGAGCAATCACTTCCTAATTCATGATTTTCAAGTTTGGTTCTCCTAAAGGAAATGCTATACCCCTCCTGAGAGGTTTCACCTCATAAGTGCCCCCTGTTCAGTGAGTCACACTCTGTGCAAAGTGCTTCATACACACTACCTCATTATTCCCCACAACAGTCCTGTGAAGATAGAGATGGTTAATATACCCATTTCATAGATGGGAAAGCTACAGGTCCAATGCCCAAGGTTTCACAGCTATAGCCATGGTCCCAACCCAGGATCATCTAATTGAGAAATCCTTACTCCTGCTATTCCATGCTGCCTCTACTTGTTTCTCTCTTCGAATAACTCGTAGAACAGTATAGTTAACATTTGGAGCATTTTATCAAACTACTTTCCCTTGTTTAACCACTGGGGAAGAACCCTTGGGGGAAAATGTAATCATTACAGCATTATAGTGATGCGTATTCCATTAAGTAAAGAGCAACAATGCATCATTGGAGACCACAGTCATCTACGCCCCCATATTCCCAATTGTTATGTACAGATGTGGAAGTTGGACAATGAAAAAGGCTAATAGGAAAGAAATTGATTTGTTTGGAATGTGGTGTTGGAGGAGGGCTCTGTAGATACCATGGACCGCCAGAAAGACAGTGAGTCCTAGAGCAAATGAAGCCTGAAGCATTGCTGCAGGCAAAAATGACTAAAAAAGCTGTCTTACTTTGGGCACATCATGAAGAGGCAGGGTTCTTTGGAAAAGATAATAATTTGAGACGGACTGACTATATAAAAGAAGCATGAGCCTGCAGATGCTGAGTAGGGCTCTTAAGGAAAAGACATTGTGGACATCACTCATTCACAGGGCTGCCAGGAACCAGAGCCAACTCAACAGCACTTAACACACATAGTGAAGACTTGCTCTCACTCCCATATACTGTGCCTTGCTTCATTATATAATTTTTCCTGATTGTGCAAGTAATTACAAAAATTCATGAAATTTTTAAAAGTATCAGAAAAAAACTAAAATGTTTGTTCCAGCAATGAATAAAACTGACATCAAGAAAATGTATATATTTTTAAATGAGTACAACATAAACTTTAGATATTATCTTGTACGATTCAGTTCAGTTACACAATATCATTAGACTTCAAAATTTTATTTTTAACGTCCAAAATCCATCATTTGTATTTAGAACATTTAATTAACCAATCATTTATCGGTAGGCATGCAGGTTGCTTACAATTTCTCACTTTTGTAAATAATGTGGCAATAAATACCCTTGTGGAAGAATTTGCTGTGTCATAAAAATATCTGTTGCCAAATCATCCTCCCAAAAGATTACATATTACTTATACTCCCACATGAGAGGTATGCATGCCTGTTCTCTTAACCCTAACAGTGGCAATCAGACTTTAATCCTTGTCAATTTGGTAGGTAAAATGGGATGCTTTTAGAGTTTGCCTTTCTTTGATTAATGAGTTGAACATGTTTCAGATGCTTATTTTTCAAATGTGAATTATCCTTTTTTAAAAAAATATTTTTATTTCAGAGAGGAAGGGAGAGGGAGAGAGAGATAGAAACATCATAATGAGAGAGAATCATTGATCGGCTGCCTTTTGCAGGCCCCCTACTGGGCACCGAACCCACAACTCAGGCACGTGCCCTTGACCGGAATCGAACCAGAGATCCTTTAGTTCACAGGCCAATACTCTATCCACTGAGCCAAACCGGCTAGGGCTGAATTATCTATTAAAGTAGGCCAAGCCCTAAGCGGTTTGGCTCAGTTGGTAGAGTGTCGGCCTGTGGACTAAAGGGTCCCAGGTTCGATTTTGGTCAAGGGCATGTACCTTGGTTGTGGGCACATCCCCAGTAGGGGTGTGTAGGAGACAGCTGATTGATGTTTCTCTCTCATCAATGTTTCTAACTCTCTATCCCTCTCCCTTCATCTCTGTAAAAAAATCAATAAAATACATTTTTTTAAAAATTAAGTAGGCCAAAAAAAGCTCCAAAATAAGGAATGTTTCCTTATTGACTTATTTGAAAGAGGCTCTTTCTATGTTAAGGAGATTCATCTTTGTCTTACATGAGTTACATAAACTCATTTTCCCCTCCAACCTTTTTTTTCATAATTAATGCTCAGAAATTTTTTTATGAAAATTTTCTTTAAAAGTAACCTACTAAATATTAAGATACAGAAATGAAGTATAACATAAGGACTAGAAATGTGTCAACCACCCTGTGATAATGTTCAAATCTTCAGAACTACTAATCTTCTCTGCCACGCACAAGACTACTATTAGGTCACAAAATTGCTGAAATAGTTCCTTCTGTGTGTCAGACACCGTACTAGGTGCTGAAGAAACAGGTGAAAATAACAGAGTTTCTCCCTTCAAGCTTCTCACAATCTCAGCAGAGAGACCATCTGAGCTGTAAGAGCCATCTCGGAGATACTCAAAAAGTCTACATACCTTTCCCCTTCCTGACGTTAAGGCATTAGACAAGCTTTAATTTAATAAGCTTGAACAATACTTCAAATTCGTTGTCTAAGTAGATGCGAATGGGAACTCTGATGCAGTGCTCACCTATGTCACACACTCACACTCACCACCTAACCTCACAGCAGGCAGGCGTAAAGTTCGGGATGCTTCCACAGCTTTTTTTGATGAAGGGAAGTCAGTGTGTCAGTGTTCGTGTGCATGGGAGAAAAATAGGTCAGGTGACCAATAAAACCCCATACAAACCTTCAAACTCTTGTCCTTTTCTTGCAATTATCCTTTCTCCATCTTATATTCTACGTTGTTATTTACTTGGGGGAGCGGGGTTGGGGCAGGGTGTGTGTATGTGTGTGTTTCACTCCAGAATTAAGCCGTAATGAAATGGTAAGGAGCATATATAATTGCAGGGGGAACGGAAATATTCCCCAAGACTGTTCTGGGGGAGAACTCATCACTGCTGTCAGGAGTAACTAAGAGGTGTTCAGAGAAAACCCAGAGAAGCAGAGGACTATTTTCTAGCCTTGGCAGATTTTTACAGCAAAGTCCATTGCAGACTTGCAGATCATAAATCCTCTATGATATAATGTGGTTGGCCCCCTCTGCCAAGTTTCTTTTATTTGAAAAGCTGCCTTCAAATTTTCTTCTCTAATTATTGTACATATTTCATAAAACTTTGCTCTAAAAATCTCAGAGGGAAAATCGTTCATTTGAAGAAAACAAACAAAACCTGGGTAAAATACAGGGGATTTAGACATGGCAGGATCAACTATCATTTGCCAAAACCCATTTTTTTTAGAAGGGAAAAAAGTTAACTAGGTCTTATGAATAGCAGCTAAATCACAATTCATAAATCAAATACTTACTGAGTTCCTATTTTGTTTTTGGGTTTGTTTGTTTTTGTTTGTGTCTTTTGGTTTTTTTTTTGGTGGTTGTTATTTTAATTGATTTTTAGAGAGAGAAGAAGGGAGAGGAAGAGGGAGAGATAGAAGCTCATCGATCAGCTGTCTCCTGCACACCCCTACTGGGAATGGCGCCCAAAACCCGGGCATGTTCCCTGACCAGGAATCAAACAAGTCGTCTCTTGGTTCCTGGGTCAAAGCTCAATCTCTGAGCCACACCAGTCAGGCCTACCAGGCACTGTACTTAAGTATTTGTGATACATCAGTGAATAAAGCAGGTGAAGATTCTTGCCTTTGGAGAGCCTAAATATGGGTGGGGGTGGGGGGAAGTGGTGGCAAGCGGAGGGCTCTGACAAAAAATAAAATAAAATAAAATAATAATAATAATAAATGATGCATCATGTTGGAAGGCAATCAGTTTCATGGACAAAATTGGCAGAGTAGTGTCAGAGGGATAGGAGGGCCAAGGGTAGAGTTTGGGGACAGGTTGCAACTTTAAATAGGGGGTGGATGACATCTGAGCAGACTTTGAGAAGGTGAGAGGTTAGACTTAGAGATATGCAGGGGTGGGGCCGCAAGGGCAAGCATCCTATGCAGATCTGAGGCCAGCAAGGAGGCCAGTGTGTCCAGAGTGATGTAAGCAGTGCAGGAGAAGATGAGACCAGAGAGGTGATTGGGGGGAGGGGGGGGGATGTCCTTTAGACCACTGGGAGGACCCTGGCTTTTACCCTGCATGAGATGAAGTAACATTATCTGACTTGTGATTGAAAAGGATCATGCTGGCTGCCGTGTTGAGAACAGAGCACGGTGGGGCACAAGAGAAGAAGCAGGAAGACCAGTTAAAAGGGACCGAAGCTGATAGCATCAGGAAGACTCCTGGCAGAAGCTACTATTCCTTTCATTGTGAACAAAGGCCAAATCCGCAATTTGTGATCTTGGCATCCTGCAACCTTGCCGCGGCTCATATCAGTTAACTAAGAGCTGTCACTAGCCATGCATTTTTCCTTTAGGTTGCAATTTTCTCGGTCCTGACATAACTGAGGTGGCTTTGTTTTCATGGCCCTTTGTTGTGAAGGGACCCTCTTTTACTACCTTTGAATCCCTATTGCCTGAAACACAGGACTCAGTTTTATTGACTGAGTGAATAGTGGACTCACGTTTTTTTTGGTTGGGATGCTTCCTGCTTAGACTATTCAAGAACCTTGTTCCCTGCCCACCCCCACTGGTTTAGTAATGAGAGGAATCCCTCTTATCACTAAAACTCTGCTTCCATCACTTTGCTGCTCTGAAACCTTCAAACTCTCTTCTGCATCCCAGGGTAACACCCAGACATCTTAGCCCAGCAGAGAAGGCTTTGTAGAATCAGCTTCTCGAATATCTTGCCACCTTCCCTCCCACAGGAAATCTCTGTTCCAACCTCTTGCCCAAATACTTTGTCCCTTCTCAATGCGAATCTTTCCCTTGTGCTCCACCTCATCCTCTCCCACAGCTTATAGAAATCCCATTCATCCCAAGGCAATACAGTAGCCCCCCCTTATCCACAACTTCTCTTTCCATGGTTTCAGTTCCCCGTGGTCAACTAAAGTCCAACACTATTAAATGGAAATTTTCAGAAATAAACAATTATTAAGTTTTAAATTGCATGCTATTGTCAGTAACATGAGATCTCACACCATCTGCTCCATTCCACCCAAGCCATGGATCATCCCTTTGCCCAGTGTCTCCACACTGTACACACTCCTGGCCCGTTAGTCACTTGGTTAGCCATCTCATTTAGCAGATCAACTGTCTTGATATCATGGTGCCTGTGTTCAAGTAACTCTTCTTTTACTTACCAATGGCTCCAACATATAAGAGTAGTGATGCTGGCAATTCAGATAGGCCAAAGAGAAGCCATAGAGTGCTTCCTTTAAGCAAAAATGTGGAAGTTCTTGACTTAATAAGAAAAAAAAATCATATGCTGATGTTGCTAGTTAAAAACAAATCTATCCATGAAACTGCCTAATTTATAAATTAAACTTTATCATAGGTATATATGTATAGGAAAAAACATAGTATATATAGAGTTTAGTACTATCCTCAATTTCAAGCATCCACAGGGGGTCTTGAAAGGTATCCCTCATGGATAGGGGGGGTACTGTATCTCTCTTGCCTCTGCCACCAAGCTGATTGCTCCCACCCTGCCTTATTCCCCAATCCAAGTAAGAACGATTGGGGCCAAATGCAGCTCAGATGTCTCTGAATCCCTTTTCACAGCCTCAACAAGTCACACAGTTGGTAGTTTTTACTGACAACCTGCTCTTGTGAGGTTATTTCAAGTTAATGAACAGGGCTGTGTCTGACTGTAGACTTTGCTATGTGGGTGTTTGAGGGATCACGGAAATGGACAAGGTTAGCAGGTGAGCAAGTGAACAGCGACTGCCCAGTGCAAAAAGGGACAGGAAAGCTCTATGAGGTGTCATTGGAATCTAAGAGGAAGCAAAGCAGACACAGTGTGTGGAGAGCTATGGGAGGCGGGAAGTGAAAACCAGAGTGAATTTCTGGAGGCTGAGGCCCAAATCAAACGTCCTCAGGGCCATGTCAGAGTTAGCTATGCAAGCAGAGAAGGGATATTCAAAGCAGAGGGGACAGGATAGTCAGACACATACAAAGTAGGCAGGGAACCATAAGGAGCTCACTCTGCTGTAAGGTTGGAAGCATGTGGGAGAGTAAGAAAGGGGGATGGAGTATCAATGGGAGCCAGATATTCATTGAGGACCGTCAAGGCTCAAGTACATGTCAGGACACAAAGAACTAAGTTACAGAAACATAAGAAACATTTATAAGATAGAATCTTGAACAATCTTCACAAACAGATAAAAAGCCCTATCCTATATAATAAAAGGCTAATATGCAAATCGACCAAACGGCGGAATGACTGGTCACTATGACATGCACTGACCACCAGGGGTCAGACGCTCAATGCAGGAGCTGCCCCCTGGTGGTCAGTGTGCTCCCACAGGGGAGCACCGCTCAGCCAAAAGCCGTGCTCACGGTGGGAGTCTCTCCCACCTCCATGGCAATGCTAAGGATGTCTGACTGACAGCTTAGGCCCGCTCCCTAGACATCCGTCGAGGGCTCCCAGACTGCAAGAGGACGTAGGCCGGGCTGAGGCCCCCTCACCCCCAGTGCATGAATTTCATGCACCGGGCCTCTAGTAGAACTAGAATACTGTAACTAACTCAATTTAGAATAATTCACAGAAATGCTTATCACATTAGATTATTTTTTTCCCATAAAAAAAGTATGAGGGAAAAAATGCATCTTCCCAGTCTCTCCCATTCTCTTCCACCTAATGAGACTTTCCAAGGTTTAACAAATAATTACAACACATAAAAAGAGTCAGTGCTTGTCCATACATGCATAACATAAAACACAGCAAGGACAGCACACGAGACAGAAAGCAAACTTGGCAGAAGTAGAGGAAGTGAGGCCATTTCAAAGCACATTAACCACCCCACACTCACTACCCAATAATATGTGATAATGCCATTGAAAGTTTCCAACTAACAAGCCCCAGGTCTTAAAAAATAAGGGATACAAATGTCGAGTGCTATGTATTCTAATGTCATATTCATTTTCCTGGGCTTTTCCTCCAGGGATGCTAAGGAATGCACTTTTAAGCTTGTGTATTTAAAGAAAAATACTCAAGGCTGTTCAATCCTTGGGTCCCGAGCCTTTTAATGTAATCTGTGCATCTAAAATATATTCTGCTTCATGGATTCCATAGTATTTTAAAAATGGAATGGTCATGTTTGAATAGGAATAAAATAGTATTCAGTAGGAAGCTTTTAAAAGGACCTACTAGTATAATATATCCAGCGCCTGCTGGCTATTATGACGACAACCGAATAGCTTTTCTCTAAACAGCCTCTATTATGCTTTTGGCCACATGTTTGGCCACTTGAGTTGTACTTTGAGGTCTTATGGCATTATTATTGAATCTTTCATTCCCTCCATGCCCACCTCACCACTTACAAGTCCTAATGCTCTCTAAAAGCACTCCAAACACAGGACATTAAGTCCTGCGGCATTTGTTTTATTTTTAGATTTAAACCACTATTTGGTAAATGCCTTAATGTAGTTTACAGGTGGGTAAAGGAACTGAAAAGAAAACTGGCATTCTAGGGTGACGGTGGCGTGTTAATTCGGGAATTAAATCCTGGTACAAAGTCACCTTTCCTTCCTTAAATTACTAACAATCCCATAATACTATGTAAAATCCTGTGAATATTTTCTATTGTTAGATATGCAAACCTCTACAGTGGATCAGAGCTGACTAAATGAATCGCCTTCGATCTTGTTATGTATTTAAAGAAAGAGACTAGAGGAGAAAACTTTTTCTCTTCAAGGCTTGTAACACAAAACCTGTTTGCTCCTTGGGAATTCTACCAGAATGAGAATGGGTATAGGCGATTTACATTTCAATGAAAAATACTGCTTGGAGTGAACTGTTCTTTCCATTCACCACAAACTGAGGCAAACACGGGAAATACCTGGGTGGGCTGCCCACAGAGCTCTCTTCACACGGTATGTGAAGAGCTAAGAAATTTCCCTGCAGCCCGGTTAGCACAGTCTCATTTTAAAGCGAGTCTTGATCATAGGTGGTGTGTGTGTGTGCAGTATGTGTATGTGGGGTGTGGATGTGTGTGAAAGGGAGTGGGGGTGATAAGGGACATGAGGAATAGGAGTCAGAAATAATACTCATGAAAACAATAGCTTAATTCAACCTCTAATGGGCTCAACTGAATTTTATCAAGATCGAGTATTATTTTCAAACTGTGTATGTAGGAGAGGTCAGAGAGAAAGATGAAAGGACATCTTAACTGGCAAAAGATGTTTCCCTGCAAAGTGACTTCTTGATCTGAGAAGTGGCAGAAAAGCAAGGGGTGCGGGTTATTAGACAAAATTATATAGTAGTTTAAACCAGGAAACACAGAACGGGGGCCACTCCCTGCAGGACCGTGTGTGGTGGTAGAAATGAAGGGCCCTTTCTGCTCCCACCAGGCATTCGATCTGAGCAACGTGTTCGCAGGTGGGACTGTGAAAATGGGTGTTTCCCGCAAGTCTGCCACCAAAGGCAACGAGGGAGGCAGGAATGAAGCTGAATCAGGCCTCAGCTGGAAAGGAGCCTAGAACATGATAGAAGAGCGCGGGGATGGAGGCCTGGCCTCACAGCTGGAGGTCACTGTT
>NW_006299705.1:3262693-3268327 GCF_000327345.1 Myotis davidii | reverse complement strand
CGTCATGTGACCTTGAACGATTACTGAGCCTGTTCTCATTGGCTTCCCAACTGATGGCAGCAATCACACCTATGTCACAGGACTGCTGTGGGACTGGATGTGACGAATGAACATGAAAGGTAGCTGGGAGCTTGCCTGTCAAGGTATGTGATGTTTATTAACTCCTGTCCGTCCTGCCCAAACCCACACACCAAGAGAATCTGGAAGCAGAGACTTTTGCCTCTTGCTTTGAAACTAACAGATGGCTAATCCTCCTAACACAGGCTGATGGATTCACCTGGCGTGATAGGAAAAGAGCAGACCGACTGCCTCTTCCTCTGAGGCAACATGCACCTTGTACCTTCACGCCACCCTTATTGAAGCAAAACTTTAAACTGCTCCCCAAAATGTTTTTTACACAAACAGGATAGAGGCCAGAAACATGAATTACTGAATCTCAGTTTCTCTTCCCTTTTCCTAAATGGGGATGTTTGCAGGCCAGAATAATTTTATTTGCCATCCAGAACCAGAGAAGCCTTTATAGGGCAATTATTGAGTTAGGTCCTACCCTACTACCCACGCCAGTCTTAAAAGATGGGAATTCACTATACAGTATATTGTTTCCCCCCGATGGTATCAACTGATAATTCTTAAAAAGAGAATAGTCTCTAAAAGAATAAAGGTTTGAACTTAGCTGGGATTAATAGATATAAGACACAAATGCCGTGGATAGTTTGATGTTGAAGAGTGAGGTAATTGCCACTCACAGGAATTTCTCCTTCCTTTCAACTCATACTTATAAGAATTTAAAGGGGGATTAGGAACTGACAAACATTGGACACCAAGTCCCTAAAGAAACCGTGTGCAAACTGCTACAGCAGATTTTATATCCATTGCTACTTCTAGTCCTTACAGCAGTCCTATATTGTAGGCATTATCCACCCTTCTGTTAGGAAACCAGAGGTTTGGTAAGCATTCAAGGTCAGGTGCCTAGAAAAAGGTGACCCTCAGATGTGAGACCAGGCTCCTCCGTGCTTGCACCTCCACAGAGCTCTGAGCTCCTTTCCTCTTGGGCCTGCTACAGCCTTCCCCCATGTAGGGCTTCCCAATATGGTTCCATCATTTTGAATTGTGAAATCACTGGGCACATTCCATGTGTTTGAGTGTTCGGATGTGTTTTCTAAATCATTGCTTCCGTTCAGCTTTGGGTTTTCAGTTCTCTAAGGGGCCACTCCACATAGCCTCCTCACCAGGACAGAGTGGAGAACATACACAGTGTCTGGCAAATGTGTCCCCAACCCCAACCCAGGTGTTCCCATTCCCAACCCTCATACAGAATGAACCCTGAGCTTTCTGAGAACTGAAAGTCAGGAAATTTAATTTCTGAGAAGCAGAGACCTAAGATTAACTAAGATTATTGTGACATCACTCGAGTCCCTTCCTCTGGGCATAGCTGCCTTCTCCTTTTACCAGGATACCTGTGACTGCAGGGAGGACCACTCAGATAAGCCAGGAAAATCTCCTCTCTCAAGACCCTTAATTTAAATAGTATTTTTAATTTAAAAATTTTTTAAAATATATTTTATTGATTTTTTACAGAGAGGAAGGGAGAGGGATAGAGAGTTAGAAACACTGATGAGAGAGAAACATCAATCAGCTGCCTCCTGCACACTCCCTACTGGGGATGTGCCTGCAACCAAGGTACATGCCCTTGACCGGAATCGAACCTGGGACCCTTTGGTCCGCAGGCTGATGCTCTATCCACTGAGCCAAACTGGTTAGGGCAATTTTTAAATTATAGTTTATATTCAATATTATTGTGTATTTGTGTGTGTGTTTAAATTCTTTATTGTCTAAAGTATTACCTATGTCTCCTTTTTTCCCCCTACTGACCTCTCCCTGGCCATTCCCATCCCCAACTGTGTTTTTCTTTTTAATCACTGAATTGAAACATTCCTCTGTGCTGCCAAGATCAATAAGATTTCAGATAATTGGCAAAATATTCATTTAAGAAACTTCCATGAAATTAATTGATAGGTATTCAGTAATACTTAGTCAAAGACAAACAGAAAGAAGCATCTGAGGTGCTGATAACTGTGCCACAGAGCATGAAATTGATGAAATTTATGTTTCAGGGGAAAATGTGAGTTTATTTTAACATAAAGCAGTATATTAATGTAATTCTAAAATACAACTCACATTGTAAGCTAATCTATGGGTAAAATCATATTGGAGGGAGAAGGTAAATTGGGCAGAATTTTAAATCCATGTTTTGTAGACTTGAGCAGAATCTAACTGATACTGTTTCTGCATAGAATGAACTTGTAACCAAATGAGATTTATTTTACTTAAAAGTTAGCTAAAAATTCCCATGATAAGCTGTTCAAGCTATAAACCTTTTGTATTTTTTGTCCTTGTTAATTTTCCATGGAGATTCAGCTGAATGTTTTTATACCAAAGCTAATTCTGCCTCTATATTGAAATGCAATTCAAGCATCTTTGTCTTTGAATTAGTATCCACTCTCAAATTCTCGAAAGTTACCATAGCAACTCCAACAAATTTGGCCTTGACTTGATTTTTAAGGAGAGAAAAAGATAAATCTAAACATTAAGGACCAAGTTTTTCTTTTTTTATTTAATATGTTTTTATTGATTTGAGAGAGAGGGAGAAGGAAAAGGAGAGAGGGAGGGAGAGAGAAAGGTAGAGAAACATCGATCAGTTGCTTCCTGCAGACCCCCTACCGAGAATTGAGCCTGCAACCCAGGGATGTGCCCTCACCAAGAATCGAATCAGTGACTTTTTGGTGCATGGGAAGACACTCAACCAACTGAGCCACAATGGCCAGGGCACCGGACCAAGTTTTTACAAAAATGTTATAATCCAGGAAAAGTGTACATATATTCTCAGAAAGTCATTGACAATCCTACTACTAGGCTATGAGAAACTCAAAATTGAGACTCAAGGTCTAAAAAACAATTGGAAAAGATCATACCCCAATTCTGAATCCAGAAGCCACAGAGAATATGACTTGCCTGGTGACACACATCCGATCCCTGAATGGAGCCACCCCGGGGCACTGAAGAGAAGGAGTGCCTGGCTCAAGGCAGAATGGTGCTCAGGGATCTGCCCAGAGCTGCTCTGACACCCAACTCTGGCCATTTCTCCTATGACCACACAGACACACGACTATAAAAACCCCAGTCACTAGGACCCCACACTTAGGACTTCAAGAACAAACCACTGCAAATGTTAATACTAGGAATTTTCACACACACACACACACACACACACACACACACACACACACACGGATTCTAAGAGTTGTTTATTCACTATTGCAATTCACTATTAAAATGTAGCCACTGGAAATTCTTTCCTTATACTATAGGGCAGTGATGGTGAACCTTTTGAGCTCGGCATGTCAGCATTTTGAAAAACCCTAACTTAACTCTGGTGCCGTGTCACATATAGAAATTTTTTGATATTTGCAACCATAGTAAAACAAAGATGTATATTTTTGATATTTATTTTATATATTTAAATGCCATTTAACAAAGAAAAATCAACCAAAAAAATGAGTTCGCATATCACCTCTGACACACGTGTCATAGGTTCGCCATCACTGCCCTAGGGAATCAGGACCTACAACTAATATAAAAACATTTCAAAGCTATTACAGCTAGTGTTTGTTTGTACATGTGTATATGCATGCATGCTGTGTGATAAATCTTTACATATCAAAAGGGCTCAAAATACTCCACAAAAAATACTTACACAAGAAGCATTATCATCTGAAGAACTGGATTCTGGCCTAGGTTCTAAAAATTACTTTAGTTTTCTTGCCTCTTTGCCCATGAGCATCCCACCTTAGAGTGCTAAAGAGATGAAAACATTTTTTTTTAAAATTAAGCCTGATGCACTTAGCCACTGCTTCATGGGGTGGAGCAGAAAACGAACTCCATATTCTCATGCCTACCAATGAGATGGAGAAACACCCCAGAAAGGAATGCGCACAGAGTGGTGCTCAGAGTGGGAAGAAGAGCATCAAGCAGGTGGAGAGAGACCAGTCAGAGCTCCAGACATTCCACACTACCTGAGGGGCTTTCCAGAGCCACCTGTCACAACCTGCCCTGCCCACATCTGTAACAACAGCTGGATTAGATTATTCATATAAACCAAAGTCAAAGTTAGCACCTGGGTGAAGCAGCCCCCATAGCCTTTATAGCACATGAAATCACATCCTCTATTTTGGATTCTTTGAAGTTTGACTTTGCTTTCTTTGGGGCTGAACTTCAACTTAGGTTTCAAAGCCAAGGCCCATCCAATGGCACATCTGGGCCCAAGATGGAAGTCATTTTAACCGCCACACCTCTGACAAGAACCTGCTGGAAAACATGGCCTGTAGAACAACAGGAGAAGAAACTGTAATCAATGAGACAGTCTCAGCCCTCAAAAAAACTTGCACTCCCGACAGCCTTTTGTCAGGCGGCCTTCTCCCCTCTACCCACACTGCAGCTCCCTGTTACCTCAATACAATAATCATGACTCCTAATTCCAGAAGGATTCACAGGAGGATGGAAAAGCTGTTATTGTTATTCCCTTGACCCTTTGCCCATCCTGTAGCTCCTCCTGAGGGCTAAAAAGTTGTTATGTGGAGTCATTTCCAAAACCCCAATTCTGCTGACTGACATAGGGTGGAGATGGACGTGGGGGTGGGGGAGAGAAGAGCCATCAGGACTAGGACAAGGAGACATAATCTGTCTCCTTGGGGAGAGCAGACATATGTCTACACTTGACCTAAGGGGCAGTTGGGGGGAGGTGTACTAGGGGGTACTGAGATGAGCCTAAATGAGACTGATTTCAGAAAAGGTGCCGTCCTGCTTCAGTGCTCCAGGTGGGAGAAAACCTAGAGTTTTATGCACCTGACTCAAAGGAATCTAGTTTACCTGCTGCCCAAGTCACTCCTAACAGCCAGTGACCAACTTCCAGCCCTGCCCAAGGCGGCAGGGCAAACGGTCAACACTTTCTAACCACATTTTTTCTTCCTGAAGGAGATGATGAACTATTCAGCAAGAATTATATTTAAAACCTGGATTTGCTCTGCCAATAGTGATCAAAGTATTTCCTGGATGGATGCCCTACTGTAAAAGGGTATAACTAATCAACATGTGTGTCCAGGTTTAAAAAGCAATTTCCTACTCTCCTTATGCTATAAAAGAGAGGGCCCTGCATTTGGAATTGAAAATACTGTTTACAGAAAGAAGACCCCAGCCCCGCTTGTTCGCATGTACTCATTCTTCCCCACGTAGACCTACTCCACCTCTGTTTATGCCACAGGAAAGTAAATGCGCAAACTGTCAATAAAAGGCTGCTGAGGTCACACATTCTTTGACTCTAATTAAGCTGGGGGTGCCTGGCTCACAGCTGTTTCTACCTACTGAAAATGTTTTTGTAATAAACAATGGAGTTTAAGAGGCATTTTATTCCATGTTTCAACTCTTGATAATTTACACCCATATAGTGCTCGACTGCCAGCCAGCTTTTCACATTAGGCTATGATGTAGGTGTGAAAGGTATTCCTGGACCCAGCTCACGAATAAGGAGGCCGAGACATTGAGATTGTGCTCTGCTCAAGGTCACCCAGGTACTAACAG
>NW_006299705.1:3248482-3262615 GCF_000327345.1 Myotis davidii | reverse complement strand
GTAGGGCGGGGGGGGGCAGGGAATCAACTGAGGTTCACACACTTAAGAACAAAATCAGCATGTCACCTCCACACCTAACCTCAAGTCCAGGCCAAATGAAAACACTGAGCCTGCTCATTTTATTACATAAGGTTGCTCTGCATTTTCTCTTGTTTCTGCAGCTGTACACAATGAATCTTCCTGTGAATGAAATTTAGAAGATGCTTGCCAGGACAGAAAGAGAGCATCCTTCCGGGCCTTCGTAACTGTAGAGACATTGTGTTTAGTCCCGGGTATTAAAATGCTGATATCGGGCCCATTCCCATCTTCTCTCTGTTTGTACCACCCACCCCCCTCCTCCCTTCAGCTCCACCCTTTTAAAATTAAGCATTGTGGACAGGTCTTCATTTAACTCTGTTGAGTCTAAAAATAAGACAGCCAATTTTGTCCCAGTCCATCATTAAGTCCTTTATTAAGTAAGAGAAAAGCACAAAAGCTGCTCACAGAAAGGCCTATTGACCAGAGGTGACTTTCTGATCACTTTATCAGCAACCTTTCTGGTTACCTAACTTCATAGACAAAACAAGAGATCAGAGGCAGAGGATGAAGTGGCTGGCGTCACCATTTCTCCTCCACAACCTCTCCCCACAAAGATGCTGTATGATCCACTCACCTTGAGAAAGGTGAGGAGGGTGCATGTACAGCTAAAAACAGAAGAGGCCCTGGCCAGGTGGCTCCGTTGGTCAGAGCATTGTCTACATACACCAACCAAGGTTGCAGATTCAATCTCTGGTCAAGGCACATTAAAAAAGCAGCCAATGAATGCATAAATAAGTGTAACAACAAATTGATCTCTCTCTCTCTCTTTTTCCCACCCCAACTCCCTTCCTTCCTCTATCTAAAAACAAATCAATTAAAAATTATTAAAAACAGAAGAGAGTACATTGCATGCCACTTAGTATTCCCTTAAGTCTGTTAGCAAGTTCATTTTTGTTCCAAACGTGAATATGGGAAGAAAATTAAGGGAGAGTAAACTCAAGTTCACCTCATTGATGAATTCTCCATTTTGACCCCCTTAGAGCTTTACTCTGCTTCCAATGAACTTTGAGATCACTACATCATGCACTCAGGCAAATCGACCTGCCCACTCTGTGCCAGGCCCCGGGGGTACAGTCAGAGCTCCCTGACAGCTGGGGAAGGACAGCATGTAGTAAAAGTTACCATAAACGGGATTACATGCAATGAAAGCGGGACAAGGACCTAAGGCAAAACCGAGAAGGGAATGATTAACCACAGGAAGACTTCAAAGCGTAAGACAAGGGTGGGCTGCTGTGCAAGGCAGGAGGTGCCATCCCATCCTATTGGCCATGTGGAGCCAGTAAAGATTTTTAGCAGGAAAGACTTGATCAAACTTGACTTCCTGGCTTCTCCCTGACCATATAATGACCCCTAAGTATGATCTGGAGACAGAAAATTAATGTTCTTCAGCCAAGGGTTGACCAGGAGACAGCACCTAGTATATTACCAAAGCAGGCTCAGGACAGTGTCAGCACGTTTGTCCAGCCACAGGCAGAACCCTGCGTGCTTCACGAAATCAACTGCATGGATCACAACCAGCATTTTCTGAGAAAATAAATTAGAGGGGAGCAGTAATGGTCACCGCATGCTGCACTGGTAACGTGAAGTGCTGCTTTGTGAATGTTGTTTATAGTAGTTAGACATACATGCACACTTCGTCACACAGATAGCCGGGAACATGATATAAAACTTTTACTCTGGGTCACATGGGCTTAAAGTGTACGGGACAGCTAATGAGTTAGTAATAAATTAGTAACAGAAGATCTCTAATGGGCACCCTACATTGGTAAATAAATCTAAGCTTGTTTTTGCAGTGGTTTCAGCCTCCTACTAACTCTGAGAGAAGTGCTGACCCGTAAACACTCTTGGATACAGTAATTCATCTCACTCCTCTCTAGACACACTCCAAACCTACCACCTCCTTCTGATGAGCCTCTGAAACTCCTGACCTGTTGTAAAATGTAATTCTTCTATATTCTCAACTTCTTGTTTATACTTTCCCCACCTAGTTGTCTTAGTGGAAATCTGGCTTTTCCTCTCATAAGCCAGGGATGGTCATTCCCCAAGTTTCCTTAACTCACAGCCCAAAGAAGATAGGGTCATAACCATTCCAGTCGGACTTCCTTTCTTCCAGGCCATGCCCTATCAGCTCTGTTCCAAGTCCTCTCCCCCCACCTCACTCCTATCTCACTCAAACCTTGTCACTCTTTTCCTGATCTCTAGGATTCTCTTTTCTTGCCACAGTCACTGTGCTCCTGCCATACTGACCCCTGCTAGGAGGCTTCAAGAATGTGGATGACCTTGGGAACACCTAAGGTGTAGTTTAAATAATTCCTCCTTTATCTGAAGGCTTCACCACTTCAAGCCCCACCATACCTTGGACCTTATCACTTCCCAAAAATATTCCACCCTTGAGATCTAAGCTTCCAAATCTCTGACTGTAGCTTTCTATTTAACCACTTCTCTACTTCCTTATTCTTATTGGTCCTGCCCTTCATCCTCATCATAGGTGGTTCCTGATTCCCCATCCATTGCCCCACTCCATCTTCTTCATCTGGCTTCACAAGCCTCCTTATGCAGATGGGACCTCAAGGCGATGCTCACATTAACACCCCAGGGTCCTTGTTTCCATGACTTTGTCAGAGCTAATAGCCAACTGCTGAGCCTAGTTAGTTACCCCATTCACCTTTTTCATCTTTTTGGAAAAACTCACATGAGAATGCTGATTGATTCCACAAGGAAAAATCTTCAAAATTGCTCAGGCTTGTGGGTAGAGGCATGGGTGAAAAGAGGAAGGGGTATGTAGTCAACAATACTGTGGTATGGTAAGTTTACACTGTGACAGGTGATTACTAGAACAACTGGGGTGATCACATTGTCAGGTATAAAAATGCTGAATTGATATATATTGTACAACTGAAAGTAATATAACCATTATAAGATTGTATACCAACTATACTTAAAAATAAATAAATAAGTAAAAATGAAAACAAACAAAAAAACTGCCCAGGCTTTCTATCCAACCCTGGCTGATGCACTATCATTTCTGCTACAGCAGCTGTTTCATTCCGGCATCCTCCCATCCTCCTCTCCTCAGCATAAGACAATCCTCGGTACCCTTCCTCTCCCCCTCGCATGTTCTTTTCATCTGAGCTGGGGTGGAAACACCGGAGCTGCTGAGACGGCATCAGTCATAGATGCTGCTCCTTCCCTCCTGAGAGTGTAATGCTTGCACTTCAGTGCGCATCAATGTTCACCCGAGAGATCTGTTGCAATGCAGACCCCAGAGCCCACTTCACAGAGATGGATTTGCAGGGACTGGAGTGAACATGAGAAGCCTGCATTTGCACAAACACCCCTGTGACCCTGATGCAGGTGGTGAATGAATTTGAGAATCACTGTCCAAAGTCACTCTTTCACTCAGATGACGTAGCTGCCTCAACTTTTGCCCTGTGAAATATCGGAGGCGGAAACATGTATATCACAATTACTGAAGCAAAAAAAAAACCCTCAACATTTAAGTCAAACAAGACTGAATGAGGAGAGTAAGAAAATGACGAGAACTGTTCATTCTTGAATTCCTGTCCTGGCACTTAAACAGATTCAAGTTACTTGGCAAAAAAATAAAAGATATATGACAATGGCTAACTCCCTCCACACTATGAATTCAATATGTAACTAAAAGTAAACTTAAATTGAATTTATCAAAGAACATATGTTTAACATTTTTCTTCTTTTTATAATTTCACCATTGATCTTCTGACTAATACTTTTTCTAATCAACATGACTTAGAGAGAATCACGAGAGCAAAGAGCAATCGTCAGTCAGGAGACCTGTCTTCTAACCCAAAACCTACCACTAACCCCATGGATTAGGAGTTGATGAACTTCTCTGCGCTTTGGTGTACCCATACACAAAATGAGGACTTGCACTCTGTGAGAGGAAAGTAAGTGTTCAGACCAAAAGAGCAAGGGAAGAACGTTCTTCATTCTACAAATGGAAGGGAAAAAAATCATTCTGTGACAAAACTTATACAAATGTTTTCCCCCTGCCAGTCCCCCCCTTCCAGTCCCTCTATGCCTTGGAAAAATGACACTTTTTTATGACTTTTAAGCATCTCAGCATGGAGCAGCATCTGGTGGTGAGGTTCATACAGGAAGGAAGAGACCTCTGCGGTGTTTGCTATTCATACCTTTTGATGTCTCAACAAAAAAGCAAAGCATCCTTCCAAACCAGTCATCATAGTGGCAGAACCAAAAAGACAATGGATAAATTGAATGTAGAAATCAGAGCTAACCAAGAAGAAGCACCAAAAGTATCTTGGGTAAAAAGAGAATAAAGTCTACATCACGGAAAAGGGCAAATTCCTACTAAAAATTTTAAAAGACTAATAGAAAAAAGACAGAGAAAGAAAGAGACAGAGGAAGGGAGGGAGAACACAGGCAAATTCTTCCCAGAACTACCAGTTATAGTGACAGTTAAAACAAAAACAAACAAGCAACCAACAGAAAAGAGATGGGCGGGGGGTTGGGGAGGGGAAGGAAACCAAAAAATGACAATGGATAGTTATGTTGTGCTAATTTCCCCAAAACTCAGGTAGTGAGAACTGATCAAGAGCCATGACAAAGTTAGTCCACATAGAATCTGCAAACCAAGACCACAAAACCAAAGTTTTGAATTTACAATACAGACATAATCAAAACACATCAAGAAGAGTCAGTTTTGAAGTACACAGGCTTTGAAGTCAGATAGACCTGGGTTGGATTAAGTCATCTGTTAGCTGTGATCTTGGATAAATTACTTAAGTTTTTCCAGGATTTGGTTTCTTTGTCTATAAAATGGGGATAACCCTGTGTTGAGTGCTTGGGTACCTTGGCTGGTGAAAGGACAATCATGTGATAACCTTTGTAGTCAAGTACATTTGAAATCATGGAAAATTCCAAACCTCTTTCAGCTCTCCCACTTCGATGAGCCTGAGAAACAAGTATGAACTCTTTGGCTGGAGATGATTAATATCAATTATTTTAAAATACCAGCATTCTGAGAAGTTAAGCTTTTATCTGTCAGATCACAGCTGATTGGTACCTGTCCAACACATACCCAAGACTAGAATACAAACTATGTGAAACTAAGATCAAAAAGTCTCCCAACGGCAGGCTCAGCTGATGGAGACCACACAGTGTGTCCCACTGAGTCAGATAAGCAGTGCCTGGATCTGTCCCAAAGCATCTGACCTCCCAAGGCCTGTTCTCCACATCCAATCCCTTGCCAAATGCTGTGACTTCTCCCTTTACATCCATAATATCTGACCCTTTTACTCCAGGCTCCATGGCACAATTCCTGGTCACCACCCAGCTGGACCTCAGTACCAATGTTTCCCACAAGGCCCAGCTGCAAGCACCACAGCCTGGCTAGCTGGTACCGTATCTCCTTAGGTGCCATGGAGACACCCATTAAGACCACATCTCATCCTCTCTTAGGTTACACCTGATGACCCCATTCTCCTTGAAGGTTACTCCCTGTCCCTTCTGGTGGGATGTCCCTGTGGTGTGACAGCCCTGGCCCACCAAAAAGGTCCTAGACCTCTCCGGCATATGGTTCTCCCAGGGCAAGCTCACCCAGGAGCCAAACCCTGAGAAGGACCCCTGCTCTCAACCCAGCTATGCCCCCTATGCCACCAGCCTGCCAGCCGCTGTTCAGAACAAACTTACACTTCATCTTATTTCCTTGGACAGCAGAAGTGAGGTCAGTGGCAGTAAGAGAGCAAGGAGAAAAATGCAGTTACCTTAGAAACAGCAAAACTATTTATGCTTAGAAGATGCAGTTAAGAATTTCTTAAAATTTCATTAATATTTTGGGTAGAGCAATGACATGTCTTACTTAATGAATTGATTACTAAGAAAGACATTTTCCTCCAAATTCCAAGTTTCTAGCAGCACTGCGTATGAGCACAGCCCTGGGCGGCAAACTTGGAAATAAGGACAGGGAAGTCCCAGGGCATAGAGGAAATCTAAAGAATTTCCCAGTCATAGATTCTTTTTCTTAAAGTAATCACAAATACTCAGTGGTAAGCCAATACACACTCAATAGGTCTCACTTGCTGAAACATTTCCAACACTTCTTTCAAATCCAATTCTCAAGTCACTAGTCACACACCCACTTAACCATGGGGATAGGTCCTGAGAAATTCATTCGGCTGTGGGCAAATTTCATTGTTGGGAACACCATGAGCACCCTTACACAAACCTAGAAGGTATAGCCTATGGCTGTAATTGGATGAGCTGTACTTCTCTTAGGCTGGCAGTCAGGGGGTTTGTTTACACCAGCCCTGACAGATGGCTTTTCTTTTTGTAATGCAAGGCCTGATTTTAGTCTTGATTGGCAAGGCACCCACTCCAAGGAAGACTATCTAGAATAAATACATTGCCAGCCACACACTAAAGAGTCAGGCGGCACCCCTGCACCCCACTGAGGCACCTTTGGTTTAAACATCTTGGTTGATTTTGATAACTGACCATTTGGGCTACTAGGTTTTTCCCTTTCCCATGCTTTAAATTCTCACTCTTCTGTTTTAAATTCATCAATAAGAGCCCAGGAACCCCCAGCCATCTCCTACCCCCAATCCCAATAAAATCAGAACCCCAGGCTCCTGCACTATGTATTTCTTTGCCCTCAACCTTGACATGTGCCCCCTGGAGTACCTAGGGTCTGTAAGTAGTAAACTTTTTCTTCTTCAGAACCTCCTGATGGCTATCACTAAAGGGCATCTTGCAATCATAATAAAAACCACAAGGGTCAGTCCAGTGTTAACACTGGTTTAGCAAGGAGAGATGTCTGTGGAAACCACATAGGTGAGTGCCCCCAGGCATTTTTAGCCATCGCATTGCTACTGCTAGACTGAGACCTGCACAACACAGTAATCCGCTGCTCTAAAACATTTCCAAGGCTCTGATGCCACTAGGCACTCAGCAAGAGGAATTTTTCAGCTCCGCTGTGTACAGTCTTATGGGACCACCATTGTACATGTGGTCTGTCATTGATGAAAACGCTGTGATGCGGCACATAGCTATACCAGGTAAGGCCAGAGCTTGAGGTCTGATCTAATCAATGAGGTGTCTGTCCTTTTGGTATCTGAGTTGTAAGCACTGAAACAAAAGGAATCACGCCTGTGTTTTGTTTCCTTTCTAGAGTGCATACAAAACTGTCCCAGACTCACTAATACCGAAAATAGCTTGGCTCACATAAAAAAAAGCCCCTTTGAAGATAATATTTCTAAACAAGCCCATCAGCAAGGGAAGGCTTTTTTGCTTTGTTTATTTTCAGAGGTAGGACAGAAAAAGAAAGCACAGCAAAAGATTTGTATGCATTTTTTCTTTCCTTAAAAAAAGGGGGGGGGATATAATATTTCAGGAACTTTCCTTGGGGAACACAATAGCAGCTTCATTCATAACTATTCGCTCAACTGTGATTTACAAATTCCCTCTCCATTTCTTGCCAAGATCCCTCTCCCATCCCCTGACCTTCATAATAGCTGCAGTTGGATTTCCTTCCTCAATTCAGTTTTCCCAAAGAGAACTCTCTATCTTAAAATTGCACAGTTGTCCTAAAAGTCTAAACAAAGGAAGTTCATAAAATAGATTAATTTTCATTATTCAAATATATTTTGCAGAGCTAACCTGCAATCTACTCAGCAGTACTAATTCCTCTAGAAAATTAACTCCTATAGTTTAAACAGTGAAATTTCTGGCATCCAAGAGAAACTTTCAAAGCCCATATGAGTAGCAGACTTGTCTACACAGCCTCATTTCAGCAAAATCACCACAGCAAAGAAACTATCAACTTAGCTTTCAGGGCCTACCCAAGAAGAAAACTTAAAAGTCCACTTAGTGTTATTTAAAATGGTAGAGGAACGAAAAGCTTAGCTTAAAAAGCTCACGATTCAAAAACATCACAGCATAAATAACCTAGTACCTTAATCATTTAGACTTGGTTTGGTTTCTGACAGTAACAAAAAGGATTTCCTCTACCCCCTCGTCCCCCCAGCAAATGCCCTTTCATGGGTCAATTTCAAAAGGATATGTACACACCATGTAAAAGGCAACTTCTAAGGTGGCCTCCAGGTGGCCCAGCCTTCTAGAATTCATGCCCTTATATAATTGCCCCTTGCGCATAGGCTGTATTTAGTAATTTGATTCTAATGAATAAAATTCACCAGACTTTGGAATGCCGCTTCTGAGAACAGGTTACAGAAAGACTCTGGCCTCCGTTTTACTTGCCTTTTCTTGGTCTCGTTGGCTCCCTCTGACGGAAGCCACTACCATGTTGGGAGCTGCCCTACAGAGAGACCCATATGTCAAGGAACTGAGGAATGCCTCTGGCCAACAGCAGCGAGAAATGAAGTCCCCAGTCCAAACGCCCACAGGAACGGAATCCTGCCAACTCCATGAGTGAGCTTGGAGCCCGTCTGCCTTGCCTGAAGCTTGTGTGAGACTGAGAGCCAGAGGACCCACGGCTAAGCCCAGATTCCTGACCCTCCAAAATCATGACATAAATGTTTGTTGTTTTAAGCCCCTAAGTTTTAGAGTAATTTGTTACACAGTCAAGGATAACTGATACATATGCCAGACATGCTCTCCCTCCCAACACAATTATGATTAGCTCCTCATGACATCATCTAAACCCTTTTGCCTATGGAGGAACACACCCCTAGGGTGCAGAGTCACTTTACAAAACAACTTTCTCTCTTTTTGGGCCATAAAAGTATGCCTTTTTCATTTGCCTCTCCTTGCCCTTAATATTAGTACTGTGATACTTAACAAATCTATATGCACAGGCTTCATAATTTTATAAACTATGAGCAATAATTTCAGCCATAAATCATATTAATACACAGGTTACCTCATCCTCTTTTCATTCATTCATTCATTCACTGGAAAATACTCTATGCCATTCTCTGGATATATTCTAATTCACTGTGGTATTATTAAATTATCTAGGATTCTCAGCTTCATAACCCATTACATACAAGGCAAGAAGGACTTGTATCACCTAACTGCAATATAGAATTTTCCACTGAGACAATGGTTAAATTTTACCTTTAGACTGATAGTCTAGTCAAATCACCCAGAATCCTGTCTACCATGAATCTAACCCATATTCTACTTGTTACCTCCAGGAGAACCAAAATGTGAGAAATGGACTACAATAAATCCTTATTAGTAACAAATGATAATCCAAGGCTGAGGATTAAGTAATTCATTCAAGTATGTGAAGGATCTGATGTCATGAGACCTTATGTAACAGGAGTATTTGACCTAGATGGGGATGTCAGGGAGAGAAGGACTCACTGCAAAAGTGAGCTGCGATCTGAACACTGAGAAGAGTCCGACTAGATAAAGAATAGGAAAAAGGTCCTGTGTGGGAGGGAACATGGAAATGAAAGGGGGTCAGTGTGGCTGGAACACAGAACAGAAAACAGGGCACAACATGAAACTGGAGAGGCTGTGAGGACTGGATTATGTGGAGCCTATAAATGAGCTTGGTCTTTTTTTAAAATTTTATTTTATTGTTTAAAGTATTAAAAATAGTAGTACATATGTCTCCTTTTTTTCCCCATTGACCTTCCCCCCCCCTTACCGTCCCCCCCGAGATCATATGGTATTTTTCTTTCACTGCCTGGCTTATTTCACTTAGCATAATAATGAGCTTGGTCTTTATCCTAAGAATATTGAGAAGTAATTGGCCACAACAGATCAGGTTTTGAAAAGAGTCATCTGACTATGATACAGATAAAAGACTGAAGGGGACCAGAGAAATGTGGAAACCAATTAGAGACCACTGCAGTAATCTACCAAGAGATGTTAAAAGCCTTCAGGAATTTGGTGGTGGGATAGAGAGGTGAACATCTGAGAGATATTAGGATGAAGATGGGCTAGAAACAGGGAGATGCTCACACATGCACATACAGAGAGATTAACAGAACAAACAAAGGTCAAGGAAAGAATCTGAAACTCTTGAGTAAAAGCTTTAACCAAATAGTGAGCTTTTCTGAGCATAACATTATTAGTTGCTTGATCTTCAGCTTCCAAGATGACCCTACAATGCATGCTCCAAAAACATCTGTAAAATGAATAGTGTTTAGATACCTCACGTATCTTAGGAATACCTTCTATATGCATTTTATCTGCTCAATACCACTTAATCTTATTTCACAGCTTTACTATTTTCCTCTCCAAGTCAGTCTGATCAAAGGAACTTTAAATGACAGCTTTAATGAGATACAATTTATATACCACACAATTCATCCTTTTAAAGTATGTAATTCAGTAGTTTTTAGTATACTTATAGAATCATGAAACCATCCTACAGTCATTTTTAGAGCCTTTCTGTCCCTGCAACAAGAAACTCATACACATTATCAATCACTCCCCCATCCACCTATCCCCTAGCCCAGTGATGGCGAACCTATGACACACGTGTCAGAGGTGACATGCGAACTTTTTTCGGTTGATTTTTCTTTGTTAAATGGCATTTAAATATATAAAATAAATATCAAAAATATGTCTTTGTTTTACTATGGTTGCAAATATCAAAAAATTTCTATATGTGACACAGCACCAGAGTTAAGTTAGGATTTTTCAAAATGCTGACACGCCGAGCTCAAAAGGTTCGCCATCACTGCCCTAGCCTTTAATATTAGGCAACAACTATCTATTTTTTGTATCTAAATATTTGCCTGTTCTGGACATTTCATGGATTTCCTGCCCTAGCCGGTTTGGCCCAATGAATAGAGCGTCAGCCTGTGGACTAAGGGTCCCAGGTTCGATTCAGGTCAAGGGCACATGCCTGGGTTGTGGGTTTGATCCCCAGTAGGGAGCATGCAGGAGGTACCCAATCGATGACTCTCTCTCACCATTGATGTTTCTATCTCTCTCTCCCTTTCCCTTCTTCTCTGAAATCAATAAATATATTTAAATGGATTTCCCATATGTCCCTGCCCCCACACAAGCATAGTATCTCCTATTATCAATATCCCCCACCAGAGTGGAACATTTGTTATAACTGATGAACCTACATGAACACATCCCAATCCCCCAAAGACCACAGTTTACACTATAGTTCATCTTGGTGTCATACATTATATGGCTTTGGACAAATATATAATAATATTTATCTACTGTGGTATCATACAGAGTATTTTCACTGCCCTAATAAACCTTTAGATTCTGTCCATTCAACTTCCTTTCCACAGTCACTGATGTGTTGTGTCCATAGTTTTGCCTCTTGCAATAATGTCATATAGCTGGCATCATATCGGATGTAGCCTTTCAAGATGGGATTCTTTCACTTCATAATATGCACTTAAGGCTCTTCTTTGTCTTTTCTTTTTGCATGGTTGATAGCTCATTTCTTTTTTAGTGATCAAGAGTATTAAGCCCTAACTGGTTTGGCTCAGTGGATAGGGCATCGGCCTGCAGACTAAAGAGTATTTCACTCTCTGCCTGTACCATAGTTTATTGATCTATTCACCTAATGAAGGACATCTTGGTTGCTTTAAAGTTGTGGCTATTATGAAAAAAAAGCTTCTATAAACATCCATGTACAACTTTTTGTGTGGACATACACCTTCACTCTGTTGGGTAAAGAGAAACAGTACAATTGCTGGATCATATAGTCAGAGTATGTTTAGTTCTGTAAGACATTGTCACACTGTCTTCCAAAGTGGATGTACTGTTTTGCATTTCCACAAGCAATGAATGAAAGCTCTTGTAGCTCCACATCCTTGCTAGCAGTTGGTGTTGTCAGTGCTCTAGATTTTGCCTATTCTTACAGGTGTTTAGTGATATCTCATTGTTGCTTTATTTCCAGAAGCTGCGGGACTTGTCTGTGCCGGGGCATTCACAGTGTCTTTCCTATGTTTGCCATTTGTATGTCTTCTTTGATGAGGTGTCAGGTAAAATATCTTTGGCTCATTTTTTAATCGGGTTATTTTCTTATTATTGAGTTTTAAGAGTTCTTATATATTTTGGGTAACATTCCTTTCTCTCAGTCTGTAGCTTTTTTCATTCTCTTGACACTTGTCTTCTGTAGAAAAGAAATTTTTAATTTTAATGAAACCCGACTTATCAATTCTCTCTCTCATGAATCATGCCATGGGTGCTATATCTTAAAAGCCATTGCCATAGTTAAGTTCTAGGTTTTCTTTTTTTGTTACCTTTAAGGAGTTTCATAGTTTTGTATCGTATACATAGGTCTGATCTACTGGAGTTCATTTTTGTAAAGGTATTAAGGTTAGTGTCTAGATCAGCCGTGGGCAAACTACGCCCCGCGGGCCGGATCCGGCCTGTTTGAAATGAATAAAACTAAAAAAAAAAAAAAAGACCATACCCTTTTATGTAATGATGTTTACTTTGAATTTATATTAGTTCACACAAACACTCCATCCATGCTTTTGTTCCGGCCCTCTGGTCCAGTTTAAGAACCCATTGTGGCCCTCGAGTCAAAAAGTTTGCCCACCCCTGGTCTAGATTCATTTTTCACATGTGGATGTCCAGTTGTTCCCGCACATTTTGTTGAAAAGACCAGCTTTGTTCCATTGTATTGCTTTGCTCCTTTAAAAAAAAATCAATTTACTATATATACCGGGGTCTATTTCTGGGCTCTGTATTCTGTTCCATTGATCTATTTGTCTATTGTTCCAACAATGCTACACTCTCTTGATTACTGTAGCTTTATAATAAGTTTGAAGTTGGGTCTTCCAACCCTGTTCTCCTTCACTATTGTGTTGGCTATTCTGGTTCTTTTGCTTCTCCATATAAACTTTTAAAACAGATTTTAATATCTACAAAATAACTTGCTGGGATTTTTTTTTAATCCTCACCCAATGATATTTTTCCCATTGATTTTTTTTTTTTTTTAGAGAGAGAGAGTAAAAGGGAGAGGGAAGAGACAGAGAGAGACGGCGTTGGGGGGGCGGACATCGAGGTGAGAGACACATAATCATGTCACCTGTGAACAAAAACAGTTTATCTTCTTTTCTAATAAGTATACTTTTTGTTCCCTTTTCTTATTTTATTGCATTAGCTCAATCTTCCAGTATAATGCCGGAAAGGAGTGGTGAGAGGAGGCATCGTTACCTTGTACCCGATCTTAGTGGGAAAGCTTTGAGTTTCCCACCATTAAGTATGATGTTAGCTGTAGGTTTGTTGTAAAGCAGCCTTAATCCAGTTGAGGATGTTTCCCTCCATTTTTAGTTTACGAAGTATTTTTTTTTATCATAAATAGGTATTGTATTTTTTTCCCAAATGGTATTTCTGCATCTACTGAAATAATTATGTTATTTTTCTTATTTAACCTGTTGATGCGATGGATCACATTGATTGATTTTCAAATGTTGAACTAGCCTTGCATACTTGGGCTAAATCTCACTCGTGATCTATATAGTTCTATACATTACTAGTTTTGATTTGCTAATATCATTTTTTATAGCTGAATAATGTTTCATTGTATGGATATACCATATTTTGTTCATCCATTCATCAGCAGATGGACATTTGAGTTGTTTCCAATTTTGCTCTTATGAATAATGTTTCAGTGAGCATTTTGTGCAGGTTTTTATATGGACACAGACAGAGATTTTCAATTTTCTTGGGTATATACCTAGTGATGGAATTGCTGGATCATTTGGTAACTCAATATTTAATTTTTTGAGGAGGTGCTAGACTGTTTACAAAATAACTGCACCATTTTACAATCCAACCAGCAATGTATGAGAGTTCTAATTTCTTTCCATCCTTGTAAACATTTGTTATTATCAACCTTTTTTATTATAGCTATCCTAATTTGAAGTGGTATCTCATTGTAGTTTTGATTTGCATTTCCCTAATGGCTGATGGTTAAGCATTTTTTCACTGTCTTGATAGTATTCTTTAAATCAAAAGGTTTATCTACACTAATAAAAGAGAAACAAGGTAATTGGCGTACGACCACTACCCTTTTCACTGGCTGGTCAGGGCGATATGCAAATTAACTGCCAACTAAGATGGCGGTTAACCGCCAACTAAGATGGCGGTTAA
>NW_006299705.1:3239496-3247540 GCF_000327345.1 Myotis davidii | reverse complement strand
GTCCACTGCCTACCAACCTATCTGTGTATTTGTCAGTTTAATTTCATATCTGCCATTGCTAAGCAGTGAGCTAAGGAAGACTGCAACATAGGTTTATTCCATAATCTTGAAACAAAACTGGAAAAAATATTAGAAATATCTTTTGTCAACAGCAGCCAATAGGGCTTACCTCCATATTGAAGTGCTCATCCTATCTAATAAAATAGTAATATGCAAATTGACCATCAGTCCAACATACAAGATGGCCGCCACCATGTGGACACAATGGCCACCATAAGATGGCCGGCAGGGGAGGGCAGTTGTGGGCAACAAGGCCTGCAGGAGAGGGCACTTGTGGGGGACCAGGCCTGCAGGGGAGGGCAGTTAGGAGTGACCAGGCCAGCACAGGAGGGCAGTTGGGGGTGATCGGTCTGGCAGGGGGGCAGTTAGGCGTCAATCAAGCCAGCAGGGGAGTGGTTAGGAGGCGGGCAGGCTGGGCTGAGGGACACCCCCCCTCACACACCCAGTGCATGAATTTCGTGCACCGGGCCCCTAGTGCTATATAATAAAGAGATAATATGCAGATTGACCGTCACACCCTCGTACAAGATGACCATGCCCATGTGGTCACAAGATGGCCACCACAAGATGGCCAGCAGGGGAGGGCAGTTGTGGGCAACAAGGCCTGCAGGAGAGGGCACTTGTGGGGGACCAGGCCTGCAGGGGAGGGCAGTTAGGAGTGACCAGGCCAGCACAGGAGGGCAGTTGGGGGTGATCGGTCTGGCAGGGGGGCAGTTAGGCGTCAATCAAGCCAGCAGGGGAGTGGTTAGGAGGCGATTAGGCAGGCAGGCAGAAGTGGTTAGGGGCAATCAGGCAGGTAGGCAGGCAAGTGGTTGGGAGCCAGCAGTCCTGGATTGTGAGAGGAATGTCCCAGATTGGAGAGGGTGCAGGAGGGGCTGAGGGACACCCCACGCACCCCAACACACACACACACCCACACACACACATATATATACCAGTGCACAAATTTTGTGCACCGGGCCTCTAGCTTTTTTATAATGTCTAATTTATTTTCTTTTTTGTGCTCATGCTTCTGGTGTTCAGTCTCAGATATCATTGCCTAACCCACGGTCATAAAGATTTACTCCTATGTTTTCTTATAAGAAATGTATAGTTGTGGCTCTCACATTTAGATTAACAATCTATTTTAAGACAATTTTTGTATATGAAAAGACTTTTTTTCCCCCATTGAATTGTTCTAATTGGATTTGTGGTTCAACTAAGCTTACATTCCTGGGATAAATCCCACTTGGTGGTTTATAATCCTTTCTATATGCTGCTGGACTTGGTTTGCTAGTGTTTTACTGAAAATTTTTGTATTTGTATTGATAAGGAATATTGATCTATAGTTTTCCTGAAGTATGTTTATTTTATTTTAGTATCAGACACCAAAACTAGACAAAGATATTGGTATCTGGTCTCAATAGAATAAGTTGGAAAGTCTCCTCTCATATTTTTTTGTGAGAGTGGGAATTTTTTTTTTATTACTAACTGGATCTTTTTACTTGTTATAAGTCTGTTCAGATTTTTTATTTCTTGAGTTAGTTTGGGTAGTTTGTGTCTTTCCAGGAATTTGTCCATTTCACCTAGGTTTTGTAATTTGTTGGCATATAATTATTCATAGTATTTGTCTTTTTTATTTCTTTTTTAAAGTTAAAGATATGTAAACTATTATAATTATGAATTTTTAATACATATAAACTAGAAATCCTTCCATTCTCACTTCTGGAAAGAAAGAAAAGAGGCACAAAGACAGAACCAACACATTTCTAGTTAAAATACATGGAAGTCAGTTCAACTGAAATAAGAAACAAGAAAGAATTCCTGGCTAAACTTACATATTCTAAGTGTACCATTTAGCACAAACTCAATATTCTAAGCCAACTATAGTCATATGAACACAGACATAAGCATGCACTATAATAAACTCAGTATGACAAATTCCTAAGGCATTAACATTGTCAGAATTCTGTATAGTATGCTTTCTGAAATCATAGCACACATATTAATACTTCTCTTAATAGCCACATAGCTTTTACATACCCTATGACCAAAAACCAGCTTTCCTGAAAGTCACAAAAAGTGTTCAGATCTCCATAAAAGATTCATAAGTACACATTTTTCAAAATCTCCTTGTAAAATGAATTTATAAAAACTAAGAGGAAAAACTGGATACAGTCTTTTCTTTCAATGAAACTATTTCTAAGGAGGCTTTCTTTAAAGAACCTGGGCTAATGGTTAAGTTGACTTTTCTAAAACAATATTCAACTACATAAAGAATATGACAAGCTTTCAAGCTATACTGATACCACCCTGATACATTCAGGAGTAAACTGTGCTCATGTTATAACTATACACCCGACTGGCACTATAGTTTACACACACCTTCTTGATTTTAGTTGATTTTTAGGAGGAAAAATCCATGAAGTAGGTCAGATGGTGTAACATCTTTATCATCCCATTACAGAACAAACAAAACTGAAGTTTCCACAAAACAGATGACTCACCCAAGGTCACACAGCTCCTAAGTGTTGAAGGTGGGACCGGGAAATTCAGTCTGCTGACTCCCAATCACACACCTTCTCTGTGTGACACTGCTTCCCACTCACCAAGAACAGGAGGCAAAAACTTAGACTGCAAAGCGTGTGTCAGGAGGAAGTCTCTACCAACTCCCCTAAATTTTTTCATTGAAAGCATGTTGATTTTTGAATGTCTATGAATCACTCTCCTTATCTAACTTTTTTAGCAACTTGACTAAAAGCATGTTCTTAACCATCTTAGACTGATAATGAGTCTTCAGTGACCTGCAACCTAACTGTAGATTTCAAAGACATGTTAAATAACCTTTAAAACTTAGTCTTTAGAGCTTAGAGTTACAAGACACTGTTAAAATATGAAACAACCCTGGGAAGTGCTCTTTTAAATAATTCTGAAGCCAAATTAGCACATGTGTCACTAAATGGCCTATACACATTGACTAAAAAAACCTCATTCTTCTGGCTCTGTAGATAGCTATTTATTAGTGATCAGAGGTAATTAACACCATTGACCATTAACTAAATGTTTATTTTCTCTATAGATAAGAGAGCTGGGAATATGCCATTTGCCTGTGGAACAATAATGTTGCTCCAATACAGACCAAACCATTAACCAGAATCTAACTCATGGCCTATGAGCACTGCAGTATGCAAAGGCCAAAGTTCCGATTCCTTTGGCACAGAAGCCGAAGTGCAAATACCTTCTTTATCTGCACTTTCTCCTTGGAGAACCCAACATTTACTTATAATCTAAGAAGTCTAAGAGTCAGTGTGAGTTTAGAGAACATATCCTAAGTAGTCACACACCCATGAATTACAAAGGAGATTGCTGTCATAAACCTACTCTCTAGCATAGTGACCAATGGACTTTAGTCCAAAATGCTATTGTCCTATGGGGCATTTACTAGTATAATCATTGGGGTAAAGGTGGGAAAAGATCTGACGAAGCTCTGGGGGAAAGGGAGTTGATGTAAGTCTTTGCTGCTCCCCCACATCCAAGCGAGTGAGATGAGAAATTTGAAATAATCTGCAACTTGCCCAGAGATTTCCTGGGAGGCTCTGAAGAAGGAAAAGGAGCAGCTGTTTCCCTGGTGCCTTGGCCTTGGCTGTGGTAGGAACTTTTTCTCAATTCTGCTTGATCATTTACAAAAAATAGGTAGTTCTTCTCCGTTACCCTCCTACCAACAAGAGTGCAGAGGAGTTACTAAAAGTATGGTACCCCAAAGCTTATCTGCAAGAGAAGGTACACAAATAGGCCAAGTCTGGGTCTCACCTTTTGGCTTCCTCTAGGTGGCACAAATATTCATAAGCGATGTTCTGCCGCCGCCTCTCATCCATCTCCTCTGCAGAGAGCCTTTCATCATCCACAATAGCTGGAAACAGAGGAAAACATTGCATTACTGTCGGGACAGTGTTCATCAGCTAAACACCTGAGACAATCAACTAGAAAACTCACATGCAGTTCAACACGGAACAGTGAGACATGGGGTATGATAATGCCAAGCACAGAAACAGATTTGCTTTGAGTTTTACAATATTATAGTATCTCTAACAACAACAACAAAAAGCAATACTAAAGTACAGGTTGAAACTACTAAATAACAGGATGAGAACAGCTATCAGATTTCACAAACATGATGCCATAGGAGTTAGACAACCTCAAATCAATTAGACCATGGTCTACTTAAAACAACTTCCATTCACAAGCTTGTGGAATTGGTCCAGTGGCTCAGCTGGGACCATCCTGAAAATTCTGTTATTGAACAAAGAATCTACAAAGACCTGTGTTTTCCCCCTCCTAGAAGGAATTAAGGCTTCGCCTCCAACCCAAATCCTATTTGACAGATGCCAAAGGCTCTAAAATTTCTCCCTCACTTATTTCTCAGCCTTTCTGAGACTAACCTTCCTGGTCAACAGCTATCCAGAAGCCAAAAGCAATGGATACAGCAAGTGAAGAGAATTTTCAATCCCACCCTCTTTATTCCAACACAAGCCTAGTATATAAAAGTCCATGCTGCAGCTTTGCTTTTCTGTAGAGAAGGCAGCCTCCCCATTTCCTGACTGCACTTCCTCCGGCCACAAACTCAACAGCACCCACTGCAGCCAATGGCCACATCAGCAAGCCCCGCTGTCTCTTTACATGGCAACGCTCCTTTCTCATAAACAGGACCCCCTCTCTCTTCAATCCTCAACTTTAATTCCTAAAGCTATGAAATGAATTTGGTTCCTTGTTTGTCAGATTACTCATCTGATTAAGACAACATGTGTGTGTACAGCAGGAAGGTCACATGGGGCAGGAATGTCAGTGTTTGCTTTTTTGTTCCCTAGCTGCTAGCTCCAGTCACCCGTTTTCATAAATGAACTCTTGGTCCCAAGCAGTAGAGATAAGAATGCGAAGGTCACCCATCCATCTCTAAGAAAGACAAATCCTATGACGTACTGATGAGGAATCCAAAGTATAATTTTGGCAGTTTTAGATCAAATTCTGAACTCTAACTGGAGCAAGTACAATGCTAAACAGGTAAGAACGAAAAATACCAAACCCTCAAAGGACTAAAATGTGTAGTAGATACTTATTTATTGAGCATGTATTTTGTTTCAAGGCCTTAGACGAAATGTTTTCTATGCAGTTTCTCAGTCAAGTCTCATGATTCTATAGGCAGATAAGTCATCCCACCCTCCAGTTAAGCCAACAGGTTTGAGAGTTCATTTGCCCAGGTGGAAGGCAGAAACATCAGGGCTAGAAATAGTTGGATGGGATGAAAAAAATAAAAATGCCTGGAAGAACTTTGGGGAAAGCCTCTGTTTATGGATAAGGAGGAAAAGAAGCCAGCGGAAGGTGAGAGAGGTGAGAAGAGCGCCAGGACAGGCTGGTATATAACCAGAGCCAGCCCACAAGAGCAGGAATTTCCACACATATTGCCATCCTTATCCTCAGTCCTCCTTCCTAACACTTCTAATTGCCCATGTGGCTCCGTTCCTTTAAACAGGGAGACCTCCTCCCAGACCAATGATACCAATACAAAGATCTGTATTTGTCAAAAGCAACTTCTTTTTCTTAATAAACTGAATCTGATTTAATTTTAGAAGAGAGCGCTCAGGTTTAGGAAAAGTACAAAAGCTCTCAAACAACCCTCCTCTGCCCCTCCCCTGCAAAATTCCAGCCTCCTCTCCCCTGAACTCAATTTCAACAACCCTCGGGTAGCCTTCCAGGCACACCCCCTCCTCTACACATTCTCCCCAGGGCCACCAGAAACATCTAATACATATCCAACTGATGCTACTCTCTGTCTCGAACATTCAGTGGATCCCCATTTCCTACAGAACAAAGTTCTAGAACACTTTCCCTCTCCATCCCTTCACAAAGCTGACATTTCAGCCACCCCTTCCAAGCAGTGCCATGTTTCAGGGCCACACCACAACCTTTCAGGTTTGAGTGCTCTTGCTCTCCACCCTGTCTCTGCCTGGAAAGCCACCGTCCCTCCTTCTATGTGTGACATCTTTGACATCTTCTCAAGCATCTTGGAGGATCTCAAAGTCAAAATCCATCCACTCTCCCGAGCACTTTGGTTCGTATTTTTATTACATCACTCATCACAAAAGCCCCCACTGTAACTGTCAGGTCTGCCTGCCCAAAGTGGGGAATCCTTAGAGGAAAGGATTCTTTCTGATTCACCTTGACATCTCTCTCACATCAATCATGGTTCCTTGCACACAGAGCACACAAATATTTGCTGAAAAATTATGTTCCAGTGAATCCTCACTACATGAGTTAACCATCACCCTCTAATGCAGCGGTTCTCAACCTGTGGGTCGCGACCTCCTTGGCGGTCGAACGACCCTTTCACAGGGGTCGCCTAAGAACATCCTGCATATCAGACATTTACATTACGATTCATAACAGTAGCAACATTACAGTTATGAAGTAGCAACGAAAATAATTTTATGGTTGGGTCACAACATGAGGAACTGTATTGAAAAGGCCAGAAGATTGAGAACCACTGCTAATGAGTATATTTTGCAAATTATGATTTTTCTCATCCTGTGTTTTCTCAGAAGATACCTCACCTTGCATGCCCACATAGTATCACCTAATCCTCCATCTCCACTGTTCCTAATGGTTAATCCCCAGGACTTCCAGTTTCTCATTTTAATTTCAGTCCAAATCTGTCTCCCATTTTTAACAGGGTATTTTCATTTTATAGTACCTCTGACACATCGAAGTTTGGAAATAATACAAAACTCTTAGTGGGAGTCCATGTGCTCAGTCTACTCTCCCCAACTGTTAAGTGTGGGCCAACGGAGGCAATCTGACTGCCATCTTCCCTCTTAGCTGCTGCTCCTTCCAGCCTTAGCCAACCCACCTCAGGAGGCAGAAGCCCTAACAGCACTCAGTCCCTAGGCCTCTGCTCTCGACTGTAAGATTCCACAAACCTACGCAAGATTCTATTAGCCCAGGAGAGACTGAGGGGGCTCTCAAACTCTGACATCACCCTGCCCAATGAGAAGATTTGACTTAATGTTTTAATTAAAACATCCACAAAACCTTAAATTGCAATTGCACATACTGACCACAGCTGATAGAATTCTACCTATGTTTAACACTCAACTCAAGGGCCACTTCCTTCCCAGTCTTTCCTCATTGTTCCTGCTCAAAATGCCCTCCCTCCTGGCACCTCCTGCACTGCCTTGTTTAATAGTAAACTCCTAGAAAACAAATTGTGTCCTCATGGTGTCCAGCACAGGCTACATGCTCCATAAAAATATTTAATGACCAAACAATGCCTTATTATGAAAGATTAATAAAAGGGCTCTATTAATTGAGCATATTGGTTTGGGCCAATTTCTGGGCTCTCTATTCTATTCCATTGATCTATATGCCTATTCTTGTGCCAGTACCAGGCAGTTTTGAGAACAATGGCTTTGTAATACATCTTGATGTCTGGTATTGAGATCCCACCTACTTTGTTCTTTTTCAGGATTGCTGCAGCAATTCTGGGTCTTTTTTTATTCCAGATGAATTTTTGGAGAGTTCGTTCTAGATCTATGAAGTATGCCGTTGGTATTTTAATTGGAAGTGCGTTGAATTTATAGATTGCTTTGGGTAGTATGGACATTTTAATGATGTTGATTCTACCAATCCATGAACACGGTATGTTCTTCCATCTGTTTATGTCTTCCTCTATATCTTTTTTCAAAGTCCTGTAATTTTCTGAGTAGAGGTCTTTTACCTCTTTAGTTAAGTTTATTCCTAGGTAGCTTAATGTTTTTGGTGCGATGGTAACGGGGATTGTTTTTATAATCTCTCTTTCTGAAAGTTCACTATTGGTGTATAGAAATGCCTCAGATTTCTTGGGGTTAATTTTGTATCCTGCTACACTGCCAAATTCATTGATTAAGTCTGATAGTTTTTTGATGGAGTCTTTCAGGTTTTGTATGTATAATATCATGTCATCTGCAAATAAGAG
>NW_006299705.1:3197920-3237605 GCF_000327345.1 Myotis davidii | reverse complement strand
TGGCTTGGTGGTGATAAACTCCCTTAGCCTTTTTTTGTCTGTGAAGCTTCTTATTTCCCCTTCAATTTTGAATGATAGCCTGGCTGGATAGAGTATTCTTGGATTCAGTCCTTTGCTTTGCATCACTTTGTAGATTTCTGTCCATTCTTTTCTAGCCTGATGTGTTTCTGTTGAGAAGTCATTTGATAATCTAATGGGAGATCCCTTGTATGTGACTTTCCGTCTCTCTCTTGCGGCCTGTAAGATTTTCTCTTTGTCCTGAACATTAAAGTATCTATGTGGGGAAGTTTTAATTGCCTATTTACACTGAATAAAATAAGGGTGTGGTCACTGACGGAGCAAATATAGTGCCATTATACAGACTTCACTTAACTAATGTTTAATTCACAGATTCTATGGACTAGGCATGAGTGACAGCACGAGGGATAGGCCAGTGAACCAACAAACAAAACATGTTTGCCCTCATGGGGCTTCCTTTTACCCACCCTCCCGCCCTTCCTTCCCCTCTGATCTGGTCCACTGGATCACATACCTGGCCCACTGTCCTTCCAACCACACTTCCTTCATTCATGACCTATTGTCAAAGTGGAGGCCAAGGTTATGAGTTTGAGAAAGTCTTAATCATAGCAAACACAGCTCCTTCTGAGCCACAGAGGTTGCCTGCAGATATTTCTGCATTACTCAGGCGTTACTACGTAGAAACTTCTGATAAGAGCCACAGGCACGGATAATAATCCTGCCATTTAAAGGGCCATCATGAAGCTGATAAAGGAATTCACTTAAGCATGACTTTACCATGTATACAGCACTTTTCCATGTTATTGTGTAGTCCTCATAATCACCCTGAGATAGGCATTATCTCTTCCTTACAAATGGGGAAACTGGGGTCATGCAAAGGAAGGGGACCGCCTGTGGTCATTTGCTGGGTCAACGGCAGAGCCCGGGCTGGATGGAAGTCCCTCCGCACCGCTGCCCCGGCTTTGCCCGGTGCCATGCTACTGCCAGATCTGAGTGAGCCGGGGAATGTGCTCCTCAAGGCCAAACCTAAGGTCAGATCATTTACGTGCCTTCAGAATTGTTTTTATTTTAAAGCAACTTAATTAGCTGCAATTTCCTCTCAAATTTCATGTTTATTGGCTGTTCTGAATGCTAAGAAACATGAGGACATTGTGAAGAACACAACTTCCTGAAGGATTATCAACTCACAAAATGCCATTTGTAATGTTAGCTAATGTTGGCTAAAAGATGGCATTTTAAAGCAATAACTTTCTTTTTTTTAAACGTATTTTTATTGATTTCAGAGAGGAAGGAACAGGGAGAGAGAGATAGAAACATGGACGATGGGAGAGCATCATTGATGGGCTGCTTCCTGCACACCCCCTACTAGGGAGAGCCCACCACCCAGGCATGTGCCCTTGACAGGAATCAAACCTGGGACACTCTATTCACTGAGCCAAACCAGCCAGGGCACAATAACTTTCCATGGAAATCACAATATAGGGACTACACAAAGTTTAAGAAGCAGAATAAGAGTGAGTTGGTAGAGAAGGTATTGAAATAGAATTATATAAGTTAGAGACCGAAGGAACATTAAGAAGTCCATCTCCCAAAGAACACCCACAAAATCCAGTGTAAAAAGAGCCGAAGACCTACCTCATTCATTAAGGAGTTGGCATGGTTATTTGTTAATTTCAGATATTCTATCTGTTCCCTCCATACACAGAGAAACCAAGGCCACCACAGCCTTTGCATTAAAATTCCTTTGTTCAACAAATATTTCAGTGGCTGCTTTGTGCTAATCTGTTCTAGGGCCTGGACACAAAGTGATAGAAATGACACACCAGGTCCCTCATGAAGTTTTTTAAAATTATAAACAATGGAGAGTTTGGCATAATTACAGGAGGCTTAGGTAGGTGGGGATACAATGGAGGGAGAGTTAGCAAGAATCACAAAAACTAGGGTTGGGAATCTCTGTTTCATGAAAGAGTATTATTTAAGGCATGTCCCTTTAAGGAAAAGCAGATAAGGAATATGATATGAATCACTAATTTATGGAAACATGCCACAATTTAGCATTTTCTGTACACACTATTCTTTTGTATGACTCAAAATTTCTGTAAGGAACCCTGAATATCCTCCGGTATGTAATTCAATTCAAACGTGTATTGAACCATTTGAGAGTGGGGAACAGCTCTTACCTGGGAAGAAATATCTAAATGAAAATCTCCCCTCTCACTACTTAAAAAATGGCTACCGGAGATGGCATGTAGTATAACCCAAAGGAGGCACTAAAAGGAAAAAACCTGATTCCAAGGCCCTAAAAACTCGGGCAGGAGACGGGACTGGAATATAAAAATGAGAGAATCCAAAGTCCAAAATTCCCGGTAAGCTGATACACTCAGTAAACTTGCCCTGTAATATATTCTGGCTTCACACTAGCCTCCCCAAGCATCTCACAGGCACTTAATCTTTAACTTCAAAGAACCACATGATCAAACTTCCCTAAACTGAATTTCTTTTGAAAAATGGGCAAACCTAAAAGTTTTTAGCAACCGGATACATAGTCACAGGCATAGAAAAAATCTGAAATGATAGAGATTGCTCCTTCACGTGTTAAAAACACAGGAGGCTTCATCAAGTCACCAAAATTATGAGACATTCAGTACAGGGGCTCACATCTCATCCATCGCTACATCCTTAACAAGCGCCAGGTTATAGCAGGTGCTCAGTAAAGGCTGCAGAGATGTTGTTTCTCTCACAGAGTTAGTCCTACCAAGCCCAATGCCCTGATGATAACACAGCCATACTGTCCTGGTCCCAGGGGAAGGTGAACTTTATTTAAAGCCCGACTATCACCCCTTTCCTGGAACTTCTCCCCCATCACACATTCCTACTAATTCTCCAGAGTTGTAAATCAATACACACTTCAGAGGAGTTTCAGGTTATACACAAGTGTAAGGGGCTGGTCATCTCCCTTAATGTGATCATGTGATCATGCGTGAGCACCTAAGATGCCATCTGTTTCTACCAAGCTGGTAAAAAAAACTCAGGACACCTTTTCAGAACAGGATCTCATTGCTAAATCACACACATGAGAGTAAAACAAATTTTGGTTTACTGTGAAAATTTGGACAAGAATGTCTAACATATATTTGAACAAGAATGTCTGTCATATTATATATATGGCCCACTGTCCTTCCAACTACACACATTAGCCTCACCTTCCTTCATTCATGACCTACTGTCAAAGTGGAGGCCAAGGTTATAAGTTTGAGAAATTCTTTTTTTTTTTTTATTTCTTAGAGTATTACACGTGTCTCCTTTTTTTTCCCCCTTGACATTCCCCCGGCCTCCCCCACCCCCCAGTGTCTTGTGTCCATTAGTTATTCTCATATGCATGCATATAAGACCTTCGGTTGATCTCCTACCCCTGGGTCCACTGAGCAAACCAGCCAGGGCCCAATACCCATTCTTGATAAAAACTCTCAGCAAATTGGGAATCAAGGAGCATATCTCAACATGATAAAGGCCATACCGAGAGGGCATAGGCCGGGCTGAGGAACCCCCCTCCCCCACGAGTGCACAATATACATACATACATATACATATATATATATATATATATTTCTAGAAACTCAGAGCAGACCATAGGATGTTAAAGCCCATATACAGAGGTGGACCAGAGTGCAGATTAGGATGGGAGGAAGGGGTCTAAGACTTTGCTCAATTTGGGAGAAGAATTAAAGGCAATGATTCCTAGATTTGGGATTTCTTAGACAATGATAATTTCAGAAAACACTTCAGGGATAAAACTCATCTCTTTTGCTACTAAGTAGGCATGGGGAAATTCCATTTGCTCACTGCATCCTCCTACACACTCCATCATCCCACACAGACCTCAATAAGGAAGAATGGAGTACAGTATCAAGTTTCTAAGACCAATTTTAAGATTTTTAAGTCTAACAGTTAAAACTACAGAATGCAATTGTAATATCTTTAGTCTAGATGAGCTCCTACTATTTTTAAAAGGAAAAGGAATTCAAGTCACCTCTACTTAGGTGTGAACTTTTAGTGTTTAAGATGCTCAGTGCAAAAGACTTCAAATTACTTAGAACCAGCCCTACAATGATTCTCCCTGTTTCCTATATATAATGAATATTTTAAAGAGACAGACGTTTATCTAAACTTTAATACCTCATGGGAATGATGATATTTTACAACTGTTAAACAGACTTAGCAGGTGTATTTATACAATGACAGTCCCCAGGGCTATTCCCACGGAGCAGTAAGTCAGGGCTAACACTGTCCCTATTCTCTCAAAAACTACCCCAAATAAGCCAGAATATCAGAAGTTATATCTACAAAGCTAGGAGCCATAAAAGACAATAGTTGGCCTAATTTTTCCTTGCCTATTAGGAGAAAAAAGACACACACAATAAATCACAAATAGTTCAAAGGTAGGTGTAAGAAAACAAAACAACCTCTTGGTTATGAATAGGACTCTTTTCTGCATATGTTTCATGCACTTATGTCATATTTCTCTAGTCAATGTAAGCTCTGTGTGATGCATGCACGAAAAATAGCAGACAGAAGGGATTTACATTTAATAAGCACTCACTATGTGTCAGATATTTTATAAACAACCTGCAATCCCTTTTAAGATGGGAATTTCAGTCTCCATTTTTCTGATGGGAAACAGTCTTAGAGAGGTTAGCTAACGTAGGTTTAGGTAATTCTAAGATCATAAAGACAGTTAAATGGCAGAGTTGGAATAGGAAACAACTCTGATTTCAAGGTTCTGATCTTTCTACTCTACTGAAGTGCCACAGCTTCCCTACATGTAAATGGATGATCGGTCCGGCAACCATTTGGCTCTTCTGGGGGCACCATTGAAGTTATTAAGTTATTATTATTATTATTATTAATCAGCAGAAAGATGATGCTACTTACATGGTATATCATAAGCAAAGTAATATGATCAATAAATGCTGAGAACACATTTGAGAAAATTTAACCTTTGTTATCTGTGCCATCCTCCTCTTTCCCCCAAAAAGGTGAATTCCTGCCTAAACTGACAAAAATACCTGATATAAAAGAGTTGGATGAGTGGAAAGGGCAGTGACTATAATTAGTGTTGACAGTCATGGATGAGTTAAGTACACATTCAGTTTCCTCATCTGTAAAATGGGAATAATGCTACCTACTCCAGTAATCTGTTGTATGAGTATTTTTCAAAATCTTATTTTAAAATAATATATATTATAAATTACTTAATAGTTAAATTAATTCAACTATTAAATGTTATAAAATATAAAATTTATATATAATAAAGATAACAGATAATCAGCTAAAATTGATTACACTCAATTTTAGAGGCTTTAGCATCTATCTCCCATATAATTTGCAAACTGAATGTATTTGAAGTTAAACTGTGAAAAGCACCACAATTTTAATTCCACACACATATACATACATTGAATGTGTGTGTGTGTGTGTGTGTGTGTGTATTCTTAATTATAATTATATAAGGGTATGTTATTATATGCATTATAATTCAGGGGGAGGGAGCCTAAAAGAAAAGACCAAAATATTAAAGCATTTGTTTCCAAAAGGAGTACTCTGAGGTTTTTTTCCTTAACTTTTTTGATTATCACCCATTTTCTTTTTATAAAAATATATTTTATTGATTTTTTACAGAGAGGAAGGGAGAGGGATAGAGAGTTAGAAACATTGATGAGCAAGAAACATCAATCAGCTGCCTCCTGCACACCCTCTACTGGGGATGTGCCCACAACCAAGGTACATGCCCTTGACCGGAATCAAACCCGGGACCCTTTGGTCCACAGGCTGATGCTCTATCCACTGAGCCAAACCAGTCAGGGCTATCACCCATTTTCTAAATACTCTATATCAGTGATGGCAAACCTTTTGAGTTCGGCATGTCAGCATTTTGAAAAACCCTAACTTAACTCTGGTGCCGTGTCACATATAGAAATTTTTTTATATTTGTAACCATAGTAAAACAAAAACTTATATTTTTGATATTTATTTTATATATTTAAATGCCATTTAACAAAGAAAAATTAACCAAAAAAATGAATTCGCATGTCACCTCTGACACGCATGTCATAGGTTCACCATCACTGCTCTATATCATAGTATGTGTATGTCAGAAGTAACAAAAGATTAAATTAGTTTTTAATGTTCAGTTACAGAAAAATATTTTAATTTTCTGTAACTAACATTTACATATCCTATATAATAAAAGGGTAATATGCAAATTGACCCTAAAGGCAGAACAACAGGGAACGACCGGTCGCTATGACACTCACTGATCACCAGGGTGCAGACACTCAATGCAGGAGCTGCCCCCTGGTGGTCAGTGCGCTTCCACAGGGGGAGCGCCACTCAGCCAAAAGCCGGCTCATGGCTGGCCAGCGCAGGGGGGTGGCAGGAGTCTCTCCCGCCTCTGTGAAGTGCTAAGGGTGTCCGACTAACAGTTTAGGCCTGTTCCCTTACTCGGACATCCCCCTAGGGCTCCAGGGCTGCCAAAGAGATGTCTGACTTGAGCTTAGGCCTGATCCCCCGGGGAGGTCCCGGACTGCAAGGGGGCGCAGGCTGGATTGAGGGATACCCCCAAATGCACGAATTTTCATGCACTGGGCCTCTGGTATATAAATACCGAGTATGCCTTAATGCCATATTCATTGCAAAAAAGGCCTTTCATGCAGCTAATTGATACATCTGAACTTTTAAGAAAAAAATCAGTCATTCGAGATTTACAATGAATATATAGTCAGATTGTGTAAAAAAAAAAAAATAACAGTTCAAAGACAGCAGAGGGGAATATGATTAATGCTTGATATTCTGTTGAAAGGCCTTAACAGAGTAAAGAGCTTGGTATGATAAGTTGATGAGAGAGAACAGGTAGGGTAAGACATAAGTGAGATGGAATGAATGAGGAACCTGAATTGAAAAAAGAAGAGAAGGTGCAACGAGCCTGTATGATATGAAACCTTACAAGTCTGAATTAGGAAGAAGAGAGAAACACAGTGATGCTTTGCAAGGCAGACTTTGGCAACAGAATGAACAGGATGATGAAGAGCATGGTACGGGGGAAGAAAAGGGAAGTCAACAAACTGCAGCCAACTCATTTTGTGACTTCAGATGGCGGAGGTGGCAACTGCACATGGCTCAGCACCAGGAAGTCACCCCAATATGCCAATTTCCAGAAAGAGAAGTGTCTATATAATTAAAGAGAGAGAAAAAAAACATGGAAGCACCCCACTGTCCTAGGGATATACTTGGGAGCTGACTTAAAACTAAACTTATATTAGAAGAGAAGTTTAACTAATATAACAGACTCAATTAAAAGGCTGTGATGTAGAACAGAAGGGCACTGTTAATGCAAGCATATGCTGTTTGTTAGTGAGTGTGAATTAACACATGATTCGGGGCAGTCAATGTTTAAAAAATGCCCAAAACTCAGCTCTCAAGTGGATCATGCTATGCAAATGGAGAAATGATGACAACAGAGTCATGGATCAAGAATACAATTCAACTTGACTTTGGACTAAAGCAGAATAGGTCAATTCTCATGAGCAAAAAAGCTTCTCTGGTTTTAAGTAGGACAGGCATCAGCTCACACATTTAGGTTTTGTGAGAATTGGGACTTGTAAGGAACCATAAAACACCACATATGGTGCCAACCTCAAGCAGCAGGACTTGAACCAAAAATGCCGGGCTCTCCTGTTTCATACAAATCATATGTACATTTATAAAGTGCTACCATGTAAGTGATCTCATATGACTACAACAGCCCCATCAGATAAATGGACAACTATTATTGCAACCACTTGACTAAGACTAAAACGGGGCAAGTGCTTTGCTCAAGGCCCCAGAACTAGAGTACAGAGCTGGTTTGTATTTAAAACCAACTCTTGGTGTTTGTTTAGTTTTTACTGAACTTTCGGAGGTCCACTATTATATTAGAGCAAACACATTTTTATTCTTTTATGTCAACAGTACAGGGAGCCATAGGAAGAAATGGAATGGCTAATGTGGGAAGGGAGTTGAGTTGGCAAGAGTGAGTAAAGCTAACATCAAGCCTGCAGGCTGAGGAGAATGTGCACAAACCATGATTTTGTAAATTGCTTGCAAAGTATATAGAATACCCTGGGAAGAGCTCTCTTGTGCAAAAGAATTTATCCCATTGGGCAGCAAAGCCAGAAACATTTTGGCTTTGGTTTGTTGTGAGCTTTATGTTCTAACATGAAGTACCACTGCCCTTAGAAAGTACATTGTCCTGAGTTTAGAAAAATGGATGTCCTTGTAAACACAATGAAAGATGCCAAGGTTTTCTTTAGCCCAAAGCTCAAACTTTAGACAACAGCCAGGACAGCAACCACCTTAAATATAATTCGTTTTCTTCTGCTTCAGATTCAAATGAGTGATTGATCTTCTTCAGGCATTTCTTTCTGGCTGGGAATGGCCCATGGTTCTGTAGGTAAATCCCCTGGCCCGCAGGTCTCCTGCAGGTCAGAGGAAGTAGCCAATGTGGGCATCAGCCACTAGTTCCTTAGAGGATTTGAATATAATTTCAGAATTAAGTCATTGTTTCTACTCCAGCCATAAGAGCCGTGCTAGCATTTGTGCAGCAGAAGTGGCCACGATTATAAAGCCAAATGAGGAAAAAAATTTATTCTTATTATGATCCACTAGGTGCAAAATGCTGGCAGAGAATTATGGAGATGCAGAGTCCTAAAATGCTTCCAAGTGTCTTATAATTAAAACCAATAAATACAACAACAACAGAATGTGTTTCTTTTGGTATGTGGCAGTCTCTAACTAATGGCTAAATAGTTGCAGTGCAGGTCAGGGGTAGAAAGAAGAGATGAGATGGGTGGGAGAAAAGACTCTGTGCCCCTAATAGTTTACCATCTAACAAAACACATATTCAACACTGGAGAAAGGTTAGAAAACCTCTTTAAGACAAACTAATTATAGGACAAAGAACAGAAAAACCAAGGGAAAGAAAGATTATTCCATGATGGGATTAATCAGAGCCAGTTTTCTAGATTAAGAGTTTGAAGTGGGGGTTAAAGAAGATGAGAGAAAGTTGGGCAACACACCTAGAGAAGTAAAGACAAGAATGTGGAAACTACACTCACCTCAAGATGCATTTTTGTGCTTTGTCTCCTGTCCCCTCCCTCAGCCCACAGTCTCCACTCCTCCCCTCCCCACCCTTCCAAAGGTCTCTAAACTTCTTGAGAAGAACAGACAGGCTGCCCAGGACATTTCACAGCTGTTTCTCAGCAGTGCAGTTGAAAAGACTACAGGTTGTTTGATGACAGTGCATAGACCAGATGATAGCTCACAATCAAAAAGCTGGGCAGAGTTCCTTTTATTGCTAAAAGCTCATTCAACAAAGTTAACCTGCTACATCGAATAACACACATAATTGCTATAGAACATAGAGTTCATTGGGCATGGGTTGTTAAATCAGTGACGTCAATTACTGTAATAACTGTTAATCTAAATACCCAGACCAAGTTCCTCCTTTTTCCAGGGCACCAGTATTCAGGGTCATCAAGGATTTGCTTTCCCTCGGAACATCTTCATAGTTGCATCCTGGGAAATGGGATGAAGATTAAAGAAACAGTGCTCAATCTGCTCCTCACCATCTTTGATTCCTCATTCCCTCTCCCAGTGCTCCATCCACTGACATCGGATGTTACCACTTACCCAAGAGCCTTGAGCAGCATGCCAACTGTGTAGCTTAGGTGGATTCCTTAGGAATGGTCTTGGGCCACTCCAAACCCTCCCCTAACCCAGCCTTCCCTCCCTCTTATCATGTCGGGAGGAAACAGAGCACATACAATCGTATAAGTGAAATAACAAATTGATGCAGAAAGAAAAACATAGTCTAGCAGTAGTTGGGCTCCTAACCAGCACTCTGCCTTCAGCAGATGCAAACGAGTCTTTCTGGGCCCTCTTTGACCTCGACATACCAGTGAGCCTTTCCATAGAAAAATAATGCAGAAGAGAGTAAACATATAGAAAGAACTGGGGGTGAGGAGAAGTATCTAGGGGCACAGCTCAATGCCCAATAAACATGATTGTCTCATTTCAGTCTCATACTTGAAACAAGATCATCCAGTTTGCATTCTTCTCCACAACTGAACTGTGTTTCAGTATTTAAAATACAAGGAGTTCCCACCTCCAGACTTAGTAGAATTGGCATTCCAAGCAGATGTCCATGGGTACTCTGCAGGCTGCACAGCCCGCATACCACCAGTGACCAAGTTAGTGGTGTGGGGGTATCAGGCACTGACGTCAGCTTAGCTCACAGTTGGCTGCAAATGTGTAGGCAGCTTAGAGAACCAGCTGGGAGGTGTCATTCTGGGAAGCATCTCATTAGACGCACTCTACCCACTTACTCCAGCTGCCCTGGAGGGTCTGGCTATGCCCCATTGCAGCACCCCTCACTGTGACCCACAGGGCTCTCTGGAACCGGGAATGGACGGACTCCTCTCAATGCAGTGGTGCCCACAGCACCCGCTGACACAGTAGGAAAGCATGCCGAGGGAAAGATTGAAGAAAGAGGAACAGAACTTTCTCATCCCATCTGTTTTGCCACATCTTTTTTCAGGAATGGGCTGGTTTTATGCTGGATGCTCCAAGTCTGTTCTTCACTCAGGTTGTACAAAACTCTTGGAAGGTAGGTTTGGTCCAGTCTGGTAGATAAAACTGCATAAACCTACCTTTTACAGACTACAGCACATAAACCCAAAAGTGCTTTGTTTCTAAGTAAGTTCTTGCCATGAGCTTATTTATTATGAATTGTTTTTCTCCTTAAAAATAGAGTGCAGTGCATATACTGCGGGGCGGGGGTGGGGGAGTTGGCAGGAAACACAAAATAAGGGTTCTGGTACAAGTTTTGCTGGTAAACATTTGAACCAGTATCTGATTAGCCAGATTTCCCAAATCTTATCTAGTAAAAATATTTTATTCATGCCTCTCTCTCTTTAAAAAGACTAAGGCAACAACTTAACAGACACTAAATATTAGACTATTGGTTGTTAAAAAATTGTAATATTTTTATATATAAGAATGCTTATACTAAAAAAAAAAGACATAAAATAACAAGTGTCAATGAGAATGTAAAAAACTGGAACCTGTGTACACTGCTGGTAGAAATGTAAAATAGTGCAACCCTGCGGAAAACAGTATGGTGATTCTTCAAAAAAATTAAACACAAAATTACCATATGACTCAACAATTCCACTCTGGGTATATATCCAAAAGAAGCGAAAGCAGGGACTTGAACAAATATTTGTACACCCATGTTCACAGAAGCATTATTTCCAATAGCCAAACAGCAGAAGTAACCCAAGTGCCCATCAACAAATAAACAGATAAAATGTGGTATAGACCGTGCAAGAAGACACTTGCCAAGAAGGACTCCCAGAGGCTAACTGGGCTTATATTTAAAAGCAGAGCCTAGTAGCCTTTCCTAAATAGGGGCCTCTCACACAACCCATAATTCAGAGGAAAGCCAGCACTAAGCTGCCTGCCTCAGACTCTGAACTGTCTGCCTGCTCTGTGTTCCTGCCACCGGAGCCAGTCCTTGTAAAGGAATTCATAGAACAGTATTTCAATTAATAGGACTGAGGCTTTCCCCATCCAATTGGAGCTGTGCAGTTATAATCCCCATCCCTCTTCAATGACCAATCAGAGCATCTGCATTCTGACCAGTCAGGACAGTGCCTTTTGAACCATTCAAAGTGTGAGGATTTGGAATGCTCATTGGCATGAGGAGGGACCAATCAGGGACCAGGGGCAAGGATTTCTGTCTATAAGTCCTCTGGCTTGGAGAGTGCACTTTCCCTCTTCACCAAAGAATAAAGACTTTGTTTCCTGGCTGGAGCTGAATGAAGCACTAAAGATGTCTCACAGGAGCAGAGCAGACCAGTGCAGAGCAAGCGGAGAGACCAGAGCACAGCAGGGCTGTATAGCTGGAGAGGGGCCTGGCCCCAGGGTTGCCTTGCTCCCGAGCTGCCTCCCAGCCATGCTGTGAGCTGTTCCACAGCTGTGCTATTCTCGCAGCACTGCCGTATCACAATTCGACTGTTTGCACAGAATAAAGTTTCCTTTGTCACAGCAACCCAAATCGGGGGCTCCTATTGATGCCAATGACCATTAGTGGACAATACATACAATGGATTACTATTCAGCCTTAAAAAGGAAGGAACTTCTGACACATGCTCCAACATGAATGAAGCTTGAGGACACTATGCTAAGTGAAATAAGCCAGTCACAAAAGGACAAACATTGTATGACTCCACTAACATGAGATATTCAGGCTGGAATAGTATTTCAAATTCATGGAAACGTTAAGTAGAATGGTAGTTGCCAAGTGCTGCCGGGAGTTATAAATAGGGAGTTAAGTGATTAATGGGTACAAAGCGTTAGTTTGAGAAGACGAAAAGTTCTGGAGATGGATGGGTGGTGATTGAACATCAATGTGAAGGTACTTAATTCCATGGAATTGTACACTTAAAAAAATGGTTAAAATAGTAAAATTATGTATATTTTTACCACAATTTCATAAAATGCTTACATAGCACTTTCTATATGCCAGATACTGCCCTAACTTTGTTGCAACTATCAACTCATTTAACTCCAAATAGTAACCCTATGAGGCAGGTCCTATTATCTTTACCGTGGTCTTCATTATTATCCTTGCCCAGAGTCCACAGCTGGCAAGTGGCACAGCCAAGATGCACAGGCTGGCGCTCCAGCTCCATCACCTCACCCTTCACCATTCTGCACAGCGGCTTCCAGCAAGTGAGACTGCTGGCCTGAGGGTCTCTCCCTTCAATTCATTCTGAAACAGAACAACACACCCTGTTGCTCACACACCATGGGAAGGGTCCTAAGACACCAGACTACCCAGGCCTGACTGTGGTGCATTTGGGAATATCCAGAGGGCTCAGCACATAGGTCTGGAATCAAATTTAGCTTTGCTAACCAATTTCATAGAACCAAGGAGTTTCAAATTGAAAATGGCATCTCTCTGGTCTAATCCTCTTTTTAAGATGGGAAGTACTGTTAATCTATACCAGAGAAGGTATGTTCGCTTTTTTATATTTTCTTAAGTTTCTAGAAGAAAAAAAAATACACAGAACAATGGTCCCAGGAGGCCAAGGGATAAATGTCTAGTCTGGGAGGCACCACCTAGAGCAAGTCACTCACTCATCTTCTCTGGGTCTTACTTCCTCATCTCCTAGATGGGAACACTTTTAAATCTGCCTCCTCTTTAACAGTATTTAATGGCTTAAGATTAGCTTCAGTATAGAAAAATACTTTCAAAAAGGCAAAATGCTATTCTCATCATTCCATTCACTTGGGAGGCTGTTAAAAAAGTAAAACTGAATAAAATACTCCACAGAGAGGTCAAGACTTACCACATTCAGGTCTCAAACCTTGTTCCTAGGGTCCTCATCAGTTCTTTACAATTCTTACTCATCCATTCTAAAGGTAATAATGAGACATTCTCATTCTACTTAGCATTCCACCTCTGCTCAAAGGAAATGCCTGTCCCTATTGTTAGCCTTCTCCATGCCTCTCCCAAGGGCATGCTGGGACAAGGGTAAGAAGACCAATAGCTAAGAACATAATGACAAATGCCAGCTCCCTAGCCCTAGGCTACAGTTTCCCTCCTCACCTCCTCCCCAGTATATTTTATTCAATTATATTTTTTTTAAAAAAAAAAAGAACAAGGGCATGACCTCAGAACAATTATCCAAATCAGGAAATTCAATACTAATACAACACTATTATCCAATTCACAGTCCATATTCAAGTCTCACCACTTGTCCTGGTCAGGTCCTCTACAGCTTTCTTTTTGTCCCATGCATTTTGCTGCTGTCCTTCTGCCTCCTTTAATCTCAAACAGTTATCAGCCCTTGTCTTTGTTGAGTTTATGGTTTTGAAGATTACAGGCCATTAATTATGTAGAATGTCCACCAGTTTAGATTTGTCTGATCTTTCCCCATGATTCTATGCTGTTCATGCACTTTGGGCACTTAAAACTACCCAAAACTCCCATCAGGAGGCGTGTGAATTTGGTTTGTATCAACATGTGACATTATGTAATGTTAACTTTAATCACTTGGCTAAGGGGGTGTGTGCCAAGTTTCTCCACTCTACATTTACTGTTTTTCTCTTTGTAATAGAAAGTAATTTGCAGGGAAACACTTTGAGAATATATCCTACATAGTAAAAGCATAGTATGCAAACTGTCCCCTCAACTAGAGTTCTTCTGGGAGTTCGACCAGGGGGCGGGCCAGCCAGGGGAAGGGAGGGAGGCCCTGGCCAGCAGCAGCTAGGGACCCTACCAGTGCATGAATTTCATGTACTGGGCATCTAGTGTGTGTGTGTGTGTGTGTATAAAATAAAATTTCATCCACTAATGTCAGCATCTATTAATAATTTTCTAACCCCATTATTCTTTCTACAATTAGAAGACCATCTATGGTAAGAGCCTCCCTTCTCATTTGTTTCTTTATATCAGTTTGTAGACTTTATCATCAATCCCACACCTATATTTGAAAAATTGACATGTAAGAAAAAATGCACCCAACGGACTTTGGAATAGAAAAGAAAAATGCCAAGAAAGGGTTAAAATGATATGCAAAATGAGTCTAGAGTTTGCCCATCTATGTGCTAAAACTTCAGCCATGAATTCTACAGCTGAAGACATGCTCTATGTTAAAACCCTGAGTGTATTTCAGACATAAAATGCCACGTCCCACAGCAGCTGCCATTCGTTAATTTACAAGGCTTTGTGCTAGCAGCCTGACAGGTAACTACTGATCTGCTGGACAGACAATCCTAACTCACGGAGGAGGAAAACACGGCTCAGAGAGCTAGGGAGGCGAGATCGAGGTGTGTAGGTTCTAGAACCCAGGCTTTCCATATACGCCCCTGTCCTCTTGTATAAATTAAGCAGGACCAAGTTGAACTTGTACATCTACCATAACCTTTGCTTCCATCCATTTTATATGTCAGATAACTATTATATTAAAATGTTTTACAATGAGATGATTTAAAACTCTGGAAATGACTAACTCGTACATGTTTTCTCACCATAAATTATGGCCGTCCCATTGAACAGCTCCTTCCAGCAAAATATTTTCAGCTAGAATGTGGGTATTCAAACTTCCGTTGTATATCTCTTTAGATTCATGCAGAATGAATTTGGTATTTACTCTGGTGTTATATTGTTAGACAGTTTTCAACTTAAGGGAAAAGAGAAGGAATTGGGGCTCCAACTTAGTGACTCGGGCAAGGTGAGATGTTTACACACACTCAACGTTCAACTCTCTGTCCCAGGTGAAGGGAACGTAAGTGGCCAGGTGTGTTTTCATATCTGCCCTGTGGCTCCACAACAGTTCCGCACAGGCCTGCGGTCAGTTTAGTTTGTGGGAAAGGACTCACATTCCTGCCCCTCCCCAACACACACACACACACCATGCACACAGCTTACTTATTCATCACTAGAGCTACTTAGTGGGTGAAGTCAATCCATTGGTCTAATAATGAGAGACTATACATGTTATAACCCAGTTTACCTTGGTACCATTTTCATTCAAGGAAATGAGATCAGACTATTGGGAGTTAAGAAAGATTTCTTATAATAAATATACCATAGGGTTTTATTTTAATTGGAAGGGTGGGAAGAAGAGAATTATAACATCCCCTACAGAAAAATCTGAGAAATAATCAATGAGTGCCTTATATCCGAGTCCCTTTTTATTGCTCCCTTAACCTTCTCCACTGGCTTTAGACAACTTTGTGTTAATGTCTCAGCTGGAGGGGCTCAGGTCATATGGAGAAGAGGTCGACCACCTCACTTCCAACTTTGGGTCCCAGGCTTTGAGTCCCAGGTTGTTTTATTTTGTTATTTGTTTCTTTATTTATTTATTACCAGTTCCTTTCTTTTTTCCATGGCCATTCCCTAGCCAGTAGGTAGGTTTTTTCCGACTCCCCATGCTGTGAGTAGCTCTTTATGGTTCCTGGAGTTGATGCAGAGAGAACGGGGTACCAGATTCCTGTTTCTCATAGGCCTGACTTCATTTCACATGTGCTGTCCTCCTTCGTGCGACTCCTGTACACCCGGGCTTTGAACGCTCTCTTTGTGGGACACGGAAATGCTTCCTTAAGAAAAGCAAAATTTCTTTCATTTTGATATGTTTTACAGGTCTGATGTAAGAGGGATGCTTGTCTGCAACAATTTGGTCCACCAAGTTATAGAAGGTAGGAAAGTAATAGGATTAACTCTTTGCAAGTTGAAGACACAGAGGCACAAAAGGTAGTGACTGAAAGGGTACCTGTCAAACTAACAGCAGGAGCAGACTAGAAACCAGCCCAAACATGTGGCTGAGACTCACCAGATCATAACCACTGGCTTTGTAAGAAACAGCATTCTTAGAGTGGTACCTTCTCTTCCCTAAAAGCTCACTTTGCCACCAGGCTCTTAATCCCTGCTTCTTTGGTTCTTTTTCTCATATCCCATCACTGAGACACACCTCTGCAAAAGTAGGTACATTAGAGAGTTAATTTCTGTATTCTATCCAGTTAACTGAAATGTGAAAGACGAGACCACAGAGGGATGTGATTATACAGGAGGAGGAAAAATCAATGGGCATCTCAGACTGTGAAGATGAGTGATGATGACAAACAGTGATTAAAAAACACACCAAAAACATGCTAGCCATTATTGAGCACATACAGCTGTGATAGTCATTCTAAGTCCTTAACATAATTATTTTAATCCTCACAAAAACTGGGTGAGACAGGTATTATAATTTCCACCAATCAAATGAGGAGTGGTCACTTGTGGAGCCTGGATTGGAACCAGTGGTCTGGCTCAAGGACCCAGTTCTTCACGATTACGCTATGTTGCCTCAAAGATAGCTCTGCTTATAAAGCAATCATACGGCAGTCCTCACTGTCATCCCAGTTAGCCCAGAGTTCCTCGGCAGGTCAAGGAAATGAATACGGAGTCTGGATGCAGTTGAGATGAGACTCAAGTAACATGATTAAGTTCTGGTATTTATAAGTCAAGAGACTGCACAGAGAAGTAAGTATTCTATCCTTCAAAACAGCCATCTGAGACGCTCTCTGATCATTCCAACTTGGCTGCCATGACTGAGCACATTCTTAGATGCCTCTTTTGGAATTCAACTCAATTATGCATTTCTTTCAAATATCCTGAAACTTGGTCTTCAGAGATGAAATCAAACGTTTGAAAACAACCAGCAGTCGACTTGAGTCTAGTCTGGAAAACAAGGTGGCAAAACGAAGGTCTCATACTGTAGATGATTTTTTTCTTCCTGGATGATAAAATGATTCTGCCAGCAATTCCAAAAGAAAGTAGCAAAACTTTAAACAGTACAAGCTGACTTGAAGGATATTGCTTATTTAAATGTATAAGACCTCGTTTGTTGTCCAGTCTCCTAACTTCATAGTTCCATCTAACAGGTAAGAAACTTTTCCCTAGAGTCTTTCCTCAATTTGAGGATGACAATGAGAACTTACCCCTAGTCACTATAGGCAAATGGTAAAACACTGGATTTAAGAATTATGTTTGAGCCCTAGCCAGTTTTGCTCAGTGGATAGAGCATCAACCTATGGATCAAAGGATCCCGGATTCGATTCCAGTCAAAGGCCCTGGCTGGGACTCATGCAGGGGGCAACTAATCATGTGTTTCTCTCACGTTGATGTTTCTCTCTGTCTTTCCCTTTCTCTTCTACTCTCCCTAAAAATCAATGGAAAAATATTCTCGGGTGAGGCTTGACATAAAATAGCCTGGATACTAATCCCAGCTCTGATGTTCACTGATCTCTAAGCCTCAACTTCTCTATTAGCAAAATGGGATATTACCTAATTAGGGTACAGGCAGGGAAGACATGGTATTCAAACAGAATGGAAACGAGTTTAAGGAAAGCACTATTTATAGAGGCATAAACCAGTTCGGGGAAATGAGCAAGGATTGTGGGGTACCCAGGAGCTCCAGCAGCAGAGAGCCCTCACCTCACCACATCTGAAGGGACAAGAAGAGGGAGCATTTGCTGCAAGAATTTAGCAGGGGAGAGCCACCAGAGACGAGCTGCGACTTTCAGCAAAGGAACCCACATCGTCTCCAATCCCTAGCCTGGGGGAGAATGGAGCAAGGAAAATAAATACCTTGACTTACCTTCCAAAACAGAAGGGCAAGGCGCCCATACCTATAACAGCCTGCCTCCCGGGACACAGAGCAGGATGGACTGGAAAGGGCAAGCAGAGGACATCCTGCCTGGCATTTCACAAAGTTGTGAGCCAGTCCTCTCATAATCACTTATTTGATGTGGGCAGGAAGTATTACCTATAGCACTGCCCAGCCAGGAGATGGCTCAGTCACTGACAGTGGGTAAGTCACTCTCACTACCTCTCATTAGGATATTACTGAAGTAATATCATTGTTTGAAACATGATTGGTTTGCCATACAGCACAGGAAATAAGCAAGGGGCTTATATATTTAAAACACAGATCCAGATCTCCATTCATGCTTCTACCCTGTTCTATTAGCTCAAGGGGTGTGTGATGCTCAAAAAAACCCACCCCAGAATATTAGCTCAGAAATAGACCAGGTTAAATCTTATTAAAGCCATAAGCATTTTCTAATGCTGCAGAATTCCCCAACTTGATTATATGAATACAGTCAATTCCATTTGGGAGATAATACAAGCTTAAATGCTTCAACCCAACATGAGAATGCCCACTCTTCCTAAACATGAAAGCCATTAACAAAGGTCGCTTGGAATCACCACGCATTTCAGGAACCATGCTGCCTGCCACCAAAAAGACTTCTAGGCGAAGTAGCGAGAAGAGAAACAAAACCAAACAAATCAACAAAGACTGGTTTTCTTACATCTCTCTGCCGACTACAGTGTATGCTAAGCAGACGAGTGCCTACTTGTGCAAATATTAAACCATTATTACCATAACGGTCATATAATAAAATACAAGGAAGGTAAAGTATAACAACATCCCAATTTTTAGATATTTACCCAGTCAACTTTAACATATTTTAAAAGCTAAAATCTCACACAGCAACTCATAAGAGCAATTTAGGAATACGTAATTCATTTAAAATTTAAACTGCATAGAATTACAGAGTAACAAGTGAATTCTCCTTTATACCTAATGCCCACCCAAGTCCTACTCTTTTCCCCACCAGAAACCCCCACTAACAGTTTGATGTGATTCCTTTTAAATTGTTTACTAAATTTTACATATATGCTTATGTTATAAAATATTAATGAATTTTTGAATATGTTTTTCTATAAATAATAGTCACTTAATACATGTCAGTACATATAGAGCTATGCCATTCTTTTTAAAGGCTGCATAGTATTTCTTTTTTTTCCTAATATACATATTTCAATTTATTAAAACCACTTTAGTTGTCAGGCACTTAAGTTAACTTCATCTTAGTTTTTTTCATTAATTCTTTTTTTATATATATTTTAATTGATTTCAGAGAGGAAGGGAGAGGGAGAAAGAGATAGAAACATCAATGATGAGAGAGAATCGTTGATTGGCTGCCTCCTGCATGCCCCCTACTGGGGATCAAGCCCACAACCCAGGCACGTGCCCTTGACCAGAATTGAACCTGGGACCCTTCAGTCCACAGGCTGACGCTCTATCCATTGAGCCAAACAAGCCAGGGCTCATTAATTCTTTACAATATACACAGCTCATCTTTTATTTTCCCATTTATAATGAACTCATTCTTGATATAGCTTTGTTGACTTCTACTCACACTAAGTTTCTATTGAATCAGTGCTACAGTATAGCGTGGACTAAATAGTTGATGTGACTTTTTAAAGTGGTTACAAATGCTTTGATTCTGTCTATTAAGAGGTGGGATCTACTCTGGCCAGGTAGCTCAGTTGGTTAGAGAGCACCATCTTGATACTCCAAGGTTGTGTGTTTGATCTCCAGTCATGGCACATACAAGAATCAACCAATGAATACGTAAGTAAATGGCACAACAAATCAATGTTGCTCTCTTCACCCTCCTCTCTCTCTTTCTCTGCCTCTCTCCCTCCCTTCCTCTCTCTAAAAATTAATAAAAAGAGGTGGGATCTATGCCCCATCCCCATGAATCTGGGCAAACACTCAAGAGCTTCAACCAATAGAGGGTGGCAGAAGGGACTTGACCTGACTTCTGAGGCTGGCTTATCGAAGTCCATGCAGTTTCCTCTGCATCTCTTGGAACCCAGCCCCATGCTAGGAGGGCCACGTGGACAGACTACCTGAGGGTGCTCTGGTAAGCAGCCCCAGCTGAGTCCAACCCGTAAGTCACTCCAGCCCAGGTACCCGGAATATGAATGAAGAAGTTTTCAGGTGATTCCACCTCCCCCAGAAGTTGGGTCTTTCCAGCACATCAATTGGTCCAGTAAATGGAGAAAAGACAAGCCATTCCACTCTTCCCTGCCTGAATTCCCAGCTCAAAGAATCTGTAAGCATAAGAAGATGGTGGTGGTTTTATTCACTACGTTTTCGGTGATTTGTTTTACTAGAGCACTATATAAGAGAATCAGTGGTACATGGGTCTGCATGCCTAGCTCAAGCGGGTGACATTTCTCTCATCCCAAATCTTATTACTGTCTAAACACTTTGAGGTCTGGACTAGGTCCTCAAATTAGTCTTTAAACCATTATAAACTCTCCTGGCCTTACCTATAAACTGGGGATATCTACTCTACTTCCTCTTATAGAATGATGCTGTGAGAACTAAAAATGTGTGAAAACTCTAACAAACAGAACTCTGTGTGTGTGTGTGTGTGTGTGTGTGTGTGTGTGTGTGTGTGTTCTTTTTCATTTGCCGGAGCAAAGGTATTCAAATGCAAATCTCCAGTGAACTTGGGGTTTAAGATTTAGTCAGGATCTCACTTCCGGATGGAGAATGTAGGCACTTTATTTGTTTCAATTCTCCCACAGAGACTTTCACAGATGGGCACTCTTCTAATTTTGAAAAGTTACGAATAGTGAACATTTAACATCCTCATCAACGTGATAGGAATATTAACTAATTTTAATGCAGACAGACAAAAAATAAACAAAAGGACATACGGGAGGGAATAAAAAGAAGAAAGAAATACCTAAATGCTCACAATGGTTGTATTGGGATAATGACATTAAAGATTATTTTACATTTTTCTTAAATCAGTTTAATAAGCAATGTTAGGACAAGGCTATCCTTGCAGATTAACATGCGGACCTGACACCTGGCAGAGAGCAGTGGGAGGCCTGGGCTCTGTGCCTTCCTCTGCATCCCCAGTCTGAGATGTTTCCCTTACTTCCCACAGTGCCCAGTAGCACCTCCACGCCCTTCCCTGGGACCAAGCAGCCCTGCAGACACAAAGGGCAACCAGAGTAGCCATTGCTCCACATGCTGCTCAATACCCGGGAGAGAGCCCCAGGCTAAGAGAGCGAGTGCCTGGCTGCCTGTCATCCCTGCTGAGCTGAGCGACTACGATGTTGTGCCAAAGCCCTTCTGAGGGACTGGTTCTCCTGTGCGACTCTCTCTGCTCAAACAGAACCCAGGGAGCGAGCAAACAGCTCGGAGTCTAAAATGGTCCAATCTGCTGCCTTTCTGGAGCCGGTTTGCCCCTTCGATGCCCACTCAGGGAGTGCAGCCATCTGTCTCAGGCCGTCCTGCTAAACTCCTCACAGTGCCAGGTGAGGCTGACCAAGCACCGGTCCTTCTGCTGCCTGACAGCCTGCAAGGCTCAAGCTCAAGTCCCGCCCACACAAAGGTCTGTGGGCAGCCCCTCACAACAGATTGCCAAGCGCCGTATGCTGCCCCCCACCACCCTTCCTCCTCCTGCACATATTGCCAATCTTTAACTCCAAGAGTGCGTCCTTATCAGAGCCTCACTGCTGGACGTGTGGTTTACAGACCAGGAGCGCAGGCACCACCTAGGCACACAGTCTCCTGCCCAGCCCAGCTCCTGAACCTGCAGTTTAACCTGGATCCTCAGACCACATACAGCACGTCAAAGTGTGAGAAGCACGGCACTGGAGAACCCTCGTTTACAATGTAACGGTGCTGTCAGTATAAACCCCATTACACTAGTCACGGTAGAAATTTTGAGAAAGTAGTTTTAAGTGGTGGGAAACAACATAATCGCATTCCCGGCAGAAAGAACTCATTATTCATGCACTCTTGAAAGGGGAGGGGGCAGAGCTCAGCTCACTTTATTTCAGAGCCAAAGCCAAGAGCATGAAAGTGAGGCTATTCCATTTTAAATCACCTCCCACGGTCACAAACACTAATTGGTCCAGTAAATGGTATTATAAAAGCTTACGGTGGGAGCTTGGCCAGAACACAACACAACAGCACAAAAAGAAATATCCAGAAAACAATTCTGTTTCTTTACCATCGTAATGATTCTCAACCGGGGACATCTGGCAACGTGTAGAGATGTTCTGGGTTGTCACAAGTGAGGGGGGTACTACTGGCAACTGGTGCATCAGGGATGCTACCGAACATGCAGCCCCACAACAAGAATTGTCCAGTCTACAACGTAACTCGTGCTGAGGTTGAGAAACCTTGACCTTCAGACTTAACCCCCTACCAAGACACCCCCCACCTCCAGTAAAAAAGCCGCACTCCCCTTGCTCAATGGTTTTCCCCCTCTTGCCTCAGAAAGGCGCCTGTCCGAGTGTGTGACAGGCAGGGACAGAGGAGCCAGGGCCCTGAACTTTCAGTAGGAAGGGTCCCGCTCGGCCCCTCTTCATTACGCATGCAGTGCAGGCCTTAGGTTGCCTACTAGAAAATCATGGGCTGGGTGGGGGCCTCATTGGTCCTCTGGTCCGGCTCCCTCAGAGGTGTGTTAAAGGGGCTGTGTCCTGGCCTGCCGACTCAGCACGCAGCCCGCTTCCTTTATAACACAGAGGAAAAGGAGCCGGGCTCACAGGAATGCAGAGAAAGGAACAATAGCACAAACCCCAGTGCTTGAAGCGCCCAAGCAACTGTTGAATGGCAGGGCTCTATTTTTAGCTCATCTTTCCTGAAAAGGCACTCTGCTTCCCCTTTCCCCCAGTACCCCAGTATCCTCTCCAACACTCTGGCTTCCCCTTGCCTCCAAAGGCTGCTGTGAAGTTCTGTCTAGGAAAGTGAAGCTCATTTCACAGAACAGAGGAAGCTTCATCCCGATGGGCAGGGAGACCGCACGTCCCAGTCTGTCCAGAAATGGCCCCGCTGACACCGTTGCTTTGACATAATGGACACACACACACACACACACACACACACACACACACACACACCTTCTTCCACAAGGTTTCTAGGTCTGGACAACGGATTACACTGTAAGCTGTCTTCTGGGACACGCTATTCCCAAGGAGAACGGAGCTCCAGGCCTGATGTGCTCTGCCCAGCAGTCAGCCGCAGACGTGAGAGTTAAGCCCATGAGCAATTATGTCTCATTTGGCTCTTGCCGGTGACGTGCCAGCTGACCGGAATTCTGCTCACCCACGAAGGGAAACCCAGAACCGAGCCCACCCACTCTAATCTTGGGACTTGAGGGTGTCAATAGAGAGGTTATTGGCACAGAGCCTGGGAAAACCTGCTCTCAACCTGACCCATGAAGTTAGTTACACAACAAGTTCCAATTCAAACTCAGTCCATCCTCCAACTTCTAACACCAGCTCATAAGGACAACACCAGTTCCCGTGTGGCACACACACTGACCTGTGAGGCCTGAGAGGTTGTACGGAGCTCAGGGGCTCAGGGGAAGGGTAGCACACAGCAGGGCCGGCAAGACGAGTCACTGGCAATTCTTTGTCACACCAGCAATTTCTACCTGAGACTATATTGGCCCAAGTCAATCAAGTCCAGATGGGGCAAGACTTGACATTTCTCAATCAGCAGGTCAGGAAAAATAGTTTGAAAACCAGTGCGGGTGAGGTCCCCCCCGCCCCCACCGCCCCCACTTACAGTGATTACAGGGCTCTTCAGGAAAAATGACGACTGCAGAACAGGAAACATGGTTCTCTCTAAAACAACTGTTAACAATTTGATGCATGTCTTTCCAGTCCTTCCCCCCACAGGATTTAAGTTCTAAGTTCCCCACGGGGTATCCTGCTTTCCACGTTATTATATAAGCGTTTCTCCACATCATTAGAAACCAATCGGTTTATTTTAAGCTGTCTGTGGTTCTCCGATGGTAACATGAACAGCTGTCTGCTATTCAGACTTCAAAAGTTTATGTGTAACATAAGGTAGTAAATAAAGAAGATGGGGAAAAGAAACACTACAGCAATAAAATTTTAATGAAGAATCCATCTCCCAAAATAGTCTTGGTCACCAGTCTCGAACCTCTCCTTGGATTCTGCTGGAATCAGGGAAGAGGGCAGGCTCCTGCCTTAACTGCACAGTGAGATGGAACAAGCTAATACATACAAGAGAAGAAGTGGCCAGGCAGGCAGGCATGGTAAGGGCTTCCTCAGTGTCTCAAAATCCCTGCCCTCACAGCAGCCACGGTCCTCCATGCACTCTGCCCTCCTCTCGTCTAAAAGACCCCACGTGCATTCTCAACCCTGGGCCTCAGCTCACACGGGCTCTTCTGGAACGCTTCTTACCCCACCCACTGAGCACTCACTAGACGCCAGGTGCTGTGATAAGTGCTTTACATTTGCTATCCTACTTTGTCCTAATGTTGTCATCAGATGGGTTCCCTTACTTCATTTCACAGGAGAGGAAACCAGGGCTGACGGGTAGTAAGCAACAGAGCCCAGCTTTGCAACACTGTGCCATCTCCCTCCCAGAAGGTCCACTCTCAGAGGACAGTGAGATCAGCCCAAAGTGCTCCTTTGTTGAATGAACTTTACATATATCTCACTTCCTTAGTGTTGGAGCTGGTAAACAAAGATAGATATATTAGAAAAAAATGTATAAATATAAAGAAATAAATAGGGTAAATAGGAAAATGAAAGTAGAGAAGAAAGATGAAGGCAGAAGGGATACAAATATACCAAAACAATGGGTAAGCCCTAAACACCAAATCAGAAAGGATATATGCACCATGTTCATAGCAGCAATTCACCATAGCTAAGATTTGGAAACAGCCTAAGTGCCCATCAGCAGATGAATGGATTAGAAAACTGTCGTACATCTACACAATGGAATAGTATGCTGCTGTAAAAAAGGAATTCTTACCATTTGCCACAGCATGGATGGAACTGGAGAGCATAATGCTAAGTGAAATAAGCCAGTCAATGAAAGATAAATACCACATGATCTCACTCATTTGTGGAATATAATGAACAACATAAACTGATGAACAAGGACAGATCCAGAGACGGAGAGGCATTGATTGGACTGTTGGGCCTTGGAGGGATGGTAGGGGAGGGTGCGGGTAAGGGGGAGAGATCAACCAAAGGACTTATATGCAAGCATATAGGCCTAACCAATAACGGACAACAGGGGGTGAGGGCATGAACGGGGGGATAGGGGGTAACGTGGGGATAAGGACACATATGTAATATCTTAATCAATAAAAAAATATTTAAAAAAACAAAAACAATGGGTAAATATATGTATGTATGTGTGTGTGTGTATATATATATATATATATACCCCAAATTTAGTTCTGTGCTTTCTATCAGCCAAAGCATAAAAACAGAAAGTGGATATTCATAAACTTGAGTTATGGATTTGTGTCAAAAAGTCTTGTTACCATAGAAATTATGTTGGAAACAATGTATGTCTCAGCCATCTAGCCTGATCAAAGGACTTCTAAATGAGCCTATTTTCTGCTTAACTGTTGGCTAAAGGACAGGCACTGCAAAGTAAATTGATAGAAACTGCTCTAAAAAAAAACCCCACAGCGTACCCAGTTCTCTTATTCAGAATGCACTGAATAGCCGTGAGGTCACTGAGAGGGTTTAAATGATCATTATGAGGGGCTTGCTCCTGCACAGTGATGCTATTACTGCTCGCTTTCTCTTTCTCTCTGTCTCCCTCGCTCGCGCGGTTAGTGCCCACGGTGCATCTGCCTTCTGATGCTTCCAAATCCTTTCTTTGCTATTTGCTGCCTGCACTCTCCCCACTCACCCTTCTTTCATCTGCTTTCATGACGATGTCTCAGCCTTGCCCATGCCGAGCCCTTGACTTAATGGCAAGCACCAGTCAACCCCGCTCACTCACCAACGGCTATACACAATGGCTATACTATTCATGATCAGCCAACGTCATAGGGCTAAAAAATCAGGATGTCTAAAGTTCTTCCTTTTCCCAAATGTAATGGCTATACTGAGCTGAATAGTATCCCCCCCAAATTCATGTGTGCCCAGAACCACAGCATGTGAACTTATTTGGAAATGGGTTCTTTACAGATACAATAAATTAAAGTGAAGTCACACTGCATTCTTAATCCAATGACTAGTGTCTTTATAAGAAGAAAAACCATACATCTCAGGAGAATGCCAGGGAACATGGAGGAAGAGATTGGAGTGATGCATCTAAAAGCCAAGGATGCTAAGGATTACCAGTAACACCAGAAGCCAGGAAGAGGGGAGGCAGGAGCCTCCAGCAGAGCCTTCAGAGGGACTACTGGGTTTTGGACTTCTAGCCTTCAGTATGATAAGAGAATACATTTCTATTGTATTAAAGCCACAGAGTGTGTGTTAATTTACTACAAAAAGGAAACTAATACAATGGCTAAATGCTTTACCCAGAAGACAGAGTACAAGTACCCAAAACTGACTTTTTACTTGTACCCAACAGGTATGGTAGGCACAAAGCCCGGAGTCACACTGCCTGGGTTCAAATCTGCTGCTCGCTGGCTGTGGGATCTTGGGCAAGTTACTTTACAGCTCTGTACCTCAGTTTTCTCACCTATAAAATGGAGACAATATTACCAACCTCAAGGGTTGTTATGAGGATTAAATCAAGTGATTCATGTAAAGTGCTTAGAACATATATAGGGCACATATAAGCACTACATGTATTTGTTATTATCAGCACTAGGAGTTAAACTAACAGCAAAGGTAGCAACCAGTGCCCTCCTTTTAGAACTGTGTATACAACAGCCACCTCTGGGGGTCCTGGCCCGTCCTCCCAGGCATGAAGCACTACAGGATGTCTCTCCCAGATTAGGATCTTCCACTGAGGTAGGACTGTCCAAGCTTCAGTGCTTCCTAGGCTGTTCTGCAGAGCCAACATTTTCTCTTGTTAAAACTCCATAAACAATACTTAGCACATTTCCAAACTAATCATTAAGAGACAACAACTTGGTTACATGGAGTTAGACTGTTATAATTCTCATTTCCAACCGGAGTGGGAGAATGACCAGCTTTCCAAAACAGCAGGCTCCCTAGTCCAGGTCCACCTTGGCCGGACACAATGAAGCTGGGATCCTCCACACTTTCTTAATCTGGACCCTGGTAAGCAGTATTTAAAATGACCAACACCCACCCACAGGAAATAGTTCCTCCTTTCCCTTACTTTCAGTCCACAGATGTTCTAGAGGCCTGGCTTTCATGCTTTTGCTAGCTTTCATGCTGCCAGTCAGTCACAAGACAGCCAAATAGAAATGCCAAGTCCAGCAAAACCATAATAACTCACTTAAAAGTACCTGCATTTCAAATAATACTTCTGAGGATAATTGGGATTATCTATGGGATAACTGGGATTATCTAAGAAATATCTTTGAAATTGATGGGAACTATATTAAGACCTTGCACGGAATGAGTAGGTTCTCTGTACCAGGCACCAAGGACTTTCTATAGATCGATTCATTTGATTCTGATTACTATTAGTATCCTCATTTTATAGATGACAACCAGGGAAGTTAAGACTTTGCCCAAGGTCACACAGCTAGTATATGGAGGAGTCAGGTTTACAACTAAAACAATATTCTGTTTTTAAAATCCTATACACCCCAGAGAGGCAACATGTTACCTCCATTAGCACTGTTTATAGAGAGACCCAAAGCAACTTATTGCCTATGTTCTAATACTATTTAAATTACTAGCCCAAAACTAAACTCTTTAAAAAGTTGTACATATGCAAAAATAAATAAAAAAGTTGTACATAATATAAATGAAATACTACATGCTAAACCTTGTGCTGCATACCACCTAAGGTCACAAAGAAGTAAATCTTACAACAGCTAGATTTTTATACCCTTTACCATTGTCCCTTTTGAAAAATGGATCCACACATGCCCCTGGGGAGGTAATCTGAACAGGAGCCAGGAGACCTGCATTCTGCGTTATTACTTGAACCCAAAGATATTTCACCCTTCTGAGGCTGCCTCAATACACTTGATTGAAATATAAGAGGTGTGTGTGTCCTAATGCCCATGTCTGTTGCCCCCGAAATGCTGTGCTATGACACCTGGGCCCAGGCCCAATAACCAGTTAGGATGCTGGCCTCTGGCCACCTCCACCCATATAGCCCTAGAGTGCTCTGTGTATAAGAATGAATTAGAGTTGTCATCTTCACTGGTTGCAAAAAAAACAACACACACATACACCCACAACTCACACAAGATGGGTGTGGCCGTTCTTCATAAATTAAACATAGAATTGCCATATGAACCAGCAAATCCCATTTCTGGGTATATACCCAAAAGAAGTGAAAGCAGGGACTCAAATGTATACCTGTATGCCAATGTTCACAGCAGTGTTATTCACAATAGACAAAAGAGAGACGCAATCCAAATGTCCACTGAGGGATGAATGGATAAACAAAATGTGATACATATATGCAATGGATCATGATTCAGCCTTGAAAAGGAAGGAAATTTTGACACATCCTGCAACTTGGGTAAACTTTGAGGACATTATACTAAGTGAAATAAACCAGTCACTAAAAGACAAACACTGTATGATTTCACTTATGTAAGATATCTACAGTAATCAAAAGCACAGAAACAGAAAGTAGGAGGGTGGTTTGGTTGCCAGGGGCTGGGGGGAAGGGGAGTGGGGAGTTATTGTTCAATGAGTAATAAAGACAAAAAAGTGGTGATGGCTACACAACAATGTGAATGTACTTAATGCCACAGAACTGTATACTTAAAATAGTAAATTTAATGTATATTTTACAATAAACATGCATATACAGAGTGAGGGATTTTGACTAATTCAATGGATTACAAACCTTGGCTGTACATTAGAATCTCCTAGGGAATTTTTTTAAATATGATTTACTGATTTTTATAGAAAGAGGAAGGGAGAGGGAGAGGGAGATAGAAACACCAATGAGAGAGGAAACATCATCCATCGGCTGTCTCCTGCACACTCCCTACTGGGGATCGAGCCTGTAACCCAGGCATGTGCCCTGACTGGGAATCGAACTGGTGACCTCTTGGTTCCTGGGTCAAGGCTCAACAGATGAGCCACACCGGCCGGGCATCCTAGGGGAATTTTTTAAAGTATTTATTCATTGCCAGTAGTGGGAGGATGGACATGGTGGTCCCGATGTGATGCAGCCAAAGGAAATAGTGTCACTCAGGAGGCACTCATACCAGGAGGTAGACCTGGGTTCCTCAGGACAGTCAATGTCACTGAATGGAGAGGGACACGGGAGCACTGTTCCAGCCAGGGGAGGACCAAAGGGACATTACAGCCAAAGGCAATGTGAGAAACTTGACTGGACCCCTGGATCCAAACCAAGGACAGATGGGGAAAAATCTTGGTGTGGAATTTATGTTGGATGGCGAACTTGAACCCGGGGTACTGAGGATGTGGTTGTGAAGGCGAACGTCCTTGTCGGCACGTGAGACACATGCTGAAGCGTTTAGGGGTGAGCTGTTAATGTCTGCACGTGGAATGGTGTGACAAGATGCTAATAGTTGGTGAAGCTAAGTGAAATGAATGGATGTTCACTGTATTGCTCTTTGAGGTGTTGAGGGTTCAGAAAAATTTAACAGAAACACAGAACAATAAATACCTATGCCAGAACCCTACCCCAAAATAAATACACCGAACATCTGGGGGATGAGACCTAGGAAATCAGAGATTTATTTGTTAAGTTTCTCTGGAGATTCTAATGGGCAACCAGGTTGACAACTAAGCTACAAGAGCTCTAAGCCAGGATGTGACATGATGATGGTGTGGATGGCAGTCAAAGACGTGCAATTAACCTGGGAGGCTGGCCCTCTGGGAAATCTTCTTAGGCCCCCAGATGACCCAACTGTCCTTTCACCCCTCTTTTATTTAACAATAAACCACAACACCTCAACTTTATAAAGAAATGAGTTCTATCAGCAGAGTAGGAGACAGAAGGTAAACCTTTCCAGGTTTCATCGCTGAGTTGTTAAAAAAAAGCAAATTTCCTGTGTCACAAAGACGTCTCCCTGCACAAAACATTCTCCTAGCAGAGTCTCAAAGATGCTGCTCTTGATACGTCTTTTCAATTTTCAGGGTCCTATTACTCACCTGTGTTTTCAACATTTACACTCCTAGTAAGTGAAATGCTCCAATGGACAAGGGAGGACCTGGCCAAAGATTATATATTAGGATTTGGAAAATGGATATATCAAACAAAGTGTTACCAAAAGCCAAGAACTTGCCTTTAAAGCTGGAGGAGGGGGAAAGAAGTCCCATTCCAAACAGCATATGTCACAAAAACTAAAGTGGCACTGCTTTGAGGCAGATGATTAAGTGATAAACCCTTTCCAACACTACTAAGACTACATCAAATGGTTATGCAAATAAATGGCAAAATTACCCCCCAACCACCACCATCACACAAACACATCTGACCAGTTTTCAAATCAATCTCTCATACCTCACACCCCTTTGAGATAAAAATAAACTCATTTTTTTTCAGATGTAGACGGAAGCTCAGAAAAGTCATACCCAATGTCACAAAGTGACACCTCAATCTAAGACTTCGGATGCTAGATGCTGACCTTGCCATCATGGTGTTTCATGTCTCTCATCATCTTAAGGTGACAATACTTCATCACAGCTACCTGAGTTTTACAACATAATGGCAGGGGACAATGGCAACTTCCAAGAAGCCAAGAAGCCCATAGACGGATCTGGTTTTGACTGTTCACTGTTCACAAATATTTTCCTACCAAGTTGAGGGACTAAGATAGCAAAGGCCATCTACAGTGGAGGGACTCTCCAAAGCTCCTTATCATGTTTATATGAGGCTCCAACCACACTTGACCCCTGAAGGCCCTGGGTCTGCACACCCCGTGTAAGTCCCATCATGCACACACAGCACCCTGCACCTCCTGATTCATGAAAGAGAAGTCATGGGTGTTCTTTGTCCTTCCAGGCCCTTGAGGTTCTCCTTTGAGTCCAGAGAATAATCCCCTCCTTTTATGTCAGCAACCTTTATTCTATGTGGACACTATTCTTGATTCTTTATTGCCTTTTACAGATCACAAATTTTAAAAACCCTCCACAAATTTTAAAAACCCTGAGTAGCTACCTGCCCACCTGGGCTTTTGAGTATGTCACCATTGCTAACTTCACCATATTGATTCCTTATGTTTTTAATTGAACTTCTCATTGTCTCTATATAGCATAACAGCTAGAGTCCTGGACCTTCAACACTTCAGTCTTTCCATCTCTGTCTCTCAATCTCTCTCTCATGCACACCTGTGCACATGTACACGCACAAATGCACACATACATACACACACACACACATATACACCTGGAAAATTACATCTCCTTCCAATAATAACAGACCTGTTTTTAGACATTAATTTTCCCAAGGCACAGTTTATAGCTAATGAGAACTGTGTATCTTGAGCAGTAAAAGGTAACTGTTGTAATTTTTCTAACTACAGACACATTTTTATAGTAGGAAATTTAGAGAAGAAAAAAAAGTGTTTCATTCACCCACGATCTCGAACAATTTTCAACTGGTGCGCCACAAGAATTTTTTTATAGCATTCTTAAAATTTTACTTATTTATCTATTTTTTAGAAAGAGAGGAATGGAGAGAGAAACACCGATGTGAGAAGGAAACATCGATCTGTTGCCTCTTGAACATACCCCAACTGGGGATGGAATCCACAATCTGGGCATGTGCCCTGATCAGAAACTGAACCCTCAACCTTTCAGTATACAGGATGACACTCCAAGCCACTGAACCACACTGGCCAGGGCCCACAAGAATTTTTGAAACATGCAATGCCTGGCTATTTAGTCAGGGATACTGACCTCTTTTCACTTAGATTGTCAAATAAAAAAAATAACAACATCCAACACAATAGCCATCCAGTGTGAATAAATCAAAATTATAACTTATTTTTGTTAGAACAGCAAAAAATATGGGTTTTTTTGGTGTGCTGCAGAATTTTAGTAATTAGTTTATGTGTGCCATGAGATGAAAAAGGTTGAATGTCACTGATCTAGAAAGAATCACTGCAGACATGTTGACTGACTTATGTACCGGACATTGGGGATATAGCAGTGGACCAAAAGACACAGTCCCCACCCTCAGGGATTATACTGCTGTTCTATTTTATCCATGTTTTTCTCAGGGCAATCAATGTAGTATTTTCAAAACACACTGGCTTTGTTTTTATTGAAAGGTAACACATGGAAAAAAACAATTTCAAATAGTATTCCCACCCTCGCCCTCAGTCCCCACACAAAGGCAACCTTTAAAGAGATGTTTGCATAACCTTCTAGAGATATTCACAGGTACACAGGTTAAGTGTACCTTCCCTGTTTTGTTGCTAAATGTTGTTTGTCCTACTGTACAGATCAAAGATTTTCAGAGATTTCAAAACTGCTACATGGCAGCCCATTGAAAGTTTCATTTCTTTCTCAGAGTTCACCTAATTGAATGTAAAGTTATAGCCAGAGTCAATGAGGAACATGCAGGTACAATCCTCTGAACTGTTGGCAAATTCAAACTGACAACAGCAAACATTATAGTATTGGAGAACTGAGGAAGAAAGCTCTGAGACCGTCACACAATCAGTGCCTACGCAAGGAGAGGACTCATGTGGCCCTGCTTCTCGTGGAGAGAGAACTGTATCTATCTAATATTATCTATTTTTTAATGAGTATTTTCTTCTTTTGGAAAATAAAGCTTAGAGACAGAATGAAAGTGAGAACATGTTTGCATTTGACTATTTCTCAAAAAGAAAACTTCCTAATAGGAGCAAGACTCTGGGAAGACAATGGATCATATGTGGGAGGAACAAAGCTTAGGGGGTGGGTGGAGAGAGAACTCAGACTCTGACATCTTGCCAGGCCCCCTACCGCAACCATGTGAGGCTTACCTGGTCAGCCCAGAGCTGAGGCAGAGAACTCCAAAGTGATGGGTGTACCCAAGAACCCAGGTAGGAACCAGCCAAGTCTGGCTGATCCCAATAATCTCTTTTTGTGGAAGTGAGTAGACAGGTCAATAGTTTCATTTATATGAAACTTGCCAGAATTAAAGAAACAAACTGGCAGAAAGGGGAGGGAGGTAGAATGAATGAGGAAAGGGAGAGCAAGTGAAAAGCAGCCCACTTTCTCTATTTCTAATGGTTCCAACATTCCGGTTATTCCTGTAAATCAGCGGTTCTCAACCTGTGGGTCGCGACCCCTTTGGGGGTCGAACGACCCTTTCACAGGGGTCGCCTAAATACATTCTGCATATCAGATATTTACATTACGATTCATAACAGTAGCAAAGTTACAGTTATGAAGTAGCAACAAAAATAATTTTATGGTTAGGGGTCACCACAACATGAGGAACTGTATTAAAGGGTCGCGGCATTAGGAAGGTTGAGAACCACTGCTGTAAATTGAGCTTCATTGGGGCCATGGAACTAAAACTTCACTAACTTTCTAGAGGCAGTAAACCCTAAAGGGTGTCTGATGAACTGTGTACTTCCCCCTTCTCTTCCCCACCTCCCTTCAAACACCAGGTTGACCAGAAGGTTGGCTGATCCTAGTAGCCAAATCAAGCTCTACAATCTGAACCAGGCACAAAGATGAACTTACTCAAGTAGCTCCTTCCCATTTTGATAGCATTATGAACCCCTTTGTTCATAGCAGCACAATTCACCATAGCTAAGATCTGGAAACAGCCTAAGTGCCCATCAGCAGATAAGTGGATTAGAAAACTGTGGACTTGTATGCATGCATTTAAGCATAATCAATGGATGCAGACACTAGGGGGATGAGGGCATGAGTAGGGAGTTGGGGAGGGGGGCATTGGGGGGATAAGGACACATATGTAATACCTTGATCAATAAAGAAAAAAAAAAAGAAAAAGAACCCTTGGGCTTTCACACCAGCAGCAGCAGCAATGAGCAACGTAACCATGAAGGAGGCAACAGGATGGCTAGTAACTGCAGTGACCATTCCTCACTCAGGTAGTGACAACTACCACAACCATTTCTTTTTTAAAAAATCTTCACCAGAGGATATGGTTTTCATTGATTCTAGAGAGAGAGGAAGGGAGAGAGAGGCAGAGAGAAAGAAATATCAATGTGAGAGAAACATCGATTGCCTCAGGCACACACCCAGCCCTGGGATCGAACCCACAACCTACCACGATCATTTCAAAAATGACCCAAAAAGCAGTGTAGAAACTCAATCCCTATCCAACTTCATTTGGAAATAGTAATATATACATTGAGGTGTTTTTTAAGTATATTAACAATAATAAATTTGATCTCCACCCACATTGAGATGGGCTCCATTTTCATTTAGATGAAGAATTTTCCCATGAGTATATGCTTTCAAGAGAGTATGGAGCCAAGATTTTAAATCCTTCCTGTTAAAGTGAGAAAGGGACACGGGAATGGGAGACAGTGAGGGGCTATGCTGGTAAGGGTGGTATTGGTGTCATCACCCTCACTGTTTAAGTGCTGACTCTGTGGAGGCACATTTTGAACAGTAATATTTCTTTCTTTAAAAAGAAGATTTTTTTCCAATTACAGTTGACATACAATATTAAATTAGTTTCAGATGTACAACACAGTGATTAAACATTTATACAACTTATGAAGTGATCACCCCAGGAAGTAGAGTACCCATCTGACTCCATACAGAGTTATTACAATAGTATTGACTATAGTCCCTACACTGTATTTGACATCCCCGTGACTGTTTTGTAACAGGCAATTAGCACATCTTAATGTTTTCATGCATTAAGCCATTTAACCCTTTGAACATGCACTTTCCCACCTGATTTTATAGGTAAAAAAATAAACAAAAACTAACAAACAAAAAAAAAAATGGAGGCACAGAGAAATCAAAATAACTCGCATAGGTTCCTCAGAGAGTGAAAGTAAACCTAAACTCAACATTAAATATTTGCCTGGCACTTGAAAGCTACTGAGATTATCTTTAATTTGACAGATAATAGAAGCATGTTCCTCATTTGCACAAATAGTACAGTCTAGATAGTTTAAGGAAAAGCTGTAATAATAGTAAATATTAAAGAAAGTATTAAGCCTCTTCTAGGTGCCAGGGTACCAGGGTACCAGGCTACCAGCTGCTTACTGAGCATAAACATTACTTAAGTATTTGAAATATATGTTGACTCAATCACATTCAAATCAAGTCTTTTTTATATGGAGATGACTAAGGAAATGCATTAATTGACACTGCTTAAGTTTGAATTCATTTTGGCAGTAAAATATGGGAATTGAGACAAAATTATCAGGAACTAATCTACCTTAATTTTTTTTTAAATGATATGAAATGTCTTCCATCAGAGATTTAGTAGTAGTGGAAAAGGAGAATAATTGAAAGTCATCTTTGGGGGGAATCCCACACAATATCATAGGGATATCCTTTTATCTTTAACCAATAGCAAAATAAACAATCTGTGGTTTCCCTGCAATGTGGGGATGACCTGGGTGCACGTAAGCCTATCAAATAGTATTTCTGCTAACATTCAACTGTTCCAAAAACTGTGAATAAGTGAATGAGTGACACACTTACTTTAAGTTGTCCTAGAGGGGAAAAAAAATGGAGGAAGAGGACATTATACAACCCTTACTGTCCAGACACCCCTGCAAGGATTAGAATTGCCAGGCTTGGAGCCTCCCTTTTATACAAAAAGTCTCTCCAGCTCATCAGCCTTCCCAGTGGCTCCTAAGAGCACCATCTCCACCTCCATCCTTAAGGAGCTGATCTCACTTAATCCCTTAGTCAGTGGGGATGTTGGACTTGATCTTCCAAATCACATTTGTTTCCCAGAAGGGAGAAAAGCAACCTTAAAGCCATACCAAAATAAACACAAAGCTGTATAGAAATCAATGCCTGGGTTTGGATGTGGTCCATGTGTATGCTCAAATCAAAAACACAGTGAGTTCAGTAAATAAGCATGCAGGCATGTGCTGTGTGTTTACACTTACTTAACAAAAACCTGCAAGCACAGTGAAGAGGTAACCACACAGAGGCGTTTTTCCCCCTTGCACAAGGATCCTCGCCAAGATCCTTGCCTACCCCTTTTTTTCTTACCTGCTCTCAAAGAGTTTACCTTCTGGGATAGTTTAGAGCTAGTTGTCTGTCTCTCTGGCTGAAGTCTGCTAGGCTCCAGCAAGAGTCCACACCTACCTCTCTTCATATCATTGAATGGCATCAATTCCAAAAGCATAATCACTGTTCAGTAACTTCTGGTCTATCCTGAGCAGAACTACCTGACAAACCAGCCCCTCCAAAAGAATTCCCAAACCTAGAAGCATGGTTAAGATGCCTCTGAGCCGAAGAGAGAGGAGAGGGCAGCAAAGGCACCCATCCCAAGCCCTACCCACCCTCCCGCAGTTCCCAACACTATGCACTCCAACCACACCTAACCTTCCCACCTTCCCCACTTCACTGGACCACCCGTCAATGGAAGTGTAATGAAAAGTTGAAAGGAGAAAAGATCCCTTTGCTTCCGTGAGAGACTGGCTCAAGCTACTCTCCCCAAGACAACTCTACTTGCCCTCAGCTGCCTACATATATAAGGATTCCATGATAAACCCATTCCAGCTACAACTCTGTTCCACAGCACCATCCATACACCCTGAGCTTCAACCTCACCAAACTACCCACACAACAAATACACTGAGATGCCTTTCAGTTTTCCTCTGACCTTCCTTCAAGGTCATGTTCAAACTCAAAACTTTTGTGGCACTCCCCACTGCCCCCATCTAAATCTGTCAATCACTCTGTCTTCACTGCCACAGATCTTGAAGGTGCACTAATCTATATCTATAAAAGGCCAGCGACCGGACCAGCAGAACGACTAGAACAACCAGAATGACCAGTGGCTATGACGGCCCACACCAGCCCGGCCTGATGGGCCCCCATTGGGGCGGGTCAGCTGGACCCCACCCATGCATGAATTCATGCACCAGGCCTCTAGTATAAATGCTATTCTTTACCTTCCAGGTTTTCTTATAAGCTGTAACCATCTTAGTCGTTTTTCCTTTATCTATAGTATGCTGTACATGTTAGGTGCCCAATTAATTGAATGACTGCTATTTGTTTCACACATGTGCCAGGAACCCACAACAGCCACTGTTACAGGAATATAAAACACCTTTCAAACTACAGGAGAAACCCTCAGGGTTACAAAGGCAGTCAATGGCCAAGTCTGAATTCGAACCCACATCTACTCAACTCCAACGCTTCTGCCATTTCATCAACACCATCATGCCTTTCAAGGGAGAAAACTGAAATAGAACAGGAAGGTGAAAAAGTATCGGTCAGTCAGCTCACTGCAAGCTTCTGCCTGATTTCTCATCAACCTCAGACTTTAAGGCATGGCCAGTGTATGTCATAAAGTGTGTTTTACAAATTATCGTATTTCTAGTCATTGGAGCATGCCATTATGTTATGGAAAAGCCTTTCTTTTATTTCAGTGCCTCAAAGTGCGATGGTAAGTCTCTACATAGACGTGCAATCCTTTAATGAAGCCTGAATGTACTCTGTAAAAAGCCCACGTATTCTATGCTTTTCCTTGGGGCAGGTGGGTTGGGGGATCAACTTTAGAGAATCCCACGCATCATCTTTTAAGCTCGTACTATCCAAATGGCTACAGGTTTCTGAAGTTTGATGAAGTCATGGCTAACCCCTTAAACAGACACAAGGGGTGAAACACCTACAGTCCATTCAAGGGAGGTGAACTGGCCATAGCCCATGAGCTTCAGGTTCTGACAAGCGCGGGCTTTCCAGTTCCCACTGTAACCTGCTAACGGTGTGGCCTGGAGACAACATCCTGGATTTCAGCTTCTTTGTGAAATGGGGAAGCTCGTGGCCCTCTCAAAGGTAATGAGCAGCTGATAACAATAGCACAGGAAGAGCAGCCGCTCTGAACACGTTCACACACCTTAATTCCACACCCATGCTGAACTGCCTACCACCCTGTCCGACTTATCTGACTACCAAATCAGAAGCTGAGTGTCCTTTGTTTCTCTTTTGGTTATTTTGTGTGGATACTAACCTTTTAAATAAAATGAGCTGTTAAAAGCTTTTGGCGTAGAAAGGTGAGGGGTAACAGCAAAGGCATGAGCTAACATCCTAAGTAACACTAAAATCTAAAACAAACTCTGTATTACAAGCTTAAACTCTCCCAAACAAGTCATTTGGCTAACAACATGTGTAATTAAAGTTAAAAGCATACTAAAACAACACTTTAGCTGTTGACCTTAAAGCTCCTTGTGCAATGCTCAACCGAAACATTAGCATATGAAGGAGTGACTTGACTTTTTGTCTCCCAAAGACAGCATCACAGGGACATTGCACACATCTCAAACCTTCTGCCGTTCGAATGAAAGCACTGACAGAATGTTATGGAGCCACGCTGCATTAAACACAGATGCATTCAATCCTGATTTACACACCCAAGTTTAACTAGTTCAGAACTGACATTTCTTCATCTCCGGCTGATGCTGGTAAAGAGGTAAGTTTACTTATGTTGCCCACTGCAATATTCCAGTTACCAGGTGATTTAGAAATCCCACCATTCAGACAAGAGCATTATTCAAAAGCTCAAAGCATCAGCCAGAACCTTCCTTCCTCTGCAACACACACACACACACACACACACACACACACACACACACACACGGTTTATGTTGCTCGTTTTAAAAGAAACCAACAGTGAAACCTTGATTACTATTAATTTTACAATGTTTCTCATGAGAGGAAAGGAATGCAAAAAGTAGATAACCACAGCTCCTACGACATGGACGTTGATTACAGACCCACAGTAGGCACTTAAATGTTGAATGAATTATCAGTGATAAGTCTGGTCCCAAAGCCCCTCTTTTGCCCTTACTGGCCTTTTTAACTCTCAATTTTAACTAGAACAAAACTTTTGAGAGATCATGGTAGAAATGTATTTTAAGAATTACTTTGAAAATACATCATAATTTATTACAACAGCACAAAAGTCATTTCTGAACATATACCTAAAGTGTCATTTAAACTTGGTTTTGAGTGTAAAAAGAGATTCTGGTTATACATACTCTTCTAGTTTTGTCTAAATTAGTACAGCAGTTTCCACCTTTCCCCTTTTTTTTCTCAGTTCTTTCCTGCAGAACTGCATCTAGTGAAAAGCTGATATTTTAATTTTGTTCTGTAGTAATACCACACAAAATAACTTCACAGGTTGCAGGGGGATGTGGCCAACATGAAAGC
>NW_006299705.1:3195843-3197892 GCF_000327345.1 Myotis davidii | reverse complement strand
AGCAGGAATTAAACGGAAAGTGGTCTCTTTCGTTTTAATTCACTGCACCAATGTGTAATCAGGAAGATTTCAGCAATCTCTCATGTCAGAAAAAAAAGAAGAAGGAAAGAGAGAAATCTGAGAAGGGCGCCTTCCTGGAGAACTCATTGAGAAATCTCTCAAGTACAGCTCACTCCACAGTGTTTTACAGACACTCAGCCCGGCGGAGAGGAAAGATACTCTAACAGTCTGAGCCGAGCTTATTTACCTTGTACAGGAATTACTAAATTAAAAGGCATTTCAAGGGGAGAAGGAGAGATGGCAAACAGAAGACCAGACCTGAAACAACTCTAACAACTTCATTTAAGCTACCAAAATGCTGTTTTTAAAGCCCTGTCTCAGGTTCCTTTTACTCAAAATGTACAACACTGGAACTGAAATGATAACAATGAACAGGGAATGTATTGGGACTTTGCTTATTTTTAAACGTCTGGGATAAAGTCTGTTTGGTATAGTTTGAGGTTTTATTGAACCTGTACTTACCAAACCCACAAAAAGTAAAACGTGAAGCCCTATCATGCAACACAGCAAGGACAAGCCTGCATTATCCTTGTGTTGACAGAAGCCCAGAAAACCAACAACAACCAGAAATGATCTATCCTAAGACATCATATCATCCCCTTTTGCATGAATAGTCAATGTTAGGTAGCACTTATTAACACTAATGTATATGCCACCAGATACTTTAAAAATAGATTACGAACATGTGTCATTCACACAGCTGGTATCAAAATCAGAGAAATGTTCATTTTAGGACCTTACAGGCTATTGCATTAAAGCCTTCACATTTCAGGGTGGTACGAAAGTCTGGAAACTGGCAAATATTCTCCACTTACTACTACATTAAGTGACCAAAGAATGCCAGCTCTTCATGACCTGGGGGAAGGTAAACAGGAGTGACTCCGACAAGGTGGCATATGGGACCAGAATCGGGAGAAAAGCTGGATGATGATTTCCTAAGACAGTGGCCATGTGGGGCACTCTTCGTGCTCGTGGGATCTGACTTCCTCAACTGCTGCTTCTGAGGGGTGTAATTAATGAAAACGAAGCAACATGTCAGATGCACATGCAGAGACAGATGGAAAGCTGCATGAACACACTCCACTCACTGCAACTTTTCACACCACAATGAACTAGTGAAGGACCGCACATGGAACAGACCATGGTTTAAAATGTGACATATTCACCCAGTTTCCAGGCTTTGTGGTCATCTTATAATTTGAGTGATGCTACTACAAGCATGTCAAACTCGCGGCCTGGGGGCCACATGCGCCCCACATGAATTTTTTGCGGCCCAGCCAATATAATGGTATGTAAGAAACGTTTTAATAAAAATGTCTTAACTTAATTTTTACAATATTCTGTTATACATAATTATGAATAACGAACTACAACGTTTGCTAATGACTGATTACTATGATAACGTTGCATCCATTTCCCTTACATGCCTTACATGCAGGCGCACCATTTCTCTCCACTAATACTAGCAGCGAATACTTTAGCAGCCGATTGTCACATCATTAGTCTTGGACTGACTTGCTTAGTGCGCGCAACAGGAAATATTTTGCTCTCGGAGAACAAGAAAAATAGGTTTATTTTTGTTACACTTATTAATTTATGCAGTTATTCAGTGTCTGGTAAGTGAATGTTCAAGAAAAAATGTTAATTTTATTAAAATGTCCTATTATTTTATGTTAACAATTACTCATTTATTTCAGCCCTTCGTATTCAGCATATCTCTATCCAAATAAACCTACCTTTCTATGAAAATTGAAGCTTTTGGTTTTTTTTTTGCAGCCCACATAAACAAACCTTGTTTGGCCCGTGTTAGCCTTTGAGTTTGACATGCTTGTGCTACTGTATGTTCTGGGAGCTTGTGGCATATATAAAGGGCTGTCCCCAACTTGGATGAGCCCAGCATGCCTCCTTGCACCCAAGGAGCTCTGCTGTCTGTGTGGTTTACCAAAGTGCAAACTAAGGCTGCAAAGAACTGGGTCTTGTAACTGTTGA
>NW_006299705.1:3194701-3195807 GCF_000327345.1 Myotis davidii | reverse complement strand
CCCTACAGCACGGAGGCTTCAGCTGACTCCCCAGGCCTCCTCCTCACTGCCTGACACCAGCAGGGTCACGCTGGAAAACGAACTTGTCATCTCTGACACTCCATTCCAAGGAAGGGGAGCGGGAACTTACACAAGTTGACTACTCCCCTGTTTTTCTTAGGCAAGTGTGTGGGCCTCCCCACCAGGCAAACCACAAAAAAACAACCCTACGACACCACCTTAACCAAAACCTGGTACCTTTGCCACCAAGGCCAGCCTCCACAAAGATTAACCTGTGGTCCTTGGCCAAGCCTCACTAATAGGACCAACCTTGGAGAGAGAGAGAGAGAGAGAGAGAGAGAGAGAGAGAGAGAGCGCCAACTTTCTGTTTGTTTTAGAAGAAATACTTCCTGGCACATGTTTAGTAAAGACTCTGAACTCTGCACATAAAGCCACGTGGTTGGTGCTAATCTGGCTCCATCCACCCCCGACCCGCCTCTAAAGCAACCTCTCTCAGAGGCTGGGGTAATGGACACCATCTCGTTCTAGTCACGCGCGCTCCTCTCTCCGCGGCAGCCCTCCCGCGTGCGCGGCACTGTCCCCGCGGGATTAGAGGGGAGCGAGGAGACGCTGGGGCCGGAGGTGTTCCCTTCGGCAGCAGCACGAAAAGGTTCACATCTGTGGGGCCCAAACTGGCTCCTTCGGCTCAGGTGAAGCCCGCGGGAGCGCGATAGGAGGAAATGCCTGCCTTCCAGAAAAGCCGCGTTGGCCACGCGGGCGCAGTGCGCGGGCACACCACTTCAGCGCCCACCTGTAGCCGCAGCAAACAAACTTTCCTTTCCTTCCAAGTCGGCCGAATCCGGTCCCTTACGCCACCCCCTGGCCCAAGCGGGCAGCGGCCTGGAGCCCCGCGGGCTCCTCACCTGATACCCATAAGCCCCCAACCTGGTCGGTCCCAGCGCGCAGACCCAGCGCTGCCGGCGCGCCCCGGGGCGGGGGGGTTGCGGGTAGAGCGTAGGTGTTGCCAGCTGGGGATCTGAAATGTGTGGGGAGAGTGGGAGGGCGTCGCTTCCTCCCCTTTGCAACTCCACCTCCCAACTTTGCAGCCACACGGCCGCTGCCCTCCC
>NW_006299705.1:3186681-3194322 GCF_000327345.1 Myotis davidii | reverse complement strand
GACGCTTCGCGTCTGGAGCGTTAGAGGTGGAAGGGAACCCCCGCGGGCCAGAGCAAGGAAAACCGCAGAAGACGCCGGCAGCCCCCGTCGCCCAGCGTGTTGCTCTTACAGGACAAACAGCGCGGTTCCTTTTCCTCTGGGGAGATGGAGCCTTGATCTCTCGTCTTTTTTTTTTACCCCCCCTTCGAAAGTTGCTTTTCTGCCTCCTTCTCTACAAAATACAGGGTTCCCCTTTCATGACAAGAAACTGAGTGTTTGCTGGAGGAGCGAGATACCCAAGCAACCACTCAAAACACAACTGGGAGTCACCCTCTTTTCGCCTTCCGCCCGCCCTGCCTCTCTCCCGCGCGGTAAAAAGCTACGGCCCAGCCCAGCTGGGGTCGCACACACGAAAACCTCTTCCGGCGAGGCTTTTAAGGAAATTAAACCACATGGGGCCCGTCTGAAAAGGGGGGTTTTCGTGCGGTCACCTGGAGCTGTTTTTCTCTTTGTGCCTCAGAGGGATAAGTTCTGGAGGAATGGGGGGCTCTTCTATACCTGTGCCCTCAGCTGCTTGTCAAAGGTGCAGTGTGCGGGTGACCAGCTGGATGGCAAAATAAGATAACTGAGGTAGAGTGATAAGGGATTCGGTTGAAGAAAAGGTGACATAGTGGCCCCGTTTTTAAGTATGCAAAGACACAGAAAGTGGCCACCTGTTTTCCATTTCATATGGGCGGTGTAGTCCTTCTCTAACTCGAAACTCAGATTCTTGGGCCCCACCCTCAGAGTTTCCAGTTCAGTTGGTTCGGGGACCATGAATTTACATTTCTAATAAGCGGTCAGATGATGCTGACACCAAAGATCTGCAGACCGTGCTTAGAGTGGTTATTAAAAAATAGGCACAAGGCGTTTCAGTTGGACTTGGGGAAATCTCAATCAGGGTGAGAGCAGGAGGATTCTAATGACCACCCATTTCTCCCCCCGAACCCCCCCCCCACACACACACACACAACCTCCCAAGTATTAGATTCTCACTTGGTTGGAATGGGTTGAGTGGAGGGTTTTCTTCCTTAAAAAGCAGTTGCCACTCATTTTAAGAGCAAATCAAAGGTGAAAAGGCCACATTTTGAAGCACAGCATCTCATCAGCCAGTGTTCACCCAGAGGGAGAGAATTTCCTGTATTTCAGGAGATGTTGACTTGACTTGAATGATATCTAAAGTTCATCCCACCTCTATGATTCGATTCCATGTATTAAGTACTAACAAGCCTGTACTTGCACATCCCATTTTTAGTACAGTGTGTGATTTAGGGCCAAATCCATGGGCAGTCTATGTTTTTTGGAGGTGGTGAAAAATCACTGTGAATTAGAATGGTCAAGGAGGGTAATAGTATTTGAAAGTGTGGCTTGAGGTGGACCTTGAAAAATGGATGAGTTGGATGGAGAATGTCCACTCCTGCAAGACAGGCAGGGACAAGGGACAAAGGGATGGGGCATGAGAGTGGGAGAGTATAGGAGCCTTGAAACTGGTATCAGACCATGAAGGGCACTGAATGTCAGGCTAAGAAGACTGGACATTATCATAAGATCAGTTGAGAGTTCTTAAAGGGTTCCGGCATGGATTCTGCATGATGCCAGGGAGTTCAGGGAAGGTGAGTCTGCAGGAGATTATAGGACGGATTAGAGTGAGGCGTCTTGGAGGTTCAGACACCTGGTGAAGGGGCTGTGGCAGAGGTAGAAGAGAAAAGCAAAGGGGCGCTTCAATGAGATTGACACCAGTAAGAGTGAAGGGGAGTTTTAATACAAAGTTGGTGTCATCAACACAGATAGAGATCACAGATCTTATAAAGAGAGTAACTACCTGTTCATAGTAGGAAGTGAAGGTTGAAGCATATATATGTGATCTGCAGGAGGGTAATTCTAACTTCATGTTCTAGTTGGTCAGCTCTTCTCTGAAGGCTCTAGGGAGCTTTCAAGACTCTATCATGACTAATGTTTCTATGGAGAAATTAACACTAAGAAGACATTGTAAGTAAAAGCAAATGTTCCCATCTTTTTGCAAGGGCTGAAATTAGTCTTTCGCCATCCAGTCTGCATTCACTGGGCAACGGTACTATTCACAGATCATTTCTCCACAGAATCTCAAAAAAGAAACTCATCTGCAGAATTCTGGGCTATTTTCTCTTAAGGTTTGGCATTGGAGGTTGATACAAGGCAATGTGCCAGCTTATTTTGCCATCTCCCTGGGCTTGCCATCATATTAAAAGCAAAAACTGAAGCCATCTAGTGAAAAAATGTTTTTTAATAAAGCAAAAAGATTTTTCTTTATTGTAAAATAAAAGATGACATTGGAAAACTACTAGATATGGTAAAACATTTTTTTAAAATATTGTTTAAAAAAAGGATTGTTTTCTAAGGCCCATCTCTCTCCTTTTGATAAGTTGACATAAGCATGAAGGTGTTTGGAAAAAATGCAGCTTTGTTTTTATAACAATAACAGATTATTTATATCAAGAGGTTCAAACAGGATTAAAAAGGTATGCCTGAGTAAAAATCTTGGCATGCAACTTTAACATTCCATTTACCTTTGAAATGACTTGGTGATTTTCCAATAATATCATGTTATTGATCATTTTAACATATTTACCAGAATAGTGACCAGCGTGCTTTCAAAGCATCGCCAGAAGTGAGGCATGAAGAAACGACAGGAAAGAAATGAATCAGGGTTTTTTTTCAAAGTCCTGGGAGCCTTGGGTTGTCAGGATTTTCTCTCCCTGTCCCAGATCAGAGAAACACTGAGCAGGAGCAGGACTGCACTTTATTGCAAAGGAAACTTCTATATCTAAAAAGGAAATTGTTATAGTCCAACATAAGTGAAAAAAAATATCAGGCCCTGGCCTAGTAACTCAGTTGACTGGAGCATCGTCCCATACACTAAGGTTGTGGGTTCAATCCCTAGAAAGGGCGTATACCTAGGTTGTGGGTTCAGTTTCCAGTTGGAGCACGTATGGGAGGCAACCAATCAATGTTTCTCTCACACATCCATGTTTTTCTCTCTCCTTCCCTTCCTCTCTCTCTAAAACCAATAAAAAACATATTCTCTGGTGAGGATTAAAAAAAGAAAGAATCACAACAGAAATATACACAACAGTGTTGCGGTTCTCAAAAACAAAAGCGGGAGTAGCCGTGTCTGTCTAAAACCAATGTAGGACTGATGGCCTCTTAACATCATTTGATGGACAAGAAAACAGAGAGGCACAGAGCTTGCAGGATTTCCACGGCTATGGAAGAATAGAGCCCAAACTACCTTCTGAGCCTCCTGAGGGTCTCTGCCCATTGCTTTTTCTAGTGTACATAGTTGTGTGTGTGTGTGTGTGTGTGTGTGTGTGTGTAATTTCCCAATGAAGCCCTTTTTCATTTCACTAAAGCCTATAATTTTGGACAACTTCCAAATACTTTGTCAATGTTAAATCGGCAAGCCTTCCAGCAATCTTGCCTTTTCCTCTGCTTTAAAGTTCTAAACAAATCAAAGTTTGGAAAGACTTTGTGCATTCTAGCACACAAATAAGTGAAACCATGCACAATTCCATTAGTATTTTTCCCATTTCACAGCTTAAGAAAGCTAGAAGTTCAGTGACTCAGAAGATGATCCCCACGGTCGCCTGGAAATGAGCAGGAGAAAGCAGAATTGACTAGGCGGCCCGCTTCCCCTTTTACCCCTTTTACCCTGCCTTTTCTCAGTTGCATCTATCACCTGACACACCAGATGGTGGATTATTTATTTATTGTTTGTCATCTCCTTCTAGAATGTGAGCTTTTTTTAAAAAAAAAAATTTTAATCCTCACCCAAGGATATTTTTGCCCCATTGATTTTCAGAAAGAATGGAAAGGAGGAAGGGAGGGGAAGAGAGAATGAGAAACACTGATATGAGAGAGAGGCATCAATCGGTTGCCTCCCAAATGTGTCCCCATTGGGGCCAAGTATAAACCTGCAACCCAGGCACATGCCCTTGACCAGGAATCAAAACCTGCGACCCTGGGTGCTCAGGCCGACACTAACCACAGGCCACACCAGCCTGGGCTAGAATGTGAGCTTTTTGACCATTGAGATTTGGTCTAATTCTTCACTGCTGTTTGCCTACAACTTGCTGCAATGCCTGGAATGTAGTAGCTGCTCAACTAGTTGTTACAGTTATGAATTTACTAAATACTAAATATACCTGGTACTAACTAGGAATTGTTGTTTATCTGAGTCCCAACTTTTTCCCCAGCACAGAAGCCAGTCTCCTATTCTTTAGGTTAACAAACTGAACTACAAATTTCTTTTTTAAAAAATATATTTTATTGATTTTTTACAGAGAAGAAGGGAGAGAGATAGAGAGTTAGAAACATCGATGAGAGAGAAACATCGATCAGCTGCCTCCTGCATGCTCCCCACTGGGGATGTGCCCGCAACCCAGGTACATGCCCTTGACCGGAATCGAACCTGGGATCTTTCAGTCCGCAGGCCGACCCTCTATCCACTGAGCCAAACCAGTTTCGGCTACAAATTTCAATATGTTCACCTTCTATTAAATATGTGTTCTCTTCTCCCAGATGAATGCTTAAGGATCCACTACAAATGCCCCAAGTTATCACCATCTATTTGCCATCACAAAGCTTTAGGGACAGGCCCAGTTTGTGTCCAGGCACTAGCTCTGATGATAGTTTCACTGATTTTTCCTGGAAGTTTCTTGTTGGACTCATAGGTATTGATGCGATAAGATCTGAAAGGCACTCAATAAAGAGCTCTACCACATACCTGTAAACCTGTTCTGAATCAATTTTTTAAAATCATTCATTCTTTCCCATTGGTTTTAACTTCAAGTATGCTTTATCTTAATCTCAGATTGATCTGTCTTTGGCAGGAGCTCTTAGTCCTAGCTTAATTTGCTCTGCCTGACTCATATATTGCCCTTCTGGAACACTCTGTCTTAGTTAATGAGAGGCAAACAAACTTCTAACTGACCCAGGAAAGCTTGGATATTTTGAAAGAAGCTTCACTATCGGATAATAAAAATGAAAACACCCCTATGTTGACAAAAATTTAAATGTTGAACAAGTGAAGGCTATCAGGAGCTCTTACACAATGTCAGGAGGTGAGTACTGTGAGCAATCATTTTGAGGAATAGTTACGGTAAAGACAGATGTACCTTTCCTGAAACCCAGCAATTCCACATCTACTAAGATCCTCTAGAAAAGCCCCCACACAGGGGAAAACTCATACAGATGTTAATGGTGAATGGCACCAGATGTTAGACCTGAGTCCTTGAGTTTTGGCTAAGAAAGAATTCTGATATTCCATGGAAAAACTGGAAACAATTTAAATGTCCTTTAGTGGCAGAATGGCTAAGCACACTAAATATATATAAATAAGATAGAGAATGGTAAATACAATGTAATGTTCATTTATGTGCAATTACAAACATATAAAATAATATTACAGGATACATATTGGGACATACGTATGCATTAAACATGCACAGGAAAAACATACCAATTTCAGAATAGCAATAACCCCTGAGAAACTAAGGAAGGGAATGGAACCTGAGAAGGTAGACAAGGAACATCAAATATATCTATAACATTTAATTTCCCTTTAAAAACTGAAGCAAATATGGCATTTGTTGCATCCAAGTGATCCTATATAATAAAAGGCAACTATGCAAATTGACCGAATGGCAGAACGACCGGTCGCTATGATGAGCACTGACCACCAGGGGACAGGCGCTCAATGCAGGAGCTGCCTCCTGGTGGTCAGTGCACTCCCACAAGGGGAGTGCCTCTCAGCCTGAAGCTGGGCTCATGGCTGGCAAACGGAGCAGTGGTGGTGGAAGCCTCTACTGCCTCTCCTGCCTAAGCTGGCAGGTGGACATTCCTCGAGGGGTCCCAGACTGCAAGAGGGCACAGGCCAGGCTGAGGGATGCCCTCTCCCCTCCCCCCCAGTGCACAAATGTCATGCACCAGGCCTCTAGTACATATACTATAAGTATTTGATATTTTATCTTCTCTAACTTTCTCTGTGTTTGCAATGCTTTTCAAATATAGATAGATAGATAGATATTTAATCATCACCCAAGGATATGTTTCTATTGATTTTTGAGAGAGAGAGGAAGGAAGCGAGAAAGAGAGAGAGAGAGAGAAACATCGATGTGAGAGAGAAACATTGATCAATTGCCTCCCATACGCACCCCAACTGTGGATTGAACCGCAACCCAGGTATATGCCCTGACTGTGAATCGAACCCACACCCTTTGGTGCATGGGATGACTCTCCAACCAACTAAGCCACCCAGCCAGGGCTCAAATATTTTTTTTTAAAGAAACATGCAACCTGTTAATATAGTCAAAATAGAAGTAATGTCTTAGGTTGTTGGTTTCCAGTTTTTAGTTCAGATTCATTTAATTTTCTTGATTAAGGCAAATCTCTATTATTTCAAAACAAAGCCTCATTGAAATAATAGACTAGCAATTTAGATGTGCAAATATGCACATCTTTCTAGGAAAGTACTTATTATATGGTAAAGGGATTGTGGCTTCTGCTCCAAAACCCAGCGGCTCCCTCGGGGACTGCTAGGACACACTTCCTGGTAACTGGCTTCTCCATTTGGGGATTTGCTAGTGACTCCTAGCTCTCTTAGCTCTTCACTTAGGGTATAGGTAGAGGTTGACCACAGGATGGTCTATTCTCTAAGCATAAATTGCCACACTTCCACAACGTACTGCTTAAACATTTTGGTGGGGACCCGTTTTATTTTAAAGCCTCTCCTTTTTTTTTTCTTTCTGTCGCTAACCAGCTATTAACGTTTGGGTGCTCAGTTAGTCAAGAGTTAACTTCACATCTGGATCTGCTCAGCCCAACTATAAAAGGCTACAGTGAACCAAGGAACACCACGTCGTCGGTCGGCGTGGAAAGCAGGTCTCACCAATGCCTGCCTTTTGTCATGCTATAAACACGACTGTCATCTCAAACTCAACAGGTAAAAAAGTCAGAATCGTCCACTTCCACATCACCCCCCAATCTACCAATGGCTCTTTCCTCCGATTGCCATACCCTATTAGTATATACAGTTCAGTCTCTTAGATTCAAAACCTCAATCTTTGTGGATTCCTCTCAGACAGTGGTTCTCAGCCTGTGGGTCGCGACCCCTTTGGCGGTGTAAAGACCCTTTCACAGGGGTCGCCTAAGACCATCCTAACCTAAAAATAAAAGGCCAAAGTGAGAAGCAACAAGAGATTGAGATTAATATATATATATATATATATAGCAGTTTGGGAAGCACTGATTCAGGTATAGACCTGAGTACTGTTCTGAATAGGAAGTGAAGGCTGGAGGTATTTATGAGAAAGGGAAGGAGACCAATGACAGGAACAGAAGGAACTTCTATGGGCATGAAGCTAAGGAAGAAATTTCTGTAGGTGCAAATAAGTTAACATAGTGATGCTAATTCTAAAGAATGTCTTTATTTTCAGTAGGTTGTCATAATGTTTGTTTTCTTGCTATCTTTGCAAACAATGCTTCTTTAGGCCCAGTCTAAAGTTATTTTGTCCAGTTTGAACATTCCCAAGGTTTGAGGAGTAAGATGGAAAAGGCAGATCCTCTGGGATAGCAGCTCTGACTCCA
>NW_006299705.1:3180185-3186414 GCF_000327345.1 Myotis davidii | reverse complement strand
CCCTTTCACAGGGGTCGCCTAAGACCATCCTGCATATCAGATATTTACATTACGATTCATAACAGTAGCAACATTACAGTTATTAAGTAGCAACAAAAATAATTTTATGGTTGGGTCACAACATGAGGAACTGTATTTAAAGGGCCAGAAGGTTGAAAACCACTGCTCTAGCACCATTCCTTAGCATCCACTCAGTCACTAAGACTCGGTGGGTCTTTGAATATCTCTATCGTTGGTTAATGTCTCTTCTTTCTTCTTTGCTCTTGTTAACCTAAAAATAAAAGGCCAAAGTGAGAAGCAACAAGAGATTGAGATTAATATATATATATATATATATAGCAGTTTGGGAAGCACTGATTCAGGTATAGACCTGAGTACTGTTCTGAATAGGAAGTGAAGGCTGGAGGTATTTATGAGAAAGGGAAGGAGACCAATGACAGGAACAGAAGGAACTTCTATGGGCATGAAGCTAAGGAAGAAATTTCTGTAGGTGCAAATAAGTTAACATAGTGATGCTAATTCTAAAGAATGTCTTTATTTTCAGTAGGTTGTCATAATGTTTGTTTTCTTGCTATCTTTGCAAACAATGCTTCTTTAGGCCCATTCGAAAGTTATTTTGTCCAGTTTGAACATTCCCACGGTTTGAGGAGTAAGATGGAGAAGGCAGATCCTCTGGGATAGCAGCTCTGACTCCAGTTGGGTTGGCTCTGTTTATATTATTTTTCACACTCTCATCATCGCCACTACTACTTTGGTTCAAACTCTTACCTGGGCTGTTGGATGGCTATTTTTGTGTTGTTTTTTTCCTTTTTGCAATTTAACTTGACTATTTCCTCCTCTGAAATTCTGTATCAAATATCTTTATTCGTGCCCTCCTTTGAGACTTTAGCAAATGCTAATTTATTTAATATTTATGTTTTCCTATTATTTAAAAAAAGTTAGCACTTGGAGTACTGTACCAAGATTTCATGTATACACCCCAAGCAGTAAATAAAAGAAGGAACCCAGAGGGTCTAAAACAGCAGTGTGGGGAGTTACAGCTGTTGAAAGCCTACTGATCTTCCAAGCTAGGATTTTTTTTCTAGAGACTTGTAGTTTAAAAATTGAGAGCTTTCATACAGTTGGAATTTGACCTTTGCCCAGAATAAGTAGGTGATCGATAAAGATTTGACACTCATAGTAGAGATCTAGGGTCCAGGCAAGTAATGACATTAACAAATTGGGTCTGCCTACTACATATAAAGATGATCATTTGTTCTCTACAATTTCTAAGCCAGGTCAGTAAAAACAGCTGGTTTGTGAGGGCCTCTGTCTCAGTCAGCTCTGGCTGCTATAACAAAATATCACAAACCAGACAGAGTAGCTTAAACAACAGGCACTTGTTTCTCACAATTCTGGAGGCTGGGGAGTCCAAGAGCCTGGTTCCAGCTGATGGAGTTCCAGAGGAGGTCCTCTTCCTGGTGTGCCATCTCATTAGGTCCTCACATGCCTTTCTTTGCTGCTTGCCTGCGTACAGGGCGGAAGACAGAATATTCTCTCCTGTGTCTTCTGTTTATTTTTGTTTGTTTAAAAAAAAATTTAAATATGTTTTTATTGAATTTAGAGAGAGAGGGAGAGAAACATGCATGTGAAAGAAAAACATCCATCAGCTGCCTCCTGCACACTCTCGACTGGGGATCGAGCCCACAACTTGGGCATGTGCCCGGACCTGGAATCAAACCAGTAACCTGGGACATGGGACCACTCAGTGCATGGGACAAAGCTCAATCAACTGAGCCACACGAGCCAGGGTTTTATAAGAGCATTCATCCCATCATGAGAGCCCCATTCTCAGAACCTAAATTGACCCCAATTTCCTCCCAAAGGCCCTGCCTCCAAATTCCATCACATTGGGGTTTGGGCTTCAAAATATAAATTTGGGGGGAGGGGAGAGGGATGGGGGATACAGTCAGTCCATAGCAGCTTCTTTTCGTTTTCTTAAAATTTCTGTATTCTAAGCATGTTGGAGTATCCGAGTTATTGTGGTCTATATTTTTGTGAGAATTTACTATAAGCAAACACGTATAGAGTAAGGGTGGTGTTGTTGAAGTGTAAGACAGGGACCTTCCGCTGATCAGTCACAAGGTTGAGCCGGGGAGGGGAGCCATGACAGTCACCGGAAAAACACTGCTTAATGTCCAGTCATTTTAAACCCTTAGTGTTTATTGTCAGAGTTCACAAAACCCTCAGCCCTCCTTCCCATTCCAAGTGCTACATGTTATCTAGTAATGTTTATTTAAATTATTTTTAAATGAATTTAAATTATTTTTACTTTGAGAGTGGATTCTACAATCTCTTGAAATAATTGAAAACATCCCAGGAGGTAAAGTTAAACAAAATAGGACAGAATTAGGAATTTCTTTAGCAAACTATAATGTTAACTTTAAGTGTCCCTTAAAATGTGGTTACATTAAACTCTTGTGAATGTCTGGAGTTTATATCTTCTCAGAAAATTTGTTAACTGGTATAAACTTTAGCCTTAAAATAATGCTTCCTTGAAATTGTATGTGATACTTTTTTTAAAGAAAGGAAGAAAGCATTTAGCTGGAAATGCTTTAGAAAGGATTTGGTCCATCAAGAGGGAAGTCCTTTTCAATAAGCCATAAAACATTTGATCAAAATTTTGAAAATGTGGCCCATTCACAGCTAAATTCTTTTCGAGATTAGATGGCAGGCAAATTCCAAGGATATACCTCAGATTCTACGCCCCCCCTACCCCCCATGGATCAAAAGGTCTAAACTTGTTTTTAGTTTACTTCTACAGTATTTTTTAAATTTAAAATAAATTTCTACACTAATTTGCTTTTAAACAAATTTATAAATAACACCTTTAAATCTTAAGTACTTGCTCATTCTTTATTCTATTATTATTATATTCATTATTAGAATGTCTTCTAATTCCACTACTTAAGTTAGTGCTTCTTTGTGATAATAGATAATACACATTTTAATAGAATTCAGCTGACATAGGGTATCTACTCTGTGGCAGGGTCTTGGTCAGAAAATGAGGTTTTGGAGTTACACTCCTGTTGACTTCCCTTGATATAATTTCTTAGTCCCTTAAGACAACAACACACAACCCAGGACCTAGTGGGCAGGGCCACAAGGGAAGAGGCCACACGCTCCCTCTCCTCCTCCTCCTCTGTAACCTCGTACCTGGACAGCATTACAGCATTGACTCTCCTCCTATGATGCCTCCATCAGGCTTCACTGATGTCTCTGATGAAAGAATCCTATTTTAGAACATAAAAAAGGAAAAAGAAGAGGAGTTGATATATAACATTTCTATTTCCAGATAGTTTTCATTTCTTCCTCAAAGAGTTCTTGGGTCTCCATGACTTAGAGTTCTTAATTGTCTGCTGTTCTAGTTTATCCACTTTCCAGTTTTATTCATTGCTTATAATATATCCAATGAATATTTGTTATACCAATGAATTACTAACTTCAATCTCAATCCTCTCCAAAATTAATTTTGTGGTGCATCCTCCATCACTTGCCTTCCTCAAACTGGGGTCCTAAAATCAATTCCTTGCCTCTCCCTGGGTCTTTGATTCCAACAAGCCCCGTTGTGAAGGAGAAGTTCTATACTAATTTGTAGATACGTGCAAACAGCATCTGGTTACAGTAGGGAGCTAAACGTGGGCAAATGGCCTAAATGTAAATTAACAAGTACCTGCATCCCAGTATCTGCCACCCAGAAAGAACAGAGCAGCAGCACAGCAGGCTTATATAAGTGTAATATTGGCATGGAGTTGAGAGAGAGAGAGAGAGAGAGAGAGAGAGAGAGAGAGAGAGAGAGAGAGAGAGGTAACTGTGACATGTCTGAGAAGGGAAGACACTGGAGTCTCTTGGAAAGTCACTTACATGCTTTCAACGCAAGGTCCTTCACTCCAACCAGTCAACCCGTTCGATTCCTAGAAACAGTCCGATGAAACAAAACAAGTATGGATTTGTCTTTTCCAGGAGCTGCCCATGGTGGACAGGACCACGCGGTGAGAATGCATCCAGCTACAGAAAAACCCAGTAGTAACAGCGGGTCATACTGGCTCCAGCTCCAGGAACAACAGGTGTAAAAGTTACATTAGCATGTTCTAATTGCTCCACTGTCTCGGTAGGGACCAGGGCAAAAAAAGAAGGGTCTGGAAAAACCCAAGCTGCATAAATAAAAGTAGGTGAATGATGGGTTGTGCTTAAGAATAGAAAAACAAAAAATCTAGGGGTCATGGGAGGCTTTGAGCATCCACCAAGCACTGTCTGAGGTAGCGTCGTGCCGGTTTCCATTCACTGGCTTAGAAGAGAGATTGCGTAGAATTCACTCTGCATCTCCTCCCTCCATGAGCAGCGTCTAAGTGAATAATGGAAGGCTGTAAGTATTAGGGGAGAATCCAGAGGGAAGTGATCAATGAGTACCTTCTCGGGAGAAAAGAAGCCAGGAGGGGCTTTCAGATAATCACTCACTTCTTAGAGAGGGGATGAGGTGGGAACATGGTGAAACTGTGCCCTGAAAACAGTATCAGAAAGGAGCTCCAATACAGCAAATGAGGGTGAGGTGCAGGGAACTTGCCATGCCCTCTGCCCAGAGCTGGAGTAGCTGGGGTTCAGCTTGCAGACAGCCTTTCCACCTGCCTGTTGTTTGATTCTCATTCTCATGCATCATGTACTAAAGCATTTGCTGGAATGCCCTCTGTTCAGTTCTTCTGCAGATTCAGCAATTTCTCTGACGCCTTCTTTAGGAGGGGGTGGGGGTGGGGAGGGTGTCCCATGTAAATGCTGAGGAGGGGTAGAAAAAAAGAAATACAAACCATGTGCAATACATGTCCTATAGTATCTTACAGCCCCATGTTGTTCTTGCCCTAAATTCTTTTTTATGTGTGCAAATCTGTTGTTACAAAATGCCAGCTGGGTCTGTATAACCTAAGAAAGTAATAAGAGTGGGATGGGAAAAGGGTTCCATTCACCTAGGCAATATTGTGAAATTCACAAAAACTTGTTTACATGTTTAGTTCCATGAAAGAGTGGTTCAAAACTGAATGAAGAGGCAATAGAAGGGACTTTTAGGGGGGAAAGGCTCATTTTTATCATTTAAATATATATCATCTATATTCACTAAAATTCATGCCCTTTTTAATGTTGATCTCCTATATAGCTATAATTGTCTAGTTAAGATAGTGTATGGGTTTAAAAAAATGAATACTTTTTCTCCCACCTTCTAAGTTCTTCTAGTTGGGCTAATAATCAAATTAACAGATACAGATTTACAGGATAAAATTTTCCGTACATGTGCACGGGGAATTCACACAAGCATGAAAACTCCAAAGACGGTGAGGCAACATTGGGTATATTTGGCATTTTTGGACAAAGGAGAAAATTTCAGAAATGAGACTGGGTGATTTACTGGTAGTTGAGGAAGAAGGAACACACATGGAAGGCAAATTCTTGGGCAACTCAGAAGCAATGGCACACAGGGAGTAGGTATTTAACGGACAGGCTGTTTCCTGAGGTCTTCCTATTTGCCATACTTAATTCACAGAAGGCTTAGGCACAGCCTAAGACTGCCTTCCCGAAGCAGGGTTTTCTCTCTGAATCTATTGGGCAGGAAAGGGGAGGGGGTCAAAGATTCTTTCTGAGTCTTTTGTTTCTTAATAAACAGCTTAGAATCAATATCCCCAAAGGCAGCTTCAGGGTGGCAAATCTTTGGCTCTCCAAATAGCAAGGGAGAAACATGTCTTATTGTCCTAAACAGGGAAATATGTCTTATTGTCCTAAAAGTTGTCTGTCCAGTCTTGCTGCTTTGAAAAGTTGCAGAGAATCACACTCTGTGAGTTCAAATACTTCCTTTTATGCTGAATAAATAAACTTGCTTCCAAGTCAGGATGAGGAGATAGTTCCAAACACTAAACACTTAGTGGCATTCAGCATGAAAGTCCTGGATGTGATCTCTAAAAGCGGGCATTGGTACCTTCTGAACCTTGAAAAAAAGGGGGGGGGCACAAATTCACTATGTAGTTTTTGGTACACGTGACATGTACATGTACATAGCATTTTCTTTATGTGTCTGTATACATATACCTTGCTTGTTATTTAGTAAACTAACCAGGCTGTTGAATCAATGAAGTGTCCCTGGGGTGTGGAGAGTTCAGCAAGGGCATCAGGTAACAGGAGGTGGGATAAAGCTCAAAGAATTTAGATA
>NW_006299705.1:3178912-3180113 GCF_000327345.1 Myotis davidii | reverse complement strand
TTCCCAGAGGAGCCTGCTCTGAGCAGAGGGCTGGTAGAGACCCTCGGCCCCCAAGGGCCTTAGACCTGTTCCAGGAATATTTTTGTAGGGGACACTGAGGCCCACAGGGTCTGAAAGATGAACCATCAGAGCTCTTGGTTTTGTGCTTTCCCCCCACTACAGGAGTTTTTCTTAGCGTGCAGAAGAAGGAAATCAGATAGGCTAAGTACCTTGCCCAAGGTCATTCAGGGCTTTTGTCCAAGTTCAAAACATGTTGGCTTGGGGATCCACCTGGAACATTCCTGACTAATGACCTGGAAGCAAAGGTCTCTAAAATTAAGTGCTGCCTCTCCAGAGAAACTTTCTGGGGAAAGATTTGCAGGGTTAGGTTTTTATTCTTGTTTTTGTTTGTTTGTTTTTGTTGTTTTTTGTTTTGTTTTGTTTTTGTTTGTTTTTTTCAGCTAGAAGAGGAAAAAGAAAAAAGAATGGATTGAACTGTTTTCAGGGTCAAGATATGGATCCGAGGTATAAAGAGGCTGACAATGTTGCCCTTTGCTCCTGGCTTGATTGATTAAGGGCCTCCTGCAGGTTAAATGGTTGTGTGTTCTGTGTTAGAGCTGGGAAGGGTGGTGTTTCAGTGCCCCTGGAAGCAGATTTGACCTTGAGTGGACTTTTCCTTCAGTGTTCCCTAGTAACCAAGTAGGGCCCATAGTTATTTCACTTCACCTGTATTCTGCAGGGCCACACAGTGTTTAAAATAATTAAATTAGTTGTCAACATGGAAAAAAACAAACTGATTGGTTCTGTTCTTCTCCTAAAAATAAAAAGAAAAAAATCTCTAAAACCAGACAGCAAAAACCTGGCAGGGGGGACCCATGTTCCCACGCAGCACCGAAGGCCTGGGACCGGTCAGTGGATGCCTCTTTACATGGGACACAAGCTCCCAGTTCAGCCAGAGCCCTCAGGCCCTGCTGCCCTGGGCTACGTGCCCTGCCTGTTCTTGCCTCACAAACTTTCTCCTCCCTGACCTTTACCTGCCTCAGTGTGTAGGGAGCACCTGGTGCTGCAGGTTCTTCTAACCCACCTGCGCATTGAGACTTACCCCCTGCGATCCTCGGTTTCCCAACGCCCTCCTGCCTTCCAGGTGGATCCGCACACCAGACATTCCAGGCTGAGACCTACCCTCTCAGAGGACACTTCCTCCTCACAGGGTTGTCTGGAG
>NW_006299705.1:3168414-3178607 GCF_000327345.1 Myotis davidii | reverse complement strand
CTAGCTGGTTTAGTTCCTACAGCTTTCCCTTCTCCTTCTCCAAACCTCTAGCTTTAGGAAGTACTTAATGAATCTTGGGTTTCAATAAGAACATAGCCAGGGCCTGAGAACCCTAAGGAATTATAGGTGGGAGGCAATGATCTCCCTCAGTCCCCTAGATTTTGTTCACAGCCCAGAAGGAACTGTATGAATTTGGAAAAATCATACTGTGATCTGAGAGACTGCAAGAGAAAGAAGGGGCGGGGGTGTGGAGAGAGAGAACACATATAGAGTTTGGAAACAAATTCTTAAAGCTAATGTATCTCTGAAAAACATTCCTAATTTCCTTGGGTTTGCAGGAACAGAAGACTTAAAGAGCTTAATTTCAAGTCTTCTTATATATTATCATTCTTTAGATCCAAGAGAAAGAAAAGTGATAGGAAAAATGAGAGCATGCAACTCAATGCTCGGAAATGAAACTGATGATCTCCTGAAGGGTGGACATTTTGATCTATAAGGGAAAGTATTAGGTATCAGAAAGGATTTGCATGACACCAGAGCATGTTTACTGAGCGGCTGATAAGTACAGAAGCTCTACTCTCAAGAAGTTTGCAGTCTATATGGGTTAAGGGGGCATGGGAAGGATTACTAACAAAATAAACATTTGCCAACCAAAGTCAGAAGTCCATAGAATAAAAACATTTTTAAAACAAAAACCAGTGTTATGAGTTTTTAGGACAAAGGAGAAGAGAGATCCACCAGGGAAGATTTTGCTGAATTCGGCATTTACAGTGTTTTACCTCCCATACAATGGCAGCCTGTTATTTGGTCAGACAGGAACTAGGTCTTATTTCTAGCATCTAGACCCCATGCAGTGTAAGTGCCTGTGTTTGTTGACTGACTGAGTGAGTGAGGGAGGGAGGGAGGAAGGGAGGGAAGGGATGACTTCACTGTTTCTAGCAGTTCTGTAGGCACATTTCCCAGCAGAAGCTAATGATGATCAGAGTCACAAGCCCTCCCCATATTTGCCAAGACATCACTGCTGCTGAGGCTCCTTTGCCGGTGCAGACCTACAGTAGCAGTTATGCTGCTTATAGCCATGTGATGCCGGGCAAGTCCCTGCATCTCTCAAGCCAGTGGGCCATCGTCTGCCCAGCAGTACATGCTTCATAGGACAGTGGGAATGTCAAAGGAGACAATGGAGGCAAAGCTCTTGGCCAAGTGCTAAGTGGAACCTGCTTCTGTACAACTCATTCTAATTTGCATACAAGAAAATTGCATATTTACCTGTCCCAAAGAGCTTTTTTTAATCAGAGACAACAACAACACCTCTACTCCGTCTTTCTCTTTCTAACTTAGAAGAAGAGTTCGTTCATGGACGCAGGGGATTTTCTGGGAAACATGCAGTAGCACAGGAGTCAGGAGCACCGTTACAGAAGGACTGTGGCCTCTCACCGAGGGCTCCTGCTCCCCAGAGCAGGCCCAGGGCCCCACCCCAGGTGACACCAGGGCAGGTGGGGTTAAACGTGTGGTGAATGCTGAGCGGCACTTCTCTGGCGCCTGCCCCACAGCCGCAGCACCTGCGGGCCCCAGCTCTCCCCCACCTTCCCTGGGAGCAGGCCATTTGGGCGGCTCGCTTTAGTGTCTGAGCTTATCAGGAAAAAGAGAAGCAGTGGACAGGTTCGAAATGGGACTGTCAAAGTCGGAGTAATTGGCCTCGCACACATCTCTCTCCTTCATGAACTCAACCATCAAGCCTGTTTGCTCCCCATGAAACCGGGGACCTAGAAATTCTGCAGCAACAAGGCTCCCTTGAGGGAACCAAGAGAGTTTGATTTCCAGGGAGCTCTGCCGGCCTCGCCCCAGGGCTGCCTGTGGCCTTGCAGACCAGGCTTGCCTGGGGCGTTCCTGCCGGGCAGGCAGACTTGAGTCTTGGTGGGGTCGGGTCTATGTGAAGTGGTCTGAGGATTGCACACACCCTCCTCCCCAATCCCTCTCCTGGAAGCTCCTGGGCAACATAGAACCAGATGATGGAAAAAATAAAAAACAAAATTCAGGTTAAAAATCAATTACCCGAATTAAGTGAATGAACATGCTTCAGTTATTTAGGGTGGGGGTGGAAAAACATTTATTGGGCAGGAAAAGCATCCCTTAGTTAGGCACTCAGTGGAGAGGGAATGAGGGGGTGGTTAAAAGTCAAGTTGTGGTTGCACCTTTACTAACTGTGAGTGATGTCAGTCTAAGTATCTGCTTTCTCACTATACACAGGGGACAATAGTACCAGCTCATAAAGTCATGGTGAGGATTAAATGAGGGAATGCATGGTAAACCCTTAACAAGGTGGGTGGCACTCAATAAATAACGGTGATTATTAGTAATAATGAATCCTATAACATCCTGCAAAGTGCATGTATTATTTGGGGGTTCTCCAGAGAAGCAGAACCAGTAGGAAGTTCTGTCTCACACACACTTTCCCCAAGAAGGGAAAGTTGCCCAGGCAGTGGCCACAGAGAACGCAGATGCCTCGGGCAGGTGTGGTGGAAGGCTCAGGGCCAAGGACAGTCTGACACTTCAGGCAGGGCAGCTTGGGCAGGACTTTGTATTTCCTCCTAAAGGAGACGGGAGGCTACAGGGGTGCTTTAAGCCAGGAACGACATTATCTGGTCGCCTCACTTGCCAGGGGGTTGCGCGGTCATACTCTTTCCATTTCATCACTCACCAAGGACCCGGGGTCATAGTGGCTACCCTGAAAATGGGCTCTTAGTGAATAAATAATTGAAAATTTAGAGTCTAAATACTAAATGAGGACGGCTCTTCCCACCCCATTGGAACACTTTTCTCCTTTCTGCTTCCCACTGCCTCCTGGAGGCCATGATGGGACCGAAGGCCCAGAGCTTCCAGGACGCCCTCCATCCTTGATGCCCACCTCCCTGGACCTGGCGCGGGGCACTGGGTGCAACAGTGGCCGACAGGACTGCTGGCCCCGAACAAACGACACAGGCACAAGATAGAGTGGCTGGACCTTCTGTTGAGGAAGAACCTGAGAGCTCAGCTCAATACTGTCCATTCAAAAACAAACAAACATAAATAAAGAGGGCTCCGTGCTGGGGGAGTAACCAACAACTGATCATTCCACGAATACTCATGATATTGAAGTCAGGCTGCAGGGAGTGAATACAAGATAAATGTGTGTAAAGGAGAAACAGAGGCAACTCAAGAGTTTGAGAGTTCACTGGGGGCAAAGCAGAGTCCTTTTATCTGTAGGAAGCCACTGCATTCAGCCCTGCAAGCCCAGGGTTATAGTGGTAAAAACACTGCAACCCCAAAATAAGAATGTATCTGAGAATGTTAGGGTTCAAGTTCAGAGAGGCTACCCATGGGTGCCATGTACTGTGGAAGTGAATTTGCAAATGAACAGAAAATTGGAAATAGGACTTTAATGGGCAGCTGAAAAAGGAGTCTGGCTCTGGAAGGGGCTGACAAACCGGAAGCCTGCTCGGATGAGGAGGCGTCCCTGGAGCTCCCCAGGTGAACCTGTGTCCTCAGCGCACACCGCACACCGGGGGCCTGGGAAGGAGACTAGCTAACAGCGAGGACAGCATCCTGTGTGCTGGGCACTGTTCTGGGCACGTTCACAGGTTCAGACATGGCTTCACCGAGTCCTTACAACCCACCCTTTGAGTTGTCTGTCTCCATTTCACAGATGAGAAGCTGAAGCACTTATACTTATCTAAGACCCGCTATTTGTTCCAGGTGGTCTCACTAAATGGAAGAACTAACTTACCAACTGCCTGAGGGTCTCTATGAGGACCAACCGCATGGATCAGAGGCCATGGGCGAGGGGAAGGGCATGGCTCCTGGAGCAAGAAAGACCTGAGGTGTCTGCACACCTGTGGCTGCCTCCTTCCTGCCATCCCAAGAAGTGAGATGGCCTCACGCTGTCATCTCTCCTGCTTTGGGTCACATGCCCTTTACTCTCTTCCAGAGCCTCATGCCATGGATTACTGACCCCCTTTTCCTCTATTGGTTCTTTCTCTGCAATATTGAGTAGGGTCAGGTATCCCCCACCTTTAACAATTCTTTCCTCCAGACTTACCAGTCCTGTCTCTCCTAAAACTATTTTCACCCCCCAGCTTCCCCCCCACCAAGTCTGCCCCTTCTCTCCTGTGTTCTTCGTCTCAGTTAATGATACCAGTACCCATTTGTGTGACAAAGCCAGAAATCTCATCATTCTGGATTCCTCCATCTGTCACTATGTCATCCAATTCATTGCTGAGTTTTGTAGATAGTGTCCTGTGCACGTCTCTCAAATTCCTTACTGTCACCACTTTCAGTTGCATCATTTTGGATCAGCTCTCCGGACTACTCTCCGTTCTTCTAGTTTTGCCAGCCTCCCCATTCATCCATTCTCTGCAGGGCAGCAAGAGTGGTCTTTATAAATACAAAGCTGATCCTGCCACTCCCCTGCTTAAAACCTTGTAGTGCCTCTGCATTGCTCCTAAGTTAAAGACTAAACTCCACATTCTAGGACATAGACCTTTGGTAATACGGTCCTGGTCCCCTCTCCAGATTCATTTGCCCTCCTCCAGAATTCTCTTCCCTGTCACCACTTAGTGAGGCCAATACTCCTCACCCTTATGATATCAACTCGGCCGAGGAAGTCTCCTCTGACCTCTCCTATGTGCTTAGACCCAGTGCTTAGCCCTGGTAACATTTATCCCACCATATCATAGTTGTTGATTTGTCCCTATCCCTAACTAAAGCAGAGCTCCTGTTCCTTGAGGACAAGAACAGTGTCTTAACTATCTGTACTTACTCTTTTCATCCTCTCTGGCACCCAGTAAAAGCTCAATAAACATAGGTTGAATGAATGAATGACAAGCAAGGCCATAGGAGTGGCCAGAAGCTCCTCAGAAGGACTTTAGGGTTCAGAGTCAAAAATGTCTTCCTCATCTAGGGGCCAGCCTGGCAGCAGAGATGGACTGAAGGGTCCGGAGGGAGCAGAGCTAACACTTGCTGAACTAACACTTGCTAGGTATCTGCGGGTAATTTTTTTCTGTTAATTCTCATAGTAGTTGTATAAGGTCGATACTGTTTTTTGCTCTCATTTTACAGATGAAAAAACTGAGGCTCAGAGAAGTTAAATAATTTGCTAAAAGCCACACAGTAGTGATGTTGATTGAAGCCCTGGTCTATCCACCTTTTTCTGTGTTACCATTTAGCTCTGGCATTTCCTTCTGCAGCTACCTCAATCACTCGACTCACCTGGAGTCTATAGGGAGTTGCCTCTGATTCCACATGCAGAGATAAAACTAGAAAACAGCTCACAGGAAGAGCAGATTTCCCACCAGACCTGGCAGTCTCATGCTAGAAGTCTGGGTATCCTAGCTGAGCATCTAGATGCACTTGGATTCTGCAATCTTGGAATCTGAGAGCTGGAAACACCTTAGAGATCACGTATCCAGTTCCCTCCCCTGACGCAGGAAGGAACAGAGTGACTTGCCCAAGGCCACTCAGCTGGCGGTGGAGGCAGGATCCCAGCGCTGGGCCTCCTGGCCCCTGACCCACCGCTGTGTGCATTGCCGTTCTGGGGCTTGATTTTGCTTATTTGAGCCTCTTAGTACAACCGGCCTTTTAAAAACTTCACACTGCACATTGCTTTGTCAGAGAAAGAATTTCAACTTGTTTGATGGCCAGATGTCGGTACAACAGTGGGCTGGAACCTGCTGGAACCAGAATGTTCAGAGGAGCTAGGGAGCTCAGGGTGAGGTGGGGTTTGGACGGTGAGGAAAGCGCGTGGAGGTGCAGGTGGGAACTCTCCCCCGGAAGGGCCTCCCTCTCACACAGCAGGGAGATGAGGGCCGAGGGACACATACCAGGGAGCGGGAACTGAACACCGTCCTCCAGGGCTCCCAATCCAGAGCGTCGGGCTGAGCTCAGAAAGCAGCTGCAGTGACCATGGAAGGGGGGGTTCTCAGGGAGGGCACCGAGGATTCGGCCTTGGAGAGTCCGTGCAGGTTTCTGGAGGAAGTGGCTGGCGGCTGGACTTTGAAGGGAAAACGGTAGAGGAAGCAGCCATTGCAGAGAGGGCAGAGCCAGGGAAGAAGAGGAGGCGCTGGGAGGAAGGAGAGTGCCCTGAGAGCAGCGCCTCCCACCGCATGGCTCCCTGGCTCCTGGGCCAGCAGCAGCGTCACCTGGGAACACGTTAGAAATGCTCATTGTCGGCCCCAGTGGCTGGCGGCTGGACTTTGAAGGGAAAACGGTAGAGGAAGCAGCCATTGCAGAGAGGGCAGAGCCAGGGAAGAAGAGGAGGCGCTGGGAGGAAGGAGAGTGCCCTGAGAGCAGCGCCTCCCACCGCATGGCTCCCTGGCTCCTGGGCCAGCAGCAGCGTCACCTGGGAACACGTTAGAAATGCTCACTGTCGGCCCCAGCCGTACTGAGCCAGGGCTGGGAGGCTGGGCCGGGCGGGCTGCTTTCACAAGCCCCGGTGACTCGGACGCACCCAAAGCCCACTGAATCCGATCACGCCCAGGGGGCGTTCACTGTGTCTTTGCTGGTAAGGATTGGACAGCGGGACAGGTGCAGACAGAGTGGGTGCCTGCACTCTGCTTCCCTTCTGCAACGCCTCTTGGGCTCTGGTCCTTCTGGGACTCAGTCAGCATCACACACTGCACGATGTTCCTTACGGAGGCATCTCTCTGTTTTCTGTGAGGCCCTAGAGGGCAGGGCTTCTTATGATTCTTGGTGCTGACCATGTGTCAAGGCCGTGTGTCCAGAAGCATCGTCATGTCTACCGGGCCAGAGCCCTGCACGGCTCCTTCTTGGCCTCTCCCCTTCATGATGTCCCTAATGACACAATGCCACGGTCTCATTCGTACTCTTGTTTGAAATGACACACGGCCCTGCTCCAGGCACTCTCTACACACTGATCTGGCTTTGCTTTTCTCCATCACAGCTGTCATCTGTCCTACGTTTTCCTTTTTGCTTCTTTCTTGTCAGTCCCCTCAACCTCCAATAGAACTCGCGGTTCAGGAACGCAGAGGCTTGTGTTTTCATTTCACTGCTGTGTTCTCCCTGCGAGGGCAGAGCCCTGCATACGAGGTTTATACCATGTGACTCCACACGGATGGATCCAGTTACAGTTGATTAAGCCAGGAATTGGCCCCTAACCTAACCCAGTGGCAGCCTCCCATTTGCTTGGGCAATGGCCTACTAGGGGGTCTGACATGAGACCTTTGTCGTGGTCACAGGCTGAACACACGGAGCCCACTGTTGGGGAGGTGGTGAGACACAGAGAGGGCGGAGGAGGATGGGATTAGAGAAAGGGGCCACAGTGAAAAGGAGCAGAAGCTGGAGGCAGGGAGGAAGGGAGCAGAGAGAATTAGTCAGCAGGGAAAGAAGTAATGGAAGTGGAGACAGAGAAGAACTGAGTTGTCGGAACAGAGGAGAAACTCCAGTCTGACAGTTTCAGAGGATGACCGGGCCTGCAGGTGAAATACAAGAGGTGCTGTGGGGCTAGCAGAGCTGCTCTTTGCTCTCCATTGATGCTTTGGGCAGCCAGGAAGCCTTGCTATGTGGCTGAATCCTGTACCCTTAGTTCTTTGCACATCTTAGCTTGCCATCAACTAACTGAGGGCTCTCTGGCCCCTTCAACAAAGGTGCTGGACAACAGAAGACAAAAGCCAGCCTGGCCCCCTGGCCCTGCAGAGGCTCCAAGGGACTGGCTTGCGCTGGCCCTCACTCCCCGTGGTGAAGGCACCTGAGCTGGGGGCAATGCCAAGGGTGGTGCTGGGGTAGACATCCTCGCCCATTCCAGGCAGCGATGCTCAGCTTGAAAGTGTGGCAATACTTACGGGAAGCTGGTGCAATTCCACTTTAAATGCACCCTTTCCCTTTATTACTGTGTGGGGAAAAGGTCAGAGTGAAGCCTTGTTGCTTAGTCAAGTCAGCAAACAAAACCCCGTGTTTGCTATTCCGGTGTGGCCTGGGGCGGCTGCTGTGAAGCCGGTGGGGGTGAGGTGGAAAGTCAGAGGTGGATGTTGTGCAGGCGGAGGACCAGCACCCCTGGCTCCCCACTAGCTTGTTACTTGATCCACCCCAGGGCCTGGCCCCTCCCGGCCTGCCTGCCAGCCATTGACTGTCCTGAGTCATTTCCCAAGATTGGACTTGGAAAGCTTTGCACCTGCCCAGATAGAAGATCAATTTTTCTACAGCGTTGAAACTTGAAACCATTTTATTTTGGTTCTGCTCGACATTGAGGTTGCTGGGGTGCATACATGTTTCTTAAATGAAAAACATTCTGTCCAGAGAGCATGATAACAAAAGGTCATTCATTCTATGAATAATTATGTTCCCCTGAATAAATTGGAGCTAGACAATTTGAGGAGAAACACTGCCCTCATTGAGCTTCATCCAATAGAAAAGACAGGCATTAAACAAATAATTGCTAGTTATTAAGAAAGAAGCACAGCCGTAGCTGGTGTGGCTCAGTGGCTAGAACCTTGGCCCGTGGACTGAAGGGTCCTGGGTTTGATTCTGGTCAAGGGCACATGCCTGGGTTGCAGGCTCGATCCCCAGTTGGGGGTGTGCGGGAGGCAGCCGATCGATGATGCTCTGTCATCGTTGATGTTTCTATCTTTTTCTCCCTCTCCCTTCCTCTCTGAAATCAATAAAAACATATTTTTAAAAGGGCCTCTCTTGGGGCATTTGAATATGAGGCGTTAAAGTCAGCCAGCAGCAACAGGAGCAGGAGAATCAGGCCGAGTTTCCCAGACAATGTGATGGTGAAACCCTGCCAATGTGGGAGGCCCCCAAGTCCTACTTCTGAGCGTCTTTCAGAGCCCAAAGCACAGTCCCATCTTCTGAGGCCTGGACGTGGGGTCGAGGACCCTGCCTTCCTCGCCCTCTATGTACCCCTACAACAAACCTCACTCGCCTACTGGATTCTGCTTCTTACCATTGGAGAGCCAGACTCCATAAAATGGGCTATGTTATGTAGGTGAAATAACTAATTTTTTACTTTTACACCAGCTGTTTAAGCCACAGCCTTCGAATCAGTTTTTCTGGCTTTGCCCATTTCCTACCAGTTTAAAAAAATTTTTTTAGTATTGAAAATAACTCATACAACTCAATAGCAAAAACAAACAATGTGATTAAAAAATGGGCAGAGGATGTGAATAGATATTTTTCCAAAGTAGACATACAGTTGGCTAACAGGTACATGGGAAGGTGTGCAACATCACTAATGGTCAGGGAAATGCAAAACAAAACCACAGTGAGATATCAGCTCATACCTGTTAGAATGGCCATTATAAAAAAGGCAAGAAATAACAAGGGAACACTTGTGCACTATTGGCGGGATGTAAATTGGTATAGCCATTAGGGAGAATAGTATGTAGGTTCCTCAAAAATTTTTAAATAGAACTGGCAATTCTACTTCCTGGTATTTATCCACAGGAAACAAAAGCATTAACTCAAAAAAAAAAATACCTGCAGATCCCCATGTTCATTGCAGCATTATTTGCAATAGCCAAGACATGAAAGCAACCTGAGTGTCCATTGATGGATGAATGGATAAAGAAAATGTACACACACACACACACACACACACACGTATTATTCAGCCATAAGAAGAAGGACATCTTGCTATCTTCAACAACATGGATGGACCTTGAGGACATTGTGCTAAGCAAAAAAGTCAGACAGAGAAAGGCAAGTCTTAATAATATGTGGAATCATAACAAACAAAAACTGAACTCATAGATAGAACAGATTGGTGGTTAACAGAGGCAGGGAGTGGGAGGTGGGCAAAGTGGATGAAGGGGTTCAATTATAAAATAAATAAAGAATGGAGATGTAGTATACAGCATGGCAGCTACAGTTAATAATACTATATTGCATAGTTGAAACTTGCTAAGAAAGTAGCTATTAAAAGTTCTCATCACAAGTAAAATATTTGAAACTATGTGTGGTGGCAGGTGTTAAGTAGATTTACTGTGATGGTTATTTCATAATAGATACATATATCAAATCACATTGTACACCTGATGCTACTATAATGTCATATGTAAATTATATTTCAATTTTTAAAAGTTGAATAGTACCATGAAAAAAAGAACTCAGTGGTTAAACAAACACCATGTGTCCAATAATGAGAAAAGAAAGCTGTGTTTGAAAGATTCTAGTGAGTGTTCGCTCCTTCATTCACTGAGATG
>NW_006299705.1:3154455-3168034 GCF_000327345.1 Myotis davidii | reverse complement strand
CCTCGGTGCTGAGAGGAAGGTCATGGTGATGGTTATCTGGAAATGTGGCCTTGCTGTTTTTACATGAGCACCAGCTCTGTGCCCTCTAATAACCGTCAGTACCAGATGGAGGGGAGAGGGATATTTATACTGCTTAGTACCCACATGTGCAGGCAAAATATCAATTGTCCGTAGAACACCCGTACTAAACTGACCTCAGTGTACAGCTGGTAGAAGACAGAATCGGCATTTAAACCCAGGTCATTCTCCCATCTCCATGATAATTTTTGCTCTTCTCTGCTGCCTTGTTCGTCCGCTGAAATACATGTTACATAGTACCTTCTGTGTGGGGGGTATACAATTTTAAAGTTGACATTGTTCTCATGAGGTTTGCCATGGAGGGGGAGGAACCAGACAAGGGCATGAGTGGTGATAAAACAGACCGACGAGTGCCATTCTAGAGGTGTGCCCTGGTAATATAGGAACGCGGAGGCGGGGCAGCTGAGTCAGATTTCAGGCACTGCCTGGTGATGATCAAGGACAATTTCTTAGAAAAGATTGCCCTTGACCTGAGTGTGAAGGACAAATTGGAATTAAGCAGATAAAGGAACAGAGGAAAGACCTTTTAGGCCAAGGGAACAACATAGGGCTGCGATGCACTACCTGTCCAGGAAATCACAAACATACTTTTCCACTATGGCTAACGTAACCGTGAATGTTGGGTAGGGTTACCAGATAAAAATACAGGACACCCAGTTAATTAGAGTTTCAGATAAACAATAAATAACTTTTGAGAATAGGTATCTGCCAATTTAACTGGCGTGTGTATTTTCATTTGCTCACTCTAGCAGCTCCTTGTAGGGGGAAGCAGAAAATAATACTGAGGAGGTAGGCAGAGGCCAGCCATGGAGGTGACTGTGCTTTTAGCAAAGGACTTAAACTTTATCCTGAAGGCCATCAAGAACCATTTAGGAACTTTAAACAGACTTGTGTAATGATCAGACTTGTGTTTTAGAAAAATACAGAGAACACATTGCAATGGGTCAGGTAGGAGGCAGGAAAGTTTAGAAGGTGTGGAAACGTACTAATTCTCCCCTTAAATCCATTTCTTCTTCTTCTCTAGTAAGAAAGTTTTCGGTAGGCTCTGGCTTCCCAGCTAAGCATAGTTAACTGCATACTTCTCACAAAAATGGGTCTCAGTCTTCTTGGCCAATTTTTAGTGGCTTTAATTAGCATCGGACTCAGCTAAAAATGGCAGAAAACTCCATCATCGTTAGGAAGTCAAGCTCCTTAGCCTCTTGCTCTGCCATCCCCAGGTTGGCTTCCACCCCCTGGTCTGAGACGACTGCTTGAGGTTCAGCTATGAAGCCCACAGTCCCGGCAGCCTGACCTTTCTGGAGGTTACACATGATCCTTCCACTTACACCCCCTTGGCTAGAACTTAGACATGGTTACTTCTGTCTACAAGGGAAGTTGGGAGATGTGGTATTTATTCTATGGCTATGTAGCTAAACACAAGGCATCTATTACTAAAAAAGAAATAAAAAAGGAAAGAAAGAAAAAACAGAAACAGGGGCCCCTAGAAGTGGCAGTTAGTGTCTTCAGGGGTTGGATGATGTAAATATTCAGGAGGAAATGCTTTTTTAAATTACGTTATAATAATGATAATGACTTTCCTGAAAAGGTCAAGCGGCTCTCATTTATTACTCTGGGCACAGCGTTGCCACTGGTCAGGATGAGAACAGCTTCCCAAGGAGAGGCAGTGCTTAGCGGAGACAGAGAGGATGGAGGTTCAGAAGGAAACTCGGGCCCATGTCTAGCCTGGCTAGTGTCAATGATCAGACGAGAAACGCAGTCACCTCTGCAGCAGTTCCCAGCACCAGGGCTCAGTCACCTGCTTCTTATCTCTTGGAATCAGGACAAATCATGAGTTTTGATGACTTGAAACGTGAGCTGTGGGGAATTTAAAGGGACCTGCAGTATTTAAAATCAAATGAGCCTATGAGGGTCACAAAGCACAATTGTGTCCTCCAGAGGATGAGTGGCTGATGCCTACTCAGTTTGCTCTGCACCCACCTCACCTGGTGAACTAGAGCCATGTATTATATATGATAGAATAGATCCCATTGAAAATAAAAATGAATGGTCAGAAATAAAACTATACCTTCAACTCTCAATGAAAAGTGACTCTTCAATGAATCTTATGTTTCCCCAGATAAAACTATCATTTGAAAACCGATTCATTCACTTGTTTTTTCATTCACTGGGTCAAGCATGGCCTGGATGTCTCTGAGCACCTGGCAGGTAGATGAAGGTGACTTTGAAAGCTGGCTCAGTTCTGGCAGATTTGCAGGTGGCCATGGTCTCTATAACACTCTAAGTTTTTTTGCTTTTTATTCAGCTGGGAAGACAGTGTGGTAGAAAAAGCAGTGAGTTAGGAGACCTTAGTTCAAGTCAGCCCCCCTGTAATCTTGGGCAAGTCTCTTAACCTGTTGGGGTCCTAGCCTCCTCAACTGTATGATTTATAATTGAGTTAGATAAGGGGTCTTAAGTCAAATGCCTAAAGGGGCCAGGCATGCAACATAGATAAGTGAAGCGGACCTGACTTAAGAAAAAGCGAGGCAGAAGTCCATTGCTTTACTCTTCACTCAGGTTTAAGAAAAACAACAGTGTGAACCCACTGAGCAATGGTCACCAACACCCAACTTCTAATCCAGAGAAGCCACAGGGAGCAGTGGGGACTGGGTTCACCTGAAGCGGGCAGGCCTTCCAGGTGGGGCTGCTGCTGCTTATCTTTAGTGAGGAATGTGGGCTAAGTGCTGCCAGGTCTTCTGCTTTTTCAAGAGAATGAAATATGGATTTTTTTTCTTATGGGAAACATTCCGATTTTCTTATTTGGGGACGACTCAAAACTCTGCCAGCCAATCTTCTATAGGCTAAACTGAAACAGGTGTAGCTTCCAGGGACACCCACTTATGATTTCTGGGTTACACGGAAGTCACTGGAGCAGCAGTTCTAAAGTTGAGATTTCTGGGCCCATCAGGAGCTTCAGCAGATTCAAACCCCCAGAAATCACACACTAACTTTTGTGAGTGTACATTTTTGGGGTGAGATGACTCAAATTTCACGAGAGTTAAGAACCCAGGACCTGCAGACTTTTAAGATTCACCAGTTAGCTGAGCAAAGGTTTCCAGCCCTTACTTTTCAGAACGCCAGGCAACTAATGGAGACGCCATCAGACACCTGGCACTCACTCACCCATTCCTAGTTAGTGAACCTTTACTATGCCTGAGGCACTGGGAATAGAGGAGCAAATGAAAGAGACAACGTACTTGTTCTCATGAAGTGTACATGCTAGTGGAGGGACAGAGACAATATCCATAAAAGAAAAAATGGTACCTGTAATGTCAGGTGGCGATGAGGGCAATGTGAGTGTGGAAGAAGGAGAGTGACAGGCGGGTGACAGGTGGGGCGGAGCGGCATTTCAGGTAGGAGGGAGAGGAAAGGCCTCTTTGTTAGAATTTTACTGTGCGCAGAGACTCAAGGAAGGAAGCAAGCCATGCAATGATCTGGAAAGAACATTTTAGAGGAAATCAAGACAAAGGGCCGAGGCAGGTGCATAAAGTGGCCTGTTTGTAGAGTAGCAGGGTGAAGGTTAAGATTTTATACCTACTAGTGGTGTTAAAGGAAGGCTTTGAGAATTTTTTTATGAGACAAAGAATTCCTCCAAATTGTTTGCAACGACTTTATCTCTTCCTGTTGATAGAGCCAGCTTAGAAACAGATCTGAGAAAAGAGGCATACACCCACCACTGACTGGTGCCATAAACTGGCTCCGTCTTTCCTGAGAGCAGTCCAGTAAATTTAACAAGAGCTATAAAGCTGTTCACACCCGTTGACATGGTCACTTCACTCTGTGGAATATTTCTACAAGGCACAAGAGCGGGGGAAACAACCAGCCTACCAAAACGGTCTTAGCAGGGTCTTATAGCTTTGTACAATGCATGCAAAAAATGTTAGACAATGTTAGTCCTCAAAATGGAATGAAAACAATTTCAATGTGCTTAGATTCTTAAAAACTGTTAAGATGAAAAACAAAAAGCTGTTAAAATGACCCATGGAGACAATATTAATGAGGAAAAAAATGTATTATATGAAAAAGTTAAAGAAAAAAGTGAAAGAAAGGACACAGACCTGTGTATTTATGCTGACCAAAGCTGTAGACAAGGTATTGCTGCACATTAACAAAGACCAAAAGAGAATCTGAAGGGACACAAAAGAACGTGTCCAGTCAGCTCTCTTTTTGGGTGGGGTTGCTTACATTCACAATGGATTTTTAATTTTTTTCCTGAACTTGGCTTACATGTCAGATCCTTCCAAATGTTTTTATTGAATTTATCAGGGTGACACTGGTTAGTAAAATTATATGGGTTTCAAGTGTACAATTCTATGATACATGGTGTGTTTACCACCCAAAGTCAAATCTCCTCTGTAACCATGTATTTGACTCTCTTTATCCCTTACTACCCACCCCCACCCCCTTCCTCTCTGGTAACCACCATGCTGTTGTCCCTGTCTATGAGTTTTTGTTTATTTCTCTTGTTTGTTCATTTGTTCCTTTTCAGTTTTGTATCCCACATATGAGTGAAATCATATGGTTCTTAGCTTTTTCTGAATGTGTGAAGGGACACAAAAGAACGTGTCCAGTCAGCTCTCTTTTTGGGTGGGGTTGCTTACATTCACAATGGATTTTTAATTTTTTTCCTGAACTTGGCTTACATGTCAGATCCTTCCAAATGTTTTTATTGAATTTATCAGGGTGACACTGGTTAGTAAAATTATATGGGTTTCAAGTGTACAATTCTATGATACATGGTGTGTTTACCACCCAAAGTCAAATCTCCTCTGTAACCATGTATTTGACTCTCTTTATCCCTTACTACCCACCCCCACCCCCTTCCTCTCTGGTAACCACCATGCTGTTGTCCCTGTCTATGAGTTTTTGTTTATTTCTCTTGTTTGTTCATTTGTTGCTTTTCAGTTTTGTATCCCACATATGAGTGAAATCATATGGTTCTTGACATGTCAGATTTTTTAAAAAGTTGAGGTTTACCACCTATGAAGTACCATCCCTTCATGGCACCACTGAGTGGGACAGAGCTGTTCTGCAGGCGCTGAGCTCATCGTGCAATAGTGAGAAATATGCAAGTGGGGTCCACAGGGGCATGGTCTGGCTTGCACCCACCTGGAGCTGTGGAACAGCAAGATGCGTTTGTCATGGTTTTAGTGTCTGCACTACAGACAGATTCACTGACTGGGACAGAAAACTAACGGCAGCTCGAGTAGAGGCAGCTGGACCATAAGCTGCAGTTGCAGCTGTGGCATGGCAGGGTGCAGAAGAGCCAAGAGTTTCCGTTGCTGTGACACTTCCCACACCCTTCCCAATGCAGCCCTGCCTAATTTTGCTGTTGTCTCCTTGTAGGAAGAGGGGGTGCCTGGCTAATAGATTCCAAAGCAAACACTATCTAGTCCAGACTGAGCTTTGAGACATAGTCTTGTCAATAGTCATTGAGGGCTTCCCTGGCCATTCAACCTAAGGTAGCTGCTATAGGGATATAGGGCTGTCACCCTGTTTTGTATCCTGTGTATAAGTTCTGAATACCATCCCACAGAACCTTGTTCATTTGTTTGCTTGTCTGTCTTTCCCCATTACCATGTAGGCTCCTTGAGGATGGGGACGTCTGTTTTATTTCCTACTGGTGTCTATAATGACTTCTGGTGCATAGTGGTTCCTTGGTGTTTATTTAATGAATTAATAAACAAACTTGCAATAATCAGCAATTCAGGGTCTCTGGACTTCCACAGCCCATCTGGGTGTGAACAAATATATTCACACAGGAGAATGAGGCAGCAGAACTTGGCTGCTGGCTTCATTAGAATCTCAGCAGGAGCATCTCAGGCCCCAGGAAAAGGGTTGCTCTGGGGAAAATGGGGAGCCTGTTTCATTTCCCCTTCTTGGGGAATTCCCTCTCTTCCCATTTCCCTACTCTCCCTGCCCTCTGTCCTTCCCTTTGTGTCTTCTGGAGAATGAGGGCTAGCAGCCAGGTAAGCAATAGCCAATAGGCGGGAAAGTTCTCCATGTTTTTTCTCTAGAACAGCGGTTCTCAACCTGGTGGGTCATGACCCCTTTGGCGGTCGAACGACCCTTTCACAGGGGTCGCCTAAGACCATCCTGCATATCAGATATTTGCATTACGATTCATAACAGTAGCAACATTACAGTTATGAAGTAGCAACAAAAATAATTTTATGGTTGGGTCACAACAGAGGAACTGACTTTAAAGGGCCAGAAGGTTGAGAACCACTGCTCTAGAAGCGGCGGGGCCCTGAGAAAGGAGAACTAAATGCATGGAGAGTAGGACAGGAGGATGTGGTCACTCAGGACATGAAGATTGGTGGTTGTTTAATTCTTACATCATTTTAAACGGCTCACAAAATAGCTCAAGACAAAGAAGATAACACATGTTCTTCCTTCATCCCACAAAACTGGAGTTTAGCATCTGAACATCGATGGGAAGTGATGCCATTATGAACTGGGAGCTGATTCCTGTTGGGCGGGCGAGAAAATGCTGTCTTAGGAGCACACGCTAAAGAAAGTCTTCAACTGACCACCTGAAGTTATTGCTGTGGAAGGTCTGACACGATGCCTCATAGTGTGTGCAGGTGAAAAAAATGCAGTGATTGACGTGAAGGCCAAAAATCCGCCCCTTCCTCTGTGCTTCTGTTGAGAGCCAAGAATGCCAAGGATCTTTCTCCTCGTCAGTCATTTCCTGACCATTTAAACTGAGTTGCTGAAAACATGCGTCTTTAGTAATAATTGCTCACATTTGTTGGAAGCTTACTATGTACCTGGCATTGTTCTAAGTGCTTTATATTAACTCAACAATCCTAAAAGGTAGTTACTATTTTTCTTTTTTATTGATGAAACAACCGAGGCACAGAGCAGTTAAGCAACTTGTCTGCGGTCATCAGCTAGAAGTGACAGGGCCAGGAAACGGATCCAGAAAATGTGGCTCCAGCACCCATGCTCTTTCTTCCCCATGAGTGCTCCACTATTTTCAGAAATAGAGACACCTGTAAATGTGGTTCTGTTTCACAGTGATGTGCCATAGAGCAACATTGCAGTCACTCCTGCTTTCCTCACCCTTTCGTGGGTGTTAGCACTGAGGGCACTTTCAAGGCTGCTAATATTACTAAGAGGACCTTCGTGGTGTTATTATTAAGAGCCCTCACCAACACTTCCTTCATGTGACTCTGTCTCCCAGAGTGTCTTTCTGGAGAAGCCTGACCCGAGAAAGCAAGCAAGGGGGAAGGGCCTCCTAGGTCGAGGGGACCGCATGAGCAGTCTTGGCAGTGTCTCCCAGCATGCCGTGTGCCAGTGAGATGTATGCACTTGGCCGTGGTAGGAAAGGCGGCTGGAGAGGGAGGCAGGGCCACGATCACAGAGAGCCTGGTATGCTGGCTCAGGAGTTTGACTGCACCCTCAGATTCTTCACTCATTCATTTAACAAATAGTAAGGGTGTGCCTACTATGTGTAAGGCATGGCCCAAGGCACTGGGGATACCATGGCAAAAGTGAAATAGAATGAGGATATTTATTCCTCTCTTTCCTCTGAGGTTCGTGGGAGCGTGAAGTAAGTACCAGCAGTACAGCCCTGGCCTCAGTGACTGCCTCGGTAGCAGGTGCCCAGCACTTGCTAACATCTCTCCCTTCTCCTTCTCCCTTCTCCCTCTGGTGGTAGCTTGGTGGGGACTGAAGGCTGCAAGGGAGGCAGAGGCAGGTAATTCGAGCTTAGAATCAAGTCAAACAGAGAACCTGTGGCTATGACCAGTGGAATGCTGGCGTGTGTTGGACAGGCATGCAAAAGCCTATTGCCAAATGTTCACAAATTTTGCAAGCTGTTGTTAAGCACACAGTCCTTGTTAAAAGTTAAATTACATAAACATAAAATTAAATAAGTTATATTAAAGACAAAGGTCATAACTACTGAGAACATATCACTTCCTAATTATTTTACTGCGCTTTCCATTACCTGTGCTTTTGAGGTTATTGACATCTGCGGCATCTGTATGATAGAAATGCTTTATGTATAAGGATGAGATTGAGCCTTTATTTGCAAATCCACACTCAGAGCCATCACACTGGTAGCTTGAAATCAGCCATGGTGGGAGTATTTATACCAAGGAAACCTGCAAACACTACACATCTGGAGAGAGGGATGTTAAATATTTGCCAACACACCTCTGGCTACATCCCTGTGTCTATTGTGTAAGAAACATGAGCAATGGGGCAGCGACAGTTCTGAGCAGTGATGTTAAGCACCTGGTGTTTGGGGGTTTCTAGGTGGAGAGGCAGTTCAGTGTGGCGGAGGGGTGCAGGGCAGGGGCCTTCTGCCCGGGGCCGACCGGCTCTTCCCTTTTCCGGCCATGTGATTGGGGGGCGGCTTCATCTCCCTGTGCTGCAGGTTTCAGGTAAACAGATGGGGTTGCCGTGAGGAGTAAAGAAGATAAGTGTGAAGCATGAAAGCAGTGCCTGGCACGCGTTAAGTACGCTATAATTTTTAGCTATTATCTCTGAGTTGGCTGGCAGATAAAAGAGCACTTTGGAAGTCACCCTGGCAGCCTGGACAAGTCACGACAGCTCAGCAGTCTCCAGGCCTTCCTCCAACGTAAGGCCGGGCCAGGATGGCAAGCCTTCCCCAAGCCCTCCTGTCAGGGCCTGGTTCTCCTCCCGAAGTTCCCTTATGCCCGGATGTCTGCTGTAATAATTCACATCATATGATCCTTGCCTGTTTCCTTGTCTGCCTTCCCCAGCAGGACTGTAGGCCGGGAGAAGAGGAACTGGTTCTGTCCTGTATGTCCACCCCGTATGTCCTCAGCAGCCAGCCCAGTGCCAGGCACAGGACAACTGTTTAAGAAACGCTGTTAAATAATTCTAAACGAATGCTTATTGGCTTTCTGGAGACTCTTCTCGGTAAAGCTCTGTGAGGGCGGGGACTGTCTGGTTTCCTAAAACACTGTTGCTTGTCTTGTGCCCCGTGTGGGAACAGACACATGGAAAGCACACTTACCCTTCAGTGAATGGACTCTAATAAGCCAGAATGTGACACTCTGCCTTCTCCTGTTAGAGCGTGATGCCTAAGGGACAAAACTGAGACCTTTGGATGAGTAACATGGATGCTAGGCCAATCCTACTAGTAAATATGCAAATACTATAGAGAGCTTAGTCCTTAGGATTGGGGACTCTAAAATCAGAGCGACCCAGGTTGGAATGTTGCTGGTTATTTACTACCTGTGTGTCCTTGGCCAAGTTACTTAACTTCCCTGAGTCTGTTTCCTCTTTTGAAAAATGAGGATATAAAATATTATTACAAAGTAATTTGTTATAAATTACTTAAGATACAACCTATAATAATAAAAGTGTAATATGCTAATTAGACTGGACGTCCTTCTGGACGACCTTCCGGACGAAGCTGTGGCTGCGAGGAAGCCCATAGAGTGTAGGAGAGAGGGAAAGACAGAGAGAAATTATGAAATAAGAGACACACATTAATCGGTTGCCTCCTGCACGAGCTCTGACTAGAGACTGGGCTGGGGAGGAGCCTGCAACCGAGGTACATGCCCTTGACTGGAATCAAACCCAGGACCCTTAAGTCCGCAGGCTGATGCTCTATCCACTGAGCCAAACTGGCTAGGGCACAAATAACTTATTGTTAATTAAATAAATTAAACTATTTAAAATATAAATATAATAAATTATACAATCATTTTTAAATAAATTAATAAAATTAATGTATATAAAGCACTAAGCTCTATGTATGGGGCTCAACCAATGGTAGCCATTGTATTATAAGGAAGTTTTGGAAAAGAGAATGTCCCTTTCCCATAGAAATTAATTTCTTTGTAACCAATTAAGTGCAAGTTACTTTTTCTGAATTATCTTTAGTGACCTTGGTATGAAAATCATACTTATTTAGAAAACTAGGGGTGAAATCTATTTTAGAAAAAAATCATAAAAATGCTGGTAAATAGGGAGAAATCAGAATGCTCATGGGGAGTTCAGAAAGATGTATGAATGCCAGAAAGTGGACTGGGAGAGAGCATAATCAATGGTGTGATCATCAATGGATGAGTATAGGGAGATCTGGGGAAGGCAGTATTGCCCTGGCATGTCCCAAATTTGGCTACAAACATGTTTGTACATGTCATTGGTGCACATATGCAAACATTTCTGATGGGCATTTACAAAGGAGAGGAATTCTTTACCGTAAGATATGCATGCTTTCAGCTTTAGCAGATATTTCCAAACACTTTTCCAAAGCGATCACACCAATTGACCTTCCCACCAGCAGTGGGAGTTCCTTGATGAGAGCTCCAGGCCAATACTTGGTGATATCATAATATGGTTTTATTTGTGTTTCCCTGATGACTCATGAATTGTTTTCCTACTAGTATGTTTAATGTTGTTCTGGACATTTTTTGTGAAGTTTCCTTTTAAGTCTTTGCTCCTTTGCTATTGGATTATCTGTATTTTTAAAAATTGATTCATAGTGCTTTCCTCTATTCTGTATAAAAGTCCTTTGTTGGTTATCCAAGTTGCCAATATATTCTCCAACTCTGTGGCTTGCCCTTTCACTCCTTAATGGTGTCCTCTAAACGGATACTGAAGACACACACAAAAGAATCCCAGCTGAATGTAGATCTAAATGTGAAATGAAAAACTATAAAGCAGCTAGGTGAGGAGAATGTCTCCATGACCTTGGAGTAGACAAAGATTTCTTTATAACAGTGATTCCTCAAAACACTAACCTCAAATGGAAAGGTTGATAATTCGACCACTTTAAGATCAGGAAGTCCTGTGCGTCAGAGGCTCCATTAAGAGAGTGTGCTGAGCATTTGTATTATCTCATTCAATCCTTTTGAAGTGGGATATAGGTATCCTTATATTACAGGTGGGGGACTGAGGCTCAGAGAAGGTAATGCACTTGCCTTGGACCACACAGTTACTAGTGCAGAAGCACGAGTAAGGTCTGGCTGAATCTAGAGACCAAGCTCCTAGCTCCTTTATTATTTCCAAAGTGTCCAGCATGGGGCCTGGCACAATGTTGGGCTCCAGACACGTCTCACCATTGGCTTCCCATGGTGTCTTCCTGTGCTCAGATATCACTTAACATGGCCCTTGTTCTCCTTATAAATTATGCATTTCCTTCATCACTGTTCTGAAAGCGTGCCTGCTGGGAACAGCTGCTCTTTGGTTTTTTTCTTAGTCTCAAGGAAGCAAGATTCCTCTGGGTGTATTCCCCACAGCTGCACCTGGGAGAGACTTGAACTACCATTCTGTGGAGCATCTCCGATCCGGCAGGATGAGTGACAGAGCCCCAGGTAACAGGAAAAGAGGCAGCTCTTGATGGGCAGTTCCAGGTCCGCCAAGCCCTGCACCAGGTGCTCATGGGTGGCTGGAGTCAGCAAGGTCCCGGCATCCTGTGTGTGCCACTGCTTCTCCTCCTTCTCTTCCCGGCGGCCAGAGGCCCTCCCGTGGAGCTGGGCACCTGGGCCTCTGGCAGGGCACTGTGAGGCTGCCTTTGTGAGAAGTGGAACTGCAGCTGGGTTTGGGGGTTGTGGGTGAGTCCCTTGGAGTTGCTGCCAGGGTCACCACAGGCCAAGGTCCCTGCTCTGCATGCTGACGACAATAGAAGCTAAAGTTACATGGTCCTGTCACAAGTCTTGAGAGAGTCAGAAATGCCAGGACTCCACCCCACCTGAGCCCAATGACGGGACCTGGCTCCCATCTGAGTGCATCTCAACATCCGAGTGTGAAGGAGCAGCTTGGAGCCAGCCATGCGCATCACAGTGGCTACCACTTCCTTAGGACTCACGGCACTTTGCTCAGCCTTTTCTTGACATTTTCTCACAAACCTCAGTGAAATACAAACTGTCATCCTTTCTAACCTATGGTTGTGGAAATGAACTCAGAAAGACTAATTTTAGCTTCCTCCATGCCCTCGCAGCTGCTAAGTGGCAGGGTCAGGGTTCAAACTCACATCTGTGTGACTCCAGAACTCAGAGGAGTGTTACCAGGAAACTAATGAAGCTTAAGAGGCAGGGCCCCCATTTTCATGGGTCCCTTACAAGGCACTGATCATATGGTCTTTAAAAATGTGCAAAGCCCCCCCCCCCCAAAAAAAAAAAAAAAAACAACAACAGCAAACAAACCAAAAATCCTGCAAGTGAATAGATTGTTTCCTTAGTCAGTTAAAATTGTTGGTTCTTTTCACTTTGTCTTCCTTTCCTCAAAGTTAGCCTGGTGTTGGGTGGAGCTGGGCACTTGGGGTTCTGGCTAAGAAGAATTGGGGACATATTCAGTGTGGGTTTGTCGGGATATATATTTCTGTGGTTTGCAATCACTCCTGTGATGGTGAAGTTATGCTGGCTGCCCCACTGAACACTCGTGCTGCCCACTTTGCCCACTCGCCTGTGTCTCAAATGTAGAGCCAGAGATTGGACTGCAAGTATGAATGTGGTCTGTGACTTCAGCACCGGAAGTATGTGGGGAGTGAAGAAACAAGAAACTGTCAAAAAAACAGCAGCTTAGTAATCGAAACTAGTTTTATAGTCCGATTCTGTGACACTGACATCGCAAAACCGTTGTCACAGAAAAAGGCAATCAAAGAGGATGCTTTAGGGAAAAAATTATACAGGTGTGTCAGGCAGTTAGTTCTTCAATAAAAACTAGTATTGTCTTTTTCTGGATTTTGTTATGGCCTATGATAAAAGTTCATAAATTGTGGTAGCTTCTTTTCTCATTCCAAATAAATACTTTTGTATCATTTTTCTTAGAGAGGGTCCCTCCCATCCCAAACCTAGAGCTGGCTCTGCCCAAAGCCGTACTTGCGGCAGCGGATATATTCTGCCCCCTGCACTGGAAGGTCCACTGTCCTCAGTGTGGACAGAGACCTGGAGAGCCCGAGCTCCCTGCACTTCCGGAAGTGCTGCAGGTGGGCTCTGGGGGGAGGCTGCCCAGTCCTCTCGTGGAGGCAGGAGGCTGAAGAGGGTGTGACATCGCAGCGAAGGGTGGGCCTGTGGTTGGATATGTGCAGTGTTTTCAAAGAGAGAGGTGGGGGCAACGCAGAAGTCATTTATCCTTTTGCAGTGTGCAGTAGCTTTCCTTACAGGCCCATCCAAAACGGAATTTGCTGAGATTCCCTTGGACATCTCAGTCCAAAGGGCATTTGGTGCATTTCGGGTCTGTCCTGCCTCCTGTGGGCTTTGGGGCACTGGACCCAGAAACAGGACTGGAGGCAGGTAGCCGCTGGTGCACTGGAGTCAGGGTTGGCGCTGACTGTGAGCTCCCTGATCCCAGACCACACTGCCTCATTCATTCTGGCCCCAGGGAGCCCAAGCGGCTGCGGGGCTGGAACCTGCCTTGGCTGCAGGAACTTGTCTCCTTTGTGGCTTTCACTTCTCCCCCTGGTGTCTGGACAGCAAACTGCAGGAGATGACGATGCATCTGTTCTCCCCACTCAACAAAGAGAGGGCGGTAG
>NW_006299705.1:3152672-3154427 GCF_000327345.1 Myotis davidii | reverse complement strand
ACATAAAAATAATTGGTCAAAGAAAATATTATACAAGCAGGGCACAGCTGGTCCCGGTCCAGAGGAAGCGGCGCCAGGGACAGGCCACAGAAGGGCTGCTTTGCTCAGAGGCTGTGGTGCAGGGAAGGCCACAGTGCACTCATCAACTCCAGGATAAAATAAAATTGTTGTAGAGAGAGCAAGGTCTTGTTTGGAATTTAATACGTGGAGAGGTGGAAGGAGGCAGAATCACCGGTCTGAGAACAGCCCTGCAGGACCTCACAGCCTGGCTTGGCTGCCCTGGGCTGTCCCCAGTTGTCTGTTTCTGGCTCATGAGTGCAGGGCCCTAGAGTTATTCCTCACACAAGAATGAACACACACTGTAGATGAAAAGGGGGCTCTGAAATAACTCTAACTGCCAGTTGGGTGATCTGACCATAAATTCCCGGGCAGGACATGGTAAGCAGTCACGCCTCAGGCCTATAACTTCCCTAGTGAGATGTTATCTTTGCTGTATACAAGCCCTGTCCATTGTTTTTGTGCATCTGTGTTAATACACCTCTGAAATGCCTTTTTTTTCAGATCCCTTGTCCTCCAGAGAGCATCACATCTTGTTAACTCCCCTGTAATTCAATCAGAGATTTCCCTGCCTTGCTTTCTCCTACCTTCATGTAATCTTCCCTACATTCCCTCCTTCATTCCAAATGTATAAAAAAACTGCAAATGACAATTCTCAGAAGCATTTTTCTCAGTCTATGGAAATCTTACTTCCGGACCTGGTAACTGTTTGGCTCTAATAAGCCTTTATAAAAATTTTCTACAGGTTTGGGTGTTCTTATGCTGACAACACACACAGCCTGTGCTATATTCTTCCATGTGACCACAAGCATATTCAACCACATTCTGTGCAAAGTATATGTACACAACACACTCTACACAATTACACATGTAGCATCTTGCACCCCGCCCCTCCATTTCATGTGCTGAACTCCTAACCCCAGTACCTCAGAATGTAACTGAATTCGGTGACGGGGTCTTTAAAAAGACAATTAAGTTACTAGAAGTTATTAGAGCAGGTCCTAATCCAACATGACTAGTGCCCTCATAAGAAGAGGAGATTAGCACACAGACTTGTACCAAGAGAAGTCATGTGACCACACAGAGCGAAGATGGCCATCTAAAGCCAAGGAGACAGAAGACAACAACCCCTCCTACAGCTTGGTCTTGGACTTCTAGCCTCCAGAATTGTAGGAAAATCCATTTCTGCTGTGGTGGCCTGTAGCCGTCTGTGGTGCTTTTTTAGAGCAGCCCTAGCCAACTAACATAGATGTTAGTGACTGCATTGCACGGGACATCATCAATCAGGAGAAAAAGCTGTTCCTTCAGGACCTCTGTTGCCTTGTTTTAACACACTGACTGTTAGGAATTTCACATTTGGGATTTTGCAGCCGTGGGTCCAGGCCAGGCCTGTGGATGCGTCCTTCCGCCCTCACAGTGATCCTTGCCAGGCACACCCAGCATCTGCTGAGTTCCATGCCTGCCGCCATCCCCGACACTCCTGGGGGTGTTTGCCTGTGGAGACATCTTTCCCCCTTCATGTAAGACCTCATCGTGCAACAAGAGAGACAGAAAAGGGAGGCAGATGGTAACTTTTCCTGAATACTAAATAGGTCCTGGACCTGGTGGGCTGGGGCCTGGGAAAGGGGGAAGACTGGTGGGTGATGGGCATTTCTGCTGGAGGAAGAGCAGGAAACAGAGCTGCTATAACAAAAATAA
>NW_006299705.1:3131597-3152423 GCF_000327345.1 Myotis davidii | reverse complement strand
GGGCGTGGGGGAAGAGAGAAGCCAGAGGAAGTGGGAGCAGCCCCAGCAGAAGGGACAGCCTGCAGAGGGGTGTGAATGCACAATGTCCAGTGTAGTGTTTTCTTTTTTGATTTCAGAAAGGAAGGGAGAGGGAGAGAAAGAAACATCAATGATGAGAGAGAATCAATGATCAGCTGCCTCCAGCATGCCCCACACTGGGGAGCGAGCCTGCAACCTGTGCATGTGCCCTGACTGGGAATTGAGTTGTGACCTCCGGGTTCATAGGTCAATGCTCAACCACTGAGCCATGCTGGCCAGGCCAGGATAGTGTTTTCCAGGAGAATTTTCGTTGATGATAGAATGTTCTATGGTAAAGAAATCTCGTGGTAATTGAGCACCTGAAATGTGGCTAAGTGTGACCGAGGAACTGAATTTAATTTTAGTTATTTTAAGTTTAAATATAAATAGCGACATGTGGCCACAGCATGAAATGGCTCAGTTCTGGAGCCCACGGTTGCTAGCCTACTCACTAGCTACCTCCCTTCTTCCTTGCTCGCTAAACCCCAATTTTGTTCGCGTAGTCAGAAGCCGTGTGCTTCAAGGAAGGGTGAGGTCCTTTCAAGTTCTCTGCGGGGAGGGGACTCTTGATTAGTTTAAGCCAGTGGTGGGAATTATATTCCCCTTGCTAGTGCCTGGTTTAGGAGTAGGCAAATGATGCAAATCCAACCAAGGACAGAGGGGCAGTCTGCTGGAGGATTTGAGAATGATTCCCTTAATCGTAAAAAAGGGTCATAAAGAGGGGATGGTACCTACCTCTTCTGGCCCTTAAGGTATTTGTGTGACGAAATGATGCTTACAATTGCTGAAACGATCTCAAGTCCATGAGGAGACAAAAGGCAGCGAGCTAGGGATGGCTGATCCAAAAGACAGAAAGAACCTGGGTCTTAGATAATGTTGCCACGCCACATCATAGCCAACCTTGGAACTGTCCTATCTTCTTTGTCATGTGCATAATAATTCCCTTTATTAGTAAAGAGGTTTGAAGCTGGGTCTTCTTTGAAATGAAGTCAAAAGTACTCAGCAAATCCATGGCAGACAGTCCATGTTTCTGCCTCTGATGCCAATGTTACAAAACAGCACTTTTTCTCATCATTCTTCTCACACGCATGTTCCAAGCAGCCACTACCAATCAATTGGAGACCACATGCCAGTTACAAATCTGTTTGCTATTCCTGCTCTCGGGCTAAAGAACACAAGCATCTGCTTTGCCGCAAACTCCCCCGCAAACATTTTCTTCCCAGCGGTCCTGGCTAACAATCAGAAAGTGTTCCTGTAAAGTCAACAATACATCAATACCCATGACACCGGCCCACAGCAGCAATTCAAGCCAGCCGAAAGCAAGGGAAACAGGTTCTCACGCTGTCCGTTTAAAAAAGGACTCTTTTTTTAAGGGTCAATTCATGCTTGGAAGGGAAGCCAGTCACTCGGCAATCTTTATTTGAATATAATGGAGCAAAAAAAAAATTGCTCTTTTATTAATTGGATGTACATGACATATCTGTGCAGCTGCTACATGAATGTTAAGTATCTGGCATATAAATGTATACACACTTCCACACTGGATGGGTTTATGCTGTACACGAGTCAGCCCCACAGGGCATGCCCCTTCACAAGGATACACATGGCTGTCTCAGGATGTTCGTCAAAACACACTTGGTCAAACGTTTTGGCAATCAGGACCCAGACACAGAGGAGCATACCAGAACGATGAGTTCACAACAAGACCAGCTGCACTTAAGAGGAAGACTCCAGAAACCCGAAACAGAATTTATTGGGGTTCACACATGCAGCACATTTATAGAGAGAGTACAATTGGGGCAACTGGGACATTCATAGCAGGAGGTCTTACAGAGCAGTAAAAACAGAAAAGACACAAGACAAGACAAAACAAGACGCCCAAACACCAAAACCAAGGACAGGACCATTGCCAAGATCTCAGTGCAAGGAGAGAGGATTGTGGGTTCAGCCTGTGGAAATGGGGGTTCACCTGAAAGGCAAGGTTCTCCCAGGAATTTATTTACAGGATCTAGACATCCATGAAAAACACATAATCTGTTCAGTCTGTTTTGGGTCAGGGTGAGGACACATGGCCACGTTTTGGATGCTGTGAACGCACGTAGCAAGAAAGGACATTTTTTTTCTTCCACTTGATTTAGGACATAGATGCAGTTCAATGAATGTATAACAACAGCGGTGGAAATGAGATTAAGCCATGAATCTGTCCTATCGAGACAGGCCTGGCGAATGTCAAAGGCAAGGACGGAGTTTCCTTCTTGGGCGCCTACTTGGGTGTGAGAGGGGAGATACTCTGTAACTTCAAACAAATTTATGTTTGTTTGCACATAATAAAATAGCCAATTTTCTGTGTGTTCTCCCTGAAGGCACAATTCCCATAGACAGCGGTGGATTCTCTGCACTGTGGGTCCTCTTCTGAGCCAATACAAGTGCAGAAAGAAGCCCTGTGTGTGCTGGCAGGAGGCTGAGCTTGCTAGGCCTTTCCTTCCCTCCGTCTTATGGGCCATGCTGATCTGCAAACCCACTATGCTCACTTTGTGGCCTGGGTCTGAGCAGGCTTGGCCCGTCACTCTCCAGGCACCTGAGAGCTGCTTAGGACCCTGCACCTCTGCTTCTAGGGTGGGCCGCTTGCCTGGTGTTAAAAGCTGTCTTAGTCTGAACACAGGGCTGAGGCTGCTTTCTTCTCCTTATAGTTCTGGGCCCTCTTGAGTCTAAGGGGAGCATGAGTGGGGTAGGGCAGGCAGAGAAGAGGCAAGCTCTGCAACATCAGCATTTACATCGGAATGAAAAGCACCCAGCCTTCTGCACCAAGTAGGACCCTCTGTGGGCATGGAGAGGCGGGTCTCCCTGCCACAGGCCAATGAGTTCCGAGGGATGGGCCTCTCTGAGGTTTCACGCTAGTGGTGCCCATCTATCTATCGCCCACAGGAACTGAGAAGCAGTGGGAAATCTGGCCCAGTACAGGGAGCTGAGTCAAGGCCAAGAGTCTAGAGTTCATATCCCTGCTCCCACTCACGTTCTTCATGTGTTCTATTCTCTGGCCTCCACCGCACGCAGATCGATCAGCACATGCTTTAGCCCCAGTGAAGCTGGGCCTTGCCTTACATACTGCCGGAGTCAGAGTGACACGAGGAGGAAAGGAGAAGGAAGAGCAGAGGGGAAAGGAAGGAAGCTGAGTGTGCACTGCCTAGGGCAGGTGGAGAGGACAGCAGTGCTAGTAGGTTAAAAAGGAATCAGAGCTCTCAGAGGGGAGGGGTAGGGGGAGGGTCATGACCAACTCCCTGTCTGCCCCACCTTCCCGCAGAGCCCCAAAGGTCCTTAGCAGCTCCAAGACCCTTTGCCACAACCATGCACTGGTTTGAAACTGAAATCTGAAAATCTCCTGCCACGGACTGTCAGAACCTGTTTTCTGGGTGGCTTATCTGTGGAGGGTGGAGGGGGAAAGCTGCTCTAGGATATCTGCAAAGACACTTGACTCAGTCACAAGTCCTCAGAATCAGAAAGGAAACATCCGGAAGCTGAGGGCAGGGGACTCGCAGCAGCTGAGGGCTTTGCTGACTCCGCTGGGGAGAAAACGCCAGCACTGCCCTCTGGAACAGACAGTTTCAGGCCATGAAAAGAATGTCCTGGAAGACACCGGGACTTTAAAAATGAACATCATTATGCAGACGGGGCTATCTTTGCTGCTGTTCCTTTCCCAGGATAATACCTTAGGGCGGTTTCCTGCCGAGACATTTAAAGAAACAGCACACGCGTGGCTCCATTTTTCCAGTACTAGTTAGTAGTCCCTTCAACAAAGCCCAGACATTGAGGGCTTCCTCCTCCTCTTGGAGGTATTTCCAAGGACCCCCTGCACTATCACTATAGGCAAAGACTTCTTTTACATTTGGAAAAAAACAACACTTTGTGTTTATAGGAGGGGGTTCCAACATGGAGTGGGGTCAGTATGAGCTCCCCAAACAGCTTCCTGCGGTGAAGCACAGTGCCTCACCCACGCACATGGGAGGTGCTCAATAAATATTTATCGAATAATCACATGAGATGACACGAGACCAGCGAATGCTCTGCCCAGCCCTCCCCCCGCCCCAGCCCTGCTAGCCTAACACTCGGGCCTAAGCAGACCCGTGAACTGTATCCTTGTAACTCAAAATCCTGGGATTACTAAACTCCATCTAGACATTGTCTGAGAAAGACCAAAGGTGAGACACTGTCAATACTTAGAGCAAAAGGACATTACGTGGAGAGCTGTCACTCCACACCTGTCACAGGGAAGGGACACACAAAATGCCTAGGAGATCCTGACAATTTTCTTTTGTCTGCATTACACAGATTGCGAGAGAAGCTGTACTCAAAACATACTTTGCTTGGCAGAAACAAACAGTTCATTTTAGAGTGTCCCATTGTGGAGATTGCTTTTTGCTGTCGCAACGTGACTGGGGTTTCTGTAGGTTTGGTAGCTGGACTAAGTTCAACATGATATAGAGGTTAAAGGAAAACCAATTATATAGTCGATAAGCACCTAAACAACCAACCAGCTATCTTTCGGTATACCAGGTAAAGGCCAAATTCAGACATCCCTGCTTTCAGAGCCTTTAGTGCACAAACAGGTGAGGTGTTTTAGTGAAGAACTAAGTAAAGGCCATTTTGATATTGAATAGAAAAAAACCTAGAGACTACCATATTCTATTTTGGCTGAGGGAATCAGAAGGCATTCCCATGAGATGCTTTGGAAAGGATCCCAGGGTTCAGAAAGTCTCAGGGGTGCCCTAATCCTTCACTGGAACCTTCTCTATGATACCTTGGACTCTCCCTTCTGTCACTACGATTCTTTTCCCATCTCTCCCTTGATATCTCAAGATATCCAGAAGAGCAGCGCAGTTTTTGGCATAAACCTGAATTCTGATTTGGTGAGATCTGTAAATGAAGGTACATTTGCCAGCTTAGGTGAAATCACTTAGTAACTCTGTTTCTGAAGGCCTAGATCTACTTAAGACCAAGTTTCAAGAATAAAGTGAGAAGTGGGAAGAGGTAACTACAGGATACAGCCTCTGTGATAGCAGTGTGATTGGAGAGTCATCTGCCTGACAGGGTGGGTTCTTTCCTGGGCAAAGGTAAGTGTTGCACCAGCATTAAATCGAGATAATGCTCCAGATCCTACGAGGCTGGAAGCACAAACAACACGAGACCTCTGTTCTCTGGCCCATTCATGGGGGCTCCCCAAACAACTTCTCGAGCTCTTGTATACATGCCTATTTCCCAATGTTTTAGTTTCAAAACTGAACCTACTTGGTGTGTATAAAGATGAGTTTAGCATCGAAAGGTAGGTAATCCCCCTTTTCATGAAGATTCTCTAGAATCCTGAAATGGTCCCAATTGTCAACTAGTCCCAATCCTTTACCCTACAGACAGGGAAACTGAGGACTAGGTTGTTCGATGACTGCCATTCTCCCCAGCAAGATCTGGGTCTCACTGTTGGTTAGTGGTGGAGCTTGGGCTAGGACCCATCTATCTTATCTCCCAGGGCCCGCACTCTGGGCCTGAGAAGCCCCTGGGCTGCTGGGTTTGGCTTCCAAGGCACAAGCCTGCATGGGAGCTGGGGCTGTAACGTGGTACAGGATTTACAGTTTGGAGCAGCTGGGTTTTTTTTTCCTACTGTGAGGACCCAGCAATAACAATAGGATTCAGGCACATTCTGGATTGATTCTAAGCAGCTATGAGGAAATTTTAGGCAGAAAAGGAGTTAGAAAAAGAGGAGCAAGTGGGGCTGTTTCCTAGGCCTTTGCTTTCGCACGCACTCTCATTTTCCTTCTATTGTAGCTGAAATGAGATGCTGGGTGTGCGTCCATGTGCCGGCAGTCTCTGCATTGATAGAGCGGAGAGCTTCTCTTTTATCACATGGCTCTATCTTAATCTAGCTAACCCCAGAACAAGCCGGACAGGCCACACCGCATACCTTGGGAAGAACCTGAGCTCTCATAGAAAATCCAGGTGGTGGGAACAGCGGGAGGCAGAGAAAACTGCACAAAAGGAGGAGAAGGTGGTGACCAAGAAGGTTTGTGACCACTGACTGTCCAGGAGATTAGAATAGGTCCCTCTTGGGCCACCTGGGAGGCTTGGATTAGGTGACAAGAGGCCAAGAAAGGCCCTTCGGAAGGGGATGTTTGATGGCCGGTCTCATGGCCAGTGGGGTTCTGCTGGTTTACCTTATTCTGACCCAACCCAGCATTCCAGTAAAATTCCCTGGACACTGAGCTCGGCAGCTCGGGGGAGATGGCTTACGCATTCAGAGCTACAGTGGACATGGGAGAGCTTTCTAAAAGGAAAGGCGGTCTAGCAAGCAAAGTTAGGGGTCACAGGAGACAAGAGTACGACATCCATGCACACCTCTGCTTTTCGTTTGAATGAGTCAATGGAGATACACATCTTACGTTTGCTGTTATTACTGCACAGGCTACACTCAACTAAAAAAAACAAAAAAACTCCAGCTCAGGTCTCCAAATATGTCTTTTCTAAGAAGAGAAATCAAGGGGTAGAGCGGTGGAGAAACAAGTCCATACGGAAGAATAACACACAGGGTCCCTTCTTGGTTTGTGACTGCTGTCTTTGTTCTCCTGCAATATTACAACAGGCAGACGGGAGGGTTCGTCCTGTTTCTTTCCCGGCTTTGTTGCTATCGGTCTAATAGATCTCAAATAGTCTTTATTGATTTTCCTTCTGCCTGCCACCTTAGCAGTTTTTGGTTTGAGTTTTCCTGATGTTCTGGCCCTAAGCCCTGTCCCCAGGGAACCACCCTCTCTTCCTGCCAGCCCCAACCCCAGGCTGCCCCGCCCCCCCAGACCAGAATTACTTCAAGGGGGAGTCGATTAATGGCTTATGTTAATGAAAGAAGCTTTTCAGGGAGTCTGAACTCCACAGTCTGGAGCTCTACCAGGATCATTAGGGAGGGAGAGGGAGGCAGAGGGGCCTCTGGGGTTAAGACAGCTTTGAATGTAATGACTATTGGAAACAAAGGCTCTCCTTAGTGAGGCCCCAGGGCTGAGGCCTGCTGGAAACGCCTATAATAAGTAAGAGGTACCCCTCTCACAAGAAAGAGAGAGTTAAAAAAAAGAATATTGTTTTAATATGGGATTTATTCCTGGCTTCTGGTCACTGCTGCAGATCTACAAGAAGGCTTCAGATTTTAAAGATGAGTAAAAAACATGAGCTTGGAGGAGGGGCGGGCCTGAGGGGTGAGAAGGTCATGTAGCTGACAGCCCCTAGGAATGTCCTGCTGACCTCTCTCTTCCAGGCCCAGGCAGATTGCACAGATAAAATGAGCAGCCAAACACCACCGGAGAGGCTGCCGTGCCTGCCAGAGGGCCCCTTGGGCATGGCAGGCTGTGATCCCACACAGAACACCCTGACCGGTGCCCCAGCCCAGAGGAAGACAGAAGACGGGACCTGCTTGGGGAGTACCAGCTACGAAGTCCAATGTCACTGGGGCTACTGTCCCTCAAGGTATCACTTTGCATTTCCAAATGGCTTTAGGTGTGAATGTCTCCCCGATTTAAAATTTACAACAATGCAGATGCCTGACAATCTCCAGACTAGAGATAGTTTGGATGACCGGCAGAATCAGGTAGGCAGACCCAATTTTTAGAAAGAGGCTTTCTTTTCCTGAATCTGTTTTCTGGCAAGATCAGTGGTATCTGGGGCTGGGGCAGGGGCAGGAGGGATGAATGGAGGCCAAAGATCTCTCTCTCATTTTCTAACATTCTGAACCACATGCCACAATCACAGACACTATTTCCTCACATTTTCAGCAATTAATTGGGCTTTCTGGCAGAAATCTTGCTTTTGCAGCTCACTCAGACTGGTGCTGCTAACTGCAGAGCCTTTATTTTTCTTGTCAGTAAAGCCACCTTAATTGTCCCTCCTGAAAGAGCTCCACCCAGCCCTGGTTGGTACCACATGGTTTTCTTTGAAAGGCTCTGCTGTTATAGCTAGAATTGCTGGGTGTCCTTTTCTAAGTAAACAGGAAATGTCACTCTGTTTGAAAAAAAAAAAGAGAGAGAGAGAGAGAAAGAATCCCTCTCCTCAGCACAAATGCAATAATACGCCAGCTTATACTTCCTGTGAACGTTGAACTAGGAGCAGGATCTATGTCTTATAGCAGCACAGTCCTCTTCTTAGCTCCCAGGCCTCCAGCAAGCAGAACCTCAGGGAGGCCCGGCTGACAAGGACATTTAAGAAAATGCTTCCACTAGATTTGGGGGAGGCAGTAGCATCTCAGTTAGGAAAGATGACAATGCATGGAAAACAAAACCAAACCCAGACCCTCTGCAAAATCACATTTAAGGGGCAAGATGGTATGCATCTAAGTTTCAGTCACAGCAGGAGTTAGTGTTCTGACATCTGACCACCTTTTATATCTGAAAAATCTGAAGTGTTGAGTCGGTCAGGAGAGTTGACACAGGGCAGGAGAAAGAAACAGCGGGCGGATGGCTTGCTTCCCGTTACATCAGGACCTGGGTTTGTGTGTCGGGCAGGCGAAAGCCCACCAGTCCTCCACACACGAGCACGGTGGAGGCCAGCAGGATGGGGATTGCTTTGGTGATGCTGACCAGGGAGCCGAATATTAAGTTCCCAAGGACCGCGGCAGCTTTGCAGAGTGCGTTCAAGAAGCCAAAGCCCGTTGCCCTGCGAAGGAAGGAGACATGGACAAGGTTGAGAAAGTGACTTCCAAGATTCCGACTTTAGACACAAATGTTCCATAAGGTACTTTCCAATGACCTCCATGTTTGGGGTATCATGAGAGAAAATAACTAAACGCTTGTCAGCACATCTGGAGGTGGAGAACCCCAGCTGTTGGTACTGTTCCTTCGGCCCTCTGTTGACATTCTCGCCACTGATTCTTATTCTGCCCATCAGTTCCAATTTACGAAGAAAAAATTTCAGGGAGTAAGAAAAGTTTCTACTCTCTTCCAGATTTAAATGAAAATGTATGACAGTGTATTTCTTAGATTTTTTTCTCCCTATTTTTTTTTTCCTGGCTTAATTAATGTGTGAGGTTTTAAATAACTGACTCCTATTTTCAGAGAAAACCAGGAATGACTGGATTGCATGCCCCATCTTTCTGGTACCCCGGAGGGGGACTCTCATGCTCTCGTCCCAATTGTTTTTGGTGGCTGGCGGAAGCTGAACACTGAGGGGGCGGTCCATCCATGAGCTAGTGACACATTTCCCAATCTTCATCAGACTTCCAGGTGGGAAATCCAGCCCGAGAAGAATTACAGAGGAGAATCAGACAGTGGGCCTGGAGATCTTGCTCACTCTGCTGACATTTAAGAGGCGCAGGTGGTATGTCACTTAGACACATCCCATTCCTTAAGGCTGTCTTTGGAAAAGAAAACCTGTGCTTCTCTACGTGTGTTGAGTGTGGTTTTACTGTAGTCTTCTGGGAGGAGGCTTAATTAGCATCAACACCACTGACATCATGAGATAATATGAAGTTCCCCGGCTTTATGCCAGTTCAGCTTGGTGTCTGTCACTGGGTACACACGTGTTAAGGGCACATTGAATGCAGGGTAATTGTTAGGTACATTTTTTCCCCACCCGAGGGAAATGCATTTTATATGCTGCAAAATGCAGCATTTAGTACACAGCTTTCTTCGATTGACGTGTAAATTTGTAAGAGTGGGTTTTCCTCTGGCCAGTCATAACAAGTCCTCATCACTACTTGTGCTTTTCCTGGAGATATTTTCTTCGATGTGTGGATATTGATTGGGGTTATCCAACCATCTCTCTTCCCACACCACAGGGAAAAACCAGCCTGTGAGTGAGTGCAGGGCCAGTGACTTCGCTATTAGGACAGGCAGACCTAGGCTAGGGCAGCAGCACCAGACAGTAGAGTAAGGAAGGGGTGTAACGGAATCTCCAATTGAGAGAATGGGAACTTCTTGAGAAGAGGTAAGCTGACTTGGTATTCTTTTTCTTTTTGGCTTGTTTTTAAAGAAAGAAACTAGTAATCACCACCACCAGAAAGATAAGAAGATTCAATATACTGATAACATTTTTTCAAATGAAATTGCTGGAGGCTGTATGTTGGCTACCAGAGTAGAATAACATCACTCACCGCCTTCTCCATGTCCATGGAGATGAGGCTGAAGTTTTAAGAAATAGACTTTTTTAGTCCCATTTACTGGGACTTTTGACTCCCCATCAGGGAAATTGTATGTATGTATTCAGTAAATTACTCAATAGTGCTATGTGCCAGGCACTATTCTAAATTAATAATAATAATAATAACAACAACACTTTTTGAGCAGTTTTAGTTTTATAAAAAACTGAGTGAAAAGTAAAGAGAGTACCTATGCACCCCCTTTCCCCCCACCCCAGTTTTCCCTATTAGTATGGTACATTTGTTATAATTGATGAGCCATACATTAGAGTTCACTCTTGATGTTGTGTATCCTATGGGCTTTGATAAATGTATAATGGCATGTACCCATTACTGCATCATACAGAATAATAGTCTCACTGCTGTAAAAATCCTCTGTGCTCCCCCCGTTCATCCCTCCATCCCCCGAGCCCCTGGCAACTGCTCATCTTTTTACCATCTCCATAGTTTTGCCTTTTCCAAAATATCATATAATTGGAATCATACAGTAATGTGGCCTTTTCAATTGACTTCTTTCACTTTTTTAAACTATATTTTCATTTCATAAATGACCAAGTACATTTTGCGGTAGTAAGATAAGCTGTATTGTTCTGGAAAAAAATTGGGTAGTAAGTATAGTAAGTATGCTGCTGATAAGAAAGAAGAACATTCTTCTGCATGAAGAAGTCTCTCAACACCGAGCCTGCCGAACGACCCACGCGGAATTTACATCTGTGTTAAAGTAACCGTATTTTCCCCGAGCTATAAACCTTTGGTGTAACTCAGAACAGGTGTGAAACACAGGCTGCTACCTCCTTGTATCACTGAAGCTGTGACGGAGGGAAGGATGGCTTCTGAGATTTCCGTGCAGGACCAAGAGAAACGCATCAGGAGCATCTGGTATCTGAAGCGTCTAAAACACGATGGTCAAAAATCCTTACTTCCCAAGAAACTCCTTTTCCATTTACCAAGCAGAGGCGGTTCTTCAGATTGGGTGCAAAGCACGTCGCCTCCTTAAATCAGTGGTGGCGTTCAAGAAAACGTGACTGTCCTTTCCTTGAATAAGTAAATTATTTCTTCAAATGCTGGAGGGGTGATTTTCTATGCATTGGAGGCACAGCTGTCTTAGAAAAATCATTCTCAAAGTGGCCCTCCCTTGGGGGTTATCTGTTTATAAAGCAAAGAAGCTTCTCATTTATTCATTCCCTTGTTCTTACTTCAAGGAAGGGCATTAACTTCTGCAGACACTCGAAACACAAGTCACCTTGTGCTCCTAAAGGCCTTTGAGGGTGGGGAGCTCAGAACTTGCAGGGCCCCCTGCTTGCTGACTTAGCAGCCGGGCAAGCTACCGCATTCTTGATCAGCCCCCAAATGCCCCATGCCTCCTCTTAACTAACAAGCACTGAAGGGAAAGAATGAAATGATCTATTACCTTTCTATAAGCTCTATCCCTTGTTCCCCCATCTCCTCAGCCAGATCCTTTGTTTTCAGTTATTGCTCAACCTATTTATTTAAATCTTTTACGTGGAAAATTTCCCCCCAAACAGTACCCTGTGATGGCAGCAGCCCTGTTTGTTCCTGGTTCCGTTAAGGAGGCCCTTCTCCTGGCCCCATTAATTCCCTCTGTCTGAGAATCCGGTGCTGGTGCAGGCAGCTGATATGGGATGTGGCCACCAGAGCTTCTCTCCCTGCAGCTGGAGTGTGGCTCCTTCTTTAGGGCCTTCCCAATTTAGCAAGTTGTAGTTCATTTATATAATTGTGTGTACTAATTGGTGACCGAGAAAAGGAAACTCCTTTCTGAATAAAATGAGGTAGTTTCGCCCTCCCATCCAGCCTCTTTTTTTTTTTGCTTTTCTGACTCCAGGGCAGGGTCAGCTGGGGTCTTGTGAGGCTCCTGGGGAGCAGACAGGGATGTTGACGAGGCAGCACTCAGGCAGTGAGGGTCAGCCATGTTTTAAACATTGGCTGACATATCTGCCCTATCGACTGACGCCGTTGTTAGGGGAGAAAATAAAATGCTACCTTCTGTAAAGGATTGAAATGGTGGAGATCCAGACTGAGCTCATGGAACTTTCCTGTTCAAGGGTAAAGTGTGAGCATTCCCTTTTTCTAGTCTAAACTTTTGGAAAGGAACTTTCCACCAATCATTGGTGGAAGTGCCTCAGCATGGGGCATTTTGGAAAGTACAGGCAGTCCTTAAATCAGGAATACATCATGATCTAAAGCCTCATCTGGAAGTTGGCTATTTGAAACACAGAATAAATTTCCTTTCTCTCACAGAAACAGTATTACAAATGATGACTAGGTCTTGGATCAACCTAAAAACGTTATTTATGTGTGTGTTTTTGTTAATCCTCACCCAAGGAAATTTTTCCAATTGATTTTAAGAGAATGGAAGTGAGGGAGGGAGGGGGAGAAGGAGAAAGAGAGATAAAGAGAGAGAGAGAGAGAGAGAGAGAGAGAGGGATGTGAGAGAAATATATCGATTAGTTGCCTTCCGCACACGCTCAGGTTTGTGCCCTTGACTGGGAATCGAACCTACCACCCTTCGGGTCTCAGGCCCATGCTCTAACCATTTAGCAATACTGGCCAGGGCTAAAAAAGTTAAAATAACACTAAATAACATTCAAAGTTATTTTAATACTGAACCCATTTAAGCTATCAAACTACAATACTAAGAACACTAGCACCTCTTAAATATTTGTCTAATAAGCAAATTGGTCCTTCTTGAACTCCTAATTTAAATATTCTTCTATGTATTTCTCATTCAACAATCACTCATTAGCATCTTTTACATTTCAGTAAGGCACTAGGCACCAGGGACCCCAAGATGAAGTGTCCATTGGCACTAGACAGATATGAAGAGATCATGATAACACAGCCTCATGATAACACAACCTACTAAGTGAAGTGATAAATATCCCCACGGAGTATGATGGGGGCCCAGAGAGGATGGATGAGAAGAGAATTGGATTGAAGGAAGAGGAGGAGCTTACCAAGTGAAGGATGGAATGTGGGCAGAGGTGTGCTTTGCCTCAAAATATCCTCATATCTTCCTGACTTTTCTGTGTGGCACCCCACTCAGGTCTGCCTTAGACATCCCCCCCAATGGCTTCTCAAGTGCCAGATGGCCTGCCTCCCTCCAGGCCCCAGACAAGTCTCCACTTCCTCATGCAGCTGTTCTCAACTTGGGGTGCCCAGGGCTGAGAGCCCTGCAGCCTCCCAGAGACATCTGCATTTTTGAACTGACTTGGATTCACTGGTACATACTACAGGAAATTACCAAAGCAAAACATCCGCTCCACCCCTCCAACAAGTGGTTTTCATTTCTGAATTCCCTTTAGTGTGCTTCCAATCAGCCATATTTTTATAAATCACAGAATTTATAGAATTTTGCATTCTGCCTTTTCCAATCAGTAATATAACCATTCATCCCCTGTCACTTATGTTTTGTTTAAAGTGAAGTGATTTTGCATATAACCATGATTTCTGTAACCACACTGTTGGATAATTAGGAGCTTTCCAAACTTGGGGGGACAAAAACGATGCTGCAGTGAACACCTTCACATATAACCCTTGGTCAGGGCGTGTTTGTTAGGGAAGGTCAGGCGGTGTTGCACAGCCAGGAAAATGTTTATGATGTGATGCTGTGGCCACAGGAGAGGAATCCAGTACAAAGGCCTTACCAGCCTCTTTCTTCTTCTCCCTCCTTCTCTGCTCCTGCTCTTTAACCTCTCCTGTGCATGTATGTGTGTGTGTGTGTGTGTGTGTGTGTGTCCGCTGCTTCATCAGCTCATTTGCACCAGAGGCAGTGTCTCAGCCATCCTGAATCTTTCCTTCTCTTTCTTTCTTTTTTTTTTTTTTAAATATATTTTATTGATTTTTTACAGAGAGGAAGGGAGAGAGATAGAGAGTTAGAAACATCCATCAGCTGCCTCCTGCACACTGGGGATGTGCCCGGCTGGCCTGTCGATGGCAGGGCACCCTGACTGGAGTTAGCCTCAGCTAGGTCCCGGCCACATCTTTGGAATGGGGCCATGTAGTCTTTACATTCACTCAGCACAACTCCTTTGAGACTGGCACAGGGATGCATATGACACTTGTGAAAGGAACTAAGGAATTTCCCGATATCTTTAAAATAGTTTGGAGTAGCCCGGTTGACATGGCTCAGTGGTTGAGTGTTGACCTATGAACTAAGAGGTTGCAGTTCGATTCCTGGTTGGGGCACATACCCGAGTTGCGGGCTCTATCGATGATTCCCTCTTATCTTTGATGTTTATCTCTCTTTCATCATTGATGTTTCTATCTCTCTTTCCCATGCCCTTCCTCTCTGAAATCAATAAAAATATATTTTAAAAAATAGGTTGGAAGTAGATTTCCCTAGTGGACATTTTAATGGGCACTAGTTGGGCCATATTTGTTTATTGTTGCCAGACTATCACCTTGCTTCTTCAGAGGAAAAAAAAATCTAATTTTATATTCTTAAGTCAGAAAAGACTGAATTGTTTTCTGATCCTCAGAGAAAGGGGACATTTGTCTCATCCAAGTATGTAGTAGCCGTATGGTATGTGTGCAGCCTGTGTGTGTCCTCCTTGACCGGGGAGGATGGCACCCATCACCACTGCAAGCAGGGCCCTCCTCACTCACATGTAAGTGGAGAAGGCCTAACCTATCTGCTGGGAGGAACCTCTGGGCCCAAAGCAGCCCTCCATTCCCCTCCCACCCCCACTGCCATCACAGGTCTTCCCAGTGCTCATTCCTGTTGAAATGCAAATACTCACGGACAGGAGATAATGAAAGCCTTTGTGTCGTATCATTTATCTGGTTAAACCTAGCTTGGAAGTGAGGGCCTGGGCCAAGGTAAGTAATGATGGAATGAAAGTGACCATTGGGAGGCAACTTGCAGTTCATTTAAGGCCAATGTTCATGAACATGGCTGTCTATCCCAACTGCCAGGTGAGCTTCCTAGGAACAGATTCCTAGACCTTCACCCCGGACCTACTGGGAGGGGATAGATTTGTCTGTATGGGAAGCGGCACCACAGAGTCACCCATTTGAGTTTGAGGCTACGTGATCCAGGCCAAGTTATGAGCCCTGTCTAGTAACCTGAAAATGGAATGAAACTACCTACACTTGTAGGGTTGGAAGAAGGATAAATAAGGTTAAATGAGGCCATTTAAAGACTCAGTAGAGTGCCTGACTCACCTCCACTTCTCAGATGGGAAGGCCAAGTCCCAGAAAAGTGACAGGACTAACCTAAAGTTACCCAGCTATTTCCTGGCAGCACCTGCCCCCGAATTCTGGTCTCCTCCACACTGCTGATGGAGAAGGTGGGGAAGAGGAGTAAGAGATTCTCCAACAGGCTGAGCTGTATGGGGAAGGGGAGCTGAGAGCTGAAAGACCTGGAAGTCTATGGACGGCAAAAGTGAAAGAGGATACAGAATGGCAACAGATAGGTAAACTAAGTCAGACAGAGAAAGACAAATACTGTATGATCACATTTATGGGTGGAATTGAAACAAAACAAAACAAAACAAAAAAACACACTGAGCTCATACACAAACAGATTCGTGGTTGCCGGAGGTTGGGGGGTGGGGAGTGGGCAGGACTCTGCAGAGAGGAAAAGGTGCCTTGTCATGGGCACTGCCCTGTCCTCATGGTGTTTTCACAGGAAATGCAAGTGTGACCCCTAGTAAAAGTCAGAGGTATAACATTAAAGGTAAAATCTGTAATGTGGTTGACAAATGTGGCTTTCAAGTACTACAACTTTTGTAGCAGTTAGACTATACCTTAAACTATGTTTCCCAAATAGAATTCTTCTGACTGGGTTCTTGATAGAAGTTGGCTGTTAAATGGTGCAAGAGGCTACTTTTTAGCTGGGAGCCCGGCATCAGTGTTCTGTTCTGATCATTGAGGACAGATTCCAGAAACTGGACAAGGAGCTGGCAGAGCTGGAGTTCTACTGTGAAAATTACAGCTTCTCACCAGAATCCCTGTCAAGACACCTTCTACCCTGTCTCCACACAGAGACTGTACGGTATTTCCACACAACACCATTGCGGTCAGCAGAGGCTCCCAACCTGACTCACAGCAACATGGCAGAGACGGAAGAGAAGGTTCTCGCCGGAAACAGAGTGGGTGGTACCAGCTAAGTCACCTGGGCCTTGGCAATGCTGCTCTGGAGGACACGTTATCTCTGAACCATGGAAGGAAGTGAGACCTGCATGTTGTCTGATAACATCTGCGTAAATGCTGGAGAATGTCAGCCAGCAGCCGTGAGAATGCACCTTGCAGACCTCCAAGTCACTGTCCAGCTGCTGTGCTCTGGAATTCATCATCACATTTAGCCGTGGCAATAACTGAACATGACAGGATCCCTGTGACAGGCTGGGTCCTGGGACCCGAGGCCTCTCTGAAGCTGACGCTGTCAACCCTCTTCCCCCCGCAGCAGCCTTGCCAGGCCTTCCTTAGATCGCTGGTCTGGGACGTTTCCACCCAACCACCCATCCTCGCGCCTTCGCTGGGGCTCAGGCTTGCATTGCGGGGCCCCAGACTTCACCTCTCCCATTTTCTCTCACACGGGCGCTTCCCCTAATCACTCTGTGCATGTTTAGTCCCATCTTGACCTCTGTGTCTTGGAAGACCTGAGCTAACATCAACAGCAATTTCTGTTTTTATCTTAGCTGACACTTCCCCTTTCTGACAACAGATGAAAATTGATATCCCAAATGTTTCTCCTCAGCCCAAGAAAACCCTCCTCCATTTCAAAGTCCAGACAATACTGACTCTACCCTCTCTCAGGGAGGGCTTCCATGGTGACAAAGCGTACACAGAATAAAAGAAGGCAAGAGCATTTGTCTTTACACATGTCAAATGGCAAAACAGGACTTCCATTCTTTTAACTATTCATCTGCTGAAGCTCTACCCCAAATCCCTTCTAGCCCTTTCTCTGATATGAGGTACAAAGTCTCTCTGTGTCTCCATTTGGGGACAAGATGCATCATTTTCTTCTAATAGCAATCTCTTTTGATAACTGGAAATGTGTTGGGCTTTTCCTCCAACAGACCAGGAAGGTCAAGAGATAATTCTAGAGACGTCTTTGGGGTTCCTAACTGTAGAACTCATGCAGACACTTCAAACATAAGGACCCTCTCAGGATTGAGTTAGTGGCTCCAAATGGGGGCCACAACAGGCTATTTGAGCCTATTCCTCACCACCTCATTACAGCTTCCTCACACTATTAGTCAGCAAACTAAGTCATGGGCACAGGTACATTCCCTCACTGGCTTCATTGTGAGGCAGGATAGTAAGAAGCCAGGAAACTTCCTCGGTGAGTGGAATGGAGAAATTGAGACAAACGGCGGATTCAAACTGGCCTCATCCAGCACCCTGATTCCCTGCCTCCTTCTCTCTCACATACCCACTTCCCTAAACACTAAGCCCTCAGAACAAGGAGGTTCTGACCCGCATCCAATAATCTTAGGAACAAAGCCTCCGGGCCGTTGACCCCAGAGACAAAGTTTAGGTTAAACCAGAGATAACATCTAGGTCTCAGTTGTGTTTCAGCTCCAGGCCCAGAAAAGCAGCAAAACCGGATGAAGCCATGCCATGGCTGACATCACGGCCAGATGCAATGACTAATGACCCCCTGCATTAGCACTGACCAATCACAACCCTGAAAGGACACACCTGGAAAGCTGATGAATATTCTATTGAGATCCTTCCCTGAGACCTCCCCCCAAATTCCTGCATATAGAAAAAAGATAAAAACCCTTAAGACAAAGGACCCAGCATGCACAAGTGTGCACTCTCTCTCTCTAGAGCATTCCCTGGTCTCCCCCTGCCTCCTTTTTCCTAAGGGGTGTATCTTTGCTTTCTTTCTCCAAAGGCCCTTCTTTTGCCTCAGTAATTTGCTTCCGGAGCCCACACAACCCAGCGGGCTCACTTCTGCCTCTGTGACTTTCTTTCTAAAGGGCCAACGCGGCCACACTTAGGCTCCACTATTCCTCACATTTCAAAGGGCCAAGGCAGCTCCGCCCAGGCTCACTCCTGTTGCTATGATCTTGTCTCTTCTATTTTAAGCCCTTCCTTTGTGTCACTGTCCCCACCTTTAGTAAACGTACTTTCAAAATCGCCTGGACTTGTGTTGTGAAATTTTTCCTGCACAAAGTCAAGAACCGAGAGGCCAAATTGCCAGGAATAACTGTCCTATTAACTCCTACTAGCAACTACATTCCCCAGCATTTTCCTTTTAATATATACAAGTGAAACCTACAACTTCCTATGCCAGATATTTTTGGATTTTTACTTTCTTGGAAACATGACAATTTGGTTTATTTTCTATGACTTTCAGTGGTCCTGTGGAGCTCAGAGTACCTCTTCCCAGACACCCATGTCAACATACCTCCGGTCTGTGGGGTACATTTCCACAGTGACTACATCCAGAGAGTTCCAGGCTGAGATGGTCAATCCGTTGTACAGACACAGCATCCCTATCATCATGGATTCGCTGGTGCCAAACCAAAGAAAGAAACAGCTAATCCCCGAAAGCACCATAGAGCCACCTGTCAATGAAGCAGACAGAAGGCTGGGATGTTTCCCCTCATCTTCGTAGAGCAAAGACCCTTGTGTCTTCAAGGTCTCACAGTGACACAGATCCTATGGGGAAGCTGCAGACTGGGTTTGGCAAAGCTCAGGTGCAGGTTTGCTCACCTGGATGAAAGGTTTGCCCCTCTAACTGCCTTCTGAACACAGCAAGCATGAAATGCACATCATCCATTATTCAGCTACTTAAGTGGAAAAGTATACATTAGTCACACATAATTAGTTTTCTAGGCTGTGAACTCATGGAAGCTGCTCAAATGAAATGTAATTAGACATAATTTTCACTAAGATGGTGTCTTAATGAAAGGTCTGAAGGGATTTCTCTCACCTCTGTGGGATGCAAATCCCCAAGGGGGCAGAGGGCATGTGGGAAGTGGGCTCCCTCTAGATGGCAGGGCAGCTCCTTTATTTTACAGGACAGGAAGCACTTACCCAGCATGGTCAAGCGCCCGATTCTGTCCATCAGGAGAGCAGACACGATGTTCCCCGGTAACACCGCCAATGTTCCCAGGAAGTTGACAAAATAAATCCAGTAGGCACTGTAGTCATCATCAAAGGTAATCTGGCATCCCGTTTTATTGTGAAAAAAGGAGCAGTTTTGAAATTCACTGTCAATGAATTTGTACTCCTCAAAATCTGTGGACATAAGGAAAGATAATTCATCAAGCTCTTAATAGTTATACACCAGGATAAGAAAGCCTATGGAGAATGCGGAAAGGAATCATGATACTCTACTCTCCTTGAGAGCTTCAAGGCCGGGGCTGGTTTGACTTTTAATATCTTTGCCTTGACAAAGTGCAAGGTCTAGGACTTTACATTACAAAGCATGGCTGGCCCTCCATGTACACGGATTCCACGTCTGTGGATTGGGAAAAAAAAGTATGTTGTTGCTGATGTGTACTGTATTGCAAGCCCCATGATGGATGCATCTGTACTGAACATGTACAGACGTTTTTTCTTATTGTCATTCCCTAATAATACAGTATAACAACTGTTTATATAGTATTTATATTAGATGTTATTGGTAATCTAGAGATGATTAAAGTGTACAGAGGATGTGCAGAGGTTATGCAAATACTACAGTATTTTATATCAGGGGCTTGAGCATTCATGGATATTGGTATCCACGGGTGTCCTGGTACCAATCCCCTGGTGCTGAGGCACAACTGCAGAATGAAGGAATATCTGGGTTGAAAAAGGAATAAGCTAAGTTAAAGAATCCAGTTACCCTCCGATTTCTTTTGATTCGCCATTGCTAATTTCGTTACTTGTTTACCCCTTTATGATGTTAGTTTGTTCTAATTATCATGTTATAGAAGGACTATCATTATAGGGCTAATAGTTTCCATACAACAATTACCAAAAACAATTTGTTTCAAAATATGTATGAATCAGCCATATGTTTGCCATCTCTGCTGACTGTAGTTCAGACATGCTGACTTAAAGAAACACCAGATTTAGAAGCCAAGATTATCAAAACAAATAAACTACAGGTTAATGCTTTGCTTTAAAAATTGTGCACCAAACCATTTATTTTTTAACTTTGAACTTCTGCAAGTCCCATTTGCATTACATCTGACAAAAACAAACAATACACACGTAACTTTGATCCGACCTGATTTAGGGAATCTGTTAATTTATACTTTAATCTCCATTTCCCCCTTAAGTCTCTGCCCACACTGTGACATGCGTATCGCATTTCTGCCCAGCGCCAGGCCCTCTGAGGAGGCCTCAGCAGGACTAAGTAGCACACCTACCTGTGTGGTCAAAAACAGTGTCAATAAATGTGCAGTTCTTGAAGTAGGTGTTGACTGAAGTCACATCCTCAAAACTGCAGGCCTTAAAAAGCGAATCCTTGAAAGTTACAGATTTGAACTTGACCCCTAGGAATCTGCTCAACACACACAAAAAATTCATATCAATGATTGTCCACCAGGGTGGGTTTAAAGTTAAGTCAAACAGGTTTAGTGATGGGCTGCCCCTCTGTGGACACTCTTAATTACAAAGGACACAGTTTTTGCTTTCCTGGG
>NW_006299705.1:3126691-3130896 GCF_000327345.1 Myotis davidii | reverse complement strand
CATCTAAACAGTAAATTTACCCACTTAAAGGAAGGTAAATAATGGGACATTTTAAGATTATCAATTTTTCTGAAATGGAACTGAATTTAGAAAGGGCAAACAATTTTTTGAATGGGAAGTATATACACAGAGTACACCTGGTACAAAATCAAACATTTAAAAGGGAAAAAGTGAGTTTTTTCCGAACTCTTCTCGGACCACCCCGTTCTTTTGTGTTAGGTTTCTGGGTGCTCTCCGGGAGCATTCTTTATGAAAAGTGCTAGCAAATGAGACACGTTATTCTACAACTTGCTCTGTCTCCTGGCAGTCTACCTTGGACTCCATATCAGTGCAGAAAGAGGTGCCATTTATATGCTGAACAGGAAAGCTATTTTTTTAAAAATGAGTTAGCTAGTGGTATTTCAAATTTCCTTGGAAAAAAATTCTACCACTTTCTAAAATAAATATATATTTTATACGGATTTTCGTACTATTAAAACTATTAATCATTATATTGCTAATGTAAAATATTTCTTAGTCATGATGGAATACCCATCTTAGAATTTTAACAAATATTATTAAAAATAAGACTGTCAGAAATACAAACATGCTAGAAATTTCTAATGGAGTAACAGAATGTTTTTTTTATCCTCAGTGAAGAAAGAGGAAAAGACAGAGAGAAATATTAATGTGAGAGAAACACAGTGATTGGTTAACTCCTGCACGAGCCTCGACCAGGGCCTGGGCTGGGGAGGAGCCTGCAACCAAGGTGCCCTTGACGGGAATCGAACCTAGAAGATTTCTTCTCTGAATTAAATAACCCAGCTAGGGCAAGTAAGAGTATTTTTTTAAATAAACGAAGTAAATTTCAATCTAGAATGACAGAGCACTTGACTCTACGGGTTCTGTGAGAACCAAGTGCAGCTCTGAGTTGGGGTGTCCTATGGGAGAGTGCAGGTGGTTCTACGTGGCTGGGATTAGGATTAGGCCCCTCCTTGAATTGTCAGTTCAAACAATTATCTCCTGCTGGCAATTCTCCTTTTCATTACAAACCATAAACATCCCACAAATTCTTTTTCATCTTTCCAAATTGGTTTTTTGCTCTGGGAAACTTTGACTATTTTAATTACAAACCATAAACATCCCACAAATTCTTTTTCTTTCCAAATTGGTTTTTTGCCCTGGGAAACTTTGATTATTTTAGCTTTTTACTTTTATCATTTTTGAAATTAGGACAATTTCCTAAGAATGATGTAAACTACTGGAACTCATAGCAACGATGATTTGCTCAGACAACAAATAGTAGATGTAAATAATGACCTTGTCCATTCTTTGCTTTCCTGAAAGAATGAACCAGAATCTTTTTGAGCCAGTTCTCTGTGCTCATCAAGAGGCATTCCAGGTTCTAGTCTCAAAAATACCCTTTGCTAACGTATTCTTTATTTCCAAAGCCCCAACTTTGGAGAATCATTCCTGTTCTCTAATTGAAACTCTCAATGTAACCTCAATTTTTGATTCAGCATCATGGAGAAAGAAGGAATTCTGAAAAACGGTCCCCTTTTTCAGGAATTGAAGACAGGCAACAAATTACACTTCAGATTTCTTCTCTGAATTAAAAAACCTTATAACCCATTTTATTTTATCATACTCCTCATTCTTTCCTTCTGTAACTTACTTTTTTCATTTTTCTCCGGGGTCTCTCTAAATTTTCATTTCATAACAGTCAATCCCACTACTTAATAAATGCAAAGCAATTCAGCTTCAGAAGTAGTTTTAAGTGAAGTAACAGATCCCTTTTCTTTAACGCCCATTTGGAAGAATTCATATTCAGCCAGAAATGACTAAATGTACAAATTAAAAAACAAAACTAAAATACTATACATATTTCAGTGCAGTGAAGGCTAGTAAGAAATAAGTTTTTGTGAACAGATAGCATACTAAGTTATTTCAAAGTTTCCGGACCTGCCATTGTAGTATTCCATTCCGGTATGAATCTGATTTTCCATTGTAAAGTTAATACTGAAATTGGCATATTTCTCTCTCGGCACATTTCTAGTTCGTAATGCATATTCATCTGATTGCAGATGTTTAATGACATCAGGGAACCAAACAGATAATCCATAGTACCTGCAAAGACAAAGAAATGCGAGTTTGTAAAGGTGCCAGCAATGAGAGGCGATGCACGCCTGCCTCCCTGACATGCTCAGAGAGGTAGCGGTTCCCAGAGAGGTCTTCTGACCATGACCGGCTTCCTGAAACATTATGAATCAGCACGCTGTCATCTGCGCTGCTCTCTCCCCACCACGATTAAGTCTGCAAAAATCAACCTAGACATATGGCCTAGGGTTCCCTGGGGAACCCCAGGTACATAATTCCTGAAGCTGGTGCTTTGGGAGGTGACATTGTATAAGAATCCAACCCTGTACCCATAAGTGGCATGCTGGTCCTGAAGTTTTCTCATCACCCCAGGCTGCACTGAGGAGCCCCATCACCTAGTCTGCCACACGCCTGGTATCCAAAAACCACAAGAGCCCTTAAAGAATGACCTCTTTTATGAGTGCAGAATCCTTTTTGGTTCCCACACGCCTCTTCCACTGCTGGCCTGAGGGTACAGCCCCATTTCTCAAAGCAGTTCAAGGCTGGGAAAAGGACCGTGCAGGCGATTATCTGAAAATCCAGGTTATTTCCAGTTTCTGCCTCTTGGCCTCACATGTGTCATTCCAATAGGTAACCGCTGTGCTCGTCAGTACAGCAGCCACTCGCCACGTGTGGCTACCGAGCAGCTGACATGTGGCTACTGAGCAGCTGACACGTGGCTAGCCCAAATTGAGATGTGCTGTACGCATAAAATATCACATTGGATGACTAATAAAAAAGAATGTAAAGTAAGTCTTTAATCATGGTCATATTGACTATATGTTGAAAGGATAACATTTTAGACATAATGAGTCAAATAAAATAACATTAAAATTAATTTCACTTGTTTCCTTTTACTTTTTTTATAGCGTGGCTGCCAGAAAATTTAAAATGACGCGTGTGACTCATATTATGTTTCTATTGCACAACAATCCTCTGAAATAGTGATTCCCAAAGTGGGGTCCTGGGCCAGCAGCATCAGCGTTACCTGGGAACTTGTTAGAAATGCAAACTCTCAGGCCCCGTCCAGACCTGCTGAATCATGAACTCAGGGGATGGAGTCCTCCAGGTAATTTTTCTGATGCACACTACAGTTTGAGAATCATTGCTCTAGTTTATCCTGTTGCAGGTAGACATGCTAGGTTCGAATCCTGCCCTTGCTACTTACCAGCTGTGTGATCTTCAGCCAGTTCTCTAAGCCTCAGTTACCTCATCCCTAATGTCAGACTGATGATAGCATCCACCTTCCTGGGTGGTTGCTTAGATGAAATGGGATGCAAAGTACCCAGCACACAGGGAGTGCTCGGAAGGCAGTATGTGTAGTTTTATCATCATTGTCTTCAGGAATCTGGAAACATCACTGGCTCAGGATTTCAGATTCCAACCCCTTCTCTTCATAAATCATGAATGAAATTACTGTGAGGGTATGAGTGGTGGCCACTGAATAAGAAATAACTCAGAGATGCAACATCCATAGCACTGCTCTCTAGTCATATACACAGGACAAAAAACTTTAAAAATAGCAACTGTGAGGAAGCATGCTACCCTGGGGTGTCTGTAATCAATGACATGGAGGAGTTTTAGCTCAGTTTTCATTCATTTGGCAAACATTTACTGAATATCCACTAAATGCTACTCACTGTTTGAGGTTATGGGGAATCAGTAAGAAAACCATAAAGCTTAAGATGTGGTCAATAATAAATTGTTAAACAAAATAAACAAACCAGATAATTATTATCATGTAACTCTTCACATCTTGAGAGTAGAACTGATGTCTCGCTTAACACCTCGCTTAGTGTTTAGCACACAGCAAGCACTGAATACATTCTAATGTTCATCCTTCATAGATTAATCGTTATCCTAGAACTTGGGTGGGGGTTACTTTATATATTCTACATCAATCCTCTCAACTTAGAAATGAGGAATAAAAACTCAGTAATGCCCTAAGTCACATGCAGAACAAGATGCTAGGTGTCCTGACCATCACTTTCCTTGTTTGTCCCTTTATTACAACTCAGAGCACTGGGAAAGATAAGTCATGTCTGGTCACTTGCCTGTTTTTATTTAGGGATGTTAAGACGGAACTTAAA
>NW_006299705.1:3111367-3126651 GCF_000327345.1 Myotis davidii | reverse complement strand
GGGACTCCACCAGACACGAAGATCCCATTGACCTGAAAGTATAGTATACTTTTCCTGCATATTCAAGGGAGAACAAAGAGGCTGCTGTGGCTGGGGCCAACCACATGAGGATGGGAGGGAGGAGAAGTCATGGGGGACAGATCACCCAGGGTTTTATTGGACTTTCCAAATATTACTGGTTTTGCCAGCACAGCTTTATGACAAGATAAGTGAAATGACTGGATTATAAAATCATAACTGTTAGCAAATCTAACGTGGATAAAATTCTTTCCTAAATGTTAACAGCATCAAACAGCATAAGAAAAGAAAGCAGCATGACTAGGAATTACAGTGTGGATATATAAAGGTTTCACTCACCAAGAATTTCAATATCACTTACCCAAAGGACAGGGTGAACCAAACGATTGTAAGCTTTATTGTATTTTCCCTAACTGGGTAGTGGAAACATCTCATAAAAGTCATCCAAATCTGTAAAATATTAGAGAGTTAGTTTACTTATACAGTTATCTAGTCAACCCCACTCCCCACTCCCCACCCCCTCCAACAAATTATTTAAAAGTTGAGTTTTCTTTGCACTGGATTCATTTGAACTTAAAATGTAAAAGCTAGACTGCTAGAGGCTAGAGAAAACCAAATACTGGAAATTTCATTTACCAGCTTCCTGAGGTCAATGGGCAAAGCCTACACAGCACTACCAAGACTCCACCGAACACCTTCCCTTCCCAAAGATGAAGCATCTAAGTTTCCCCGATGATCCCAAGGGGATCCTATTACCTGGTCCCAGTCCAGAAGTCAGGTGTCTGAAGTGGGGAGAAACCCATTCATGGAATTGGTCTGTCAACCCTGCTTCTGACTAACCTCAAATGCAACAATTGACCAATAGACTATTGACTATTGGCCAATAATTCAGACGGGCTTGTTACTTACTCCATACAGTTCTGTGTGGATCCGAACGAAACACCTCCTGTACCATGTTCCTGTGTCACTCTCAATTTCAATCAACTCATCTATTTGTTTTGGGGTTTTGATTCTGTTTACCTGTAAAGAGCAACAGAGGGCAAAGTGCTGAGTTCTCTTCTCTGATGTTGCTTGGTTAAGGCTACCATCTGTTTTTAAAGGAACAAAAGCTGACTCCAACAAAAAAGCAGGCATTTGATAATCACATCATACATATATGAGACTGATGATGCAAGTGCACAGACCCAAATGGCACCTAAAGGAACTGAATAAAGAATGAATGGGAAGGAATACCATAGGGAAGTAGGGGAAGGGCAAGTAGTAATGAAATAGTGTGAAATTAAAATGCCTTTCTCTGAATCATTACTACAAAGGCACACATTAGCAGATAAAACATCCAGATAGGTCAGCTTCTGGATTAAGAATTATTTGCTTGGACTAAAGTGATTGTACATACTTTTCTTTGAAACCTACTTATTTGATGAATTTGGCCCCTAACCATAGTTCTGAAAGTTTTCCCATCAAACTTTTATCCTTGGAGCATCACTATTGCCCTCCCTTCCTTCTCCCACAGCTTAATTAGCTCACAGTGACTGGTCAGCAAATATCTACAGGTGACCATAGTGCAAGGTCAAGTGAATGAGCTTCGATGGCAAGCATCAACATTGAAGGGGAATGAGTGATGGAGGGTTGGCATGAAAAGCTGCATCTATGACTTAAGTTAGCTTCTTTTTGCTAAGGAAAAGAACCAAGAGTCAAAAGAAGTAATGCTTTCAAAATCGAGAATGAAGCCTGAAAAGAGAGAAAGAGAAAAAAGAGGAAGAATGGATCCTTTATGGATCTGTCCTTTCTTATCCTATGAAAAACTATTTACTTGCTTTTGATAAATCCGAGAGGCACAGAAATGTACACACGTTACCCCTGCCAGGGATAAATTTTGAACAGATTTTTTCTTTCTGGAGATTCTGCCAATATCCAAAACAGCACTTCTATTGTGAGAATTCAGGTACCGAGGTTGTCTTTCGATGGAGGTGCTCTGGAGACCCTTGTATCTTTCAAATTATACCAGGTAGGCAGTAGTCTTTTCCTGACTACGTAAACAAAGATGTCTATATTTAACAAAAATAATGTCTGAGTTAAATATGGGATTCCAAATAGAGTCAGATCAAAACATGCCATGTAGACACTGTTTTGTGATACTGTACCTACATTTTTTTTTTAATCACAGGGGTGTTCTTATCACTCAATATATTACTTTTGTGAGGCTTCCTCTTCTCCACTCATCAGTGTTTGTTTGTTCATTAATGCACAGGCACCCATGGGGTGCCAGGCCTGACACTGGACCCTGGAGATGCAAACATCAAGCACTTACCATACAAAATAAGAAGTACTCTGATGGAAGTGTATATCAGATGGGAGAGAAATATTGTAGAGAACACCCACGTTCACCTGGGAGTGTGACAGAGAGGAGAGAAGGCTTCACTGGCTACAGAATTTGAGCTGGAGTTTATGGAGAAATTTGTCATTTGCCATTTGTGTAAACTATTTGGAGTCCATTCCAAGTGGGAGGAATACTATCTGCAAACATCAAGAAGTGTGATAAAAAAAAAAATACTGTATTAGCCTGGCCAGTGTGGGCCAGTGATGGAGCACGACCTATGAATCAGGAGTCACAGTTCGATTCCTGGTCAGGGCACATGTCTGGGTTATGGACTCAATCCCCAGTAGGAGGCATGCAGAAGGCAGCCAATCAATGATTCTCTCTCAGCACTGATGTTTCTATCTCTCCTTCTCCCTTCCTCTCTGAAATCAATAAAAAATGTGTATATTTTAAAAAATACTGTATCTGGAAGCTAATTCCAGCAGGTCATAAATGCAAAAAGTTCATCAAAAGGTTGGTGAACCTTAAAGCTTCAGCAGGGCTGAATCCTATTGCCTGCTGCTGAAATAGCCGAAAGCACTTCCCCAAACCTGAAAATCTCCCTGTAAAACAGTATTTAAGGTATGGGCATAGAAAAAAGAGCTTAAGCAGGAGACCTAAAAGGAATCCATGTATAGTCACTGTGTGGTAGATACTAGTATAACAAGAAAAAAATGATTTTGAGATTACCCATTCTTTTGGATCATTTCCACATTATTCCCCTTTTACATAATAATATTACCATGAATGGTCATGGCTGGACTTGGCAACTCCAACCACTGGAAGAAAAGCCGGTAAGCAGGACAATGAGTCCCTACAAAGACACTTTCTCAGGAGTCTTTGGTAAACGGCTTACCCGCATTGGGCTGAAAGGATTGAGTGATACCCAGTGTCTAGCTAATGTCTTGAGAATCCTCCAGCTTCATGTTCCTTTAATTTAAAAACAGCCTTCCTTTATTGTGTGTCTCCTAAAAAGAATGGCCTACTCAAAGCTTCCAGGCCCTCCATTACTGACCTTACTTTCTCCATTACACTCCATAAAAATTTTGCTAATGAAGAATCTATGATAATTTGGACAGATGACATATTGAAGTCTATCTTTACATTATGAAAATATATTTCCTAAATAAAAATAAAATAAGTTAGATGTGAGGGGACTGTTTAATTAGGGACTATTTCACTTTTTTTTTGGGGGGGGTGGCCAATTAAGTTTTATCCTGGTGGTGATAATAATTAAGGACAGTTAATTCTTCCAGATCCCATTCATGAGTTTAAAAGCCTTCCTTTATTGTGTGTCTCCTAAAAAGAATGGCCTACTCAAAGCTTCCAGGCCCTCCATTACTGACCTTACTTTCTCCATTACACTCCATAAAAATTTTGCTAATGAAGAATCTATGATAATTTGGACAGATGACATACTGAAGTCTATCTTTATATTACGAAAATATATTTCTTAAATAAAAATAAAATAAGACGTGAGGGGACTGTTTAATTAGGGACTATTTCACATTTTAAGAACTATAATTCATATCATTTATGACACTGAATCATGAGTTTAAAAAATTCCCTAAATCCTAGACACTGGTTTATCCCCTCCCTATTTCACATTTTAAGAACGATAATTCATATCATTTATGACACTGACGATCTTACTTTTGTCCCACTTCTGTCTTACTTTATGTATTAAACCCGTTTTAGACAAAACATTTTTCATCTAACTATATGCTGCATATATAAAAAGATTTAAAAACCATGTTCCTTCTAAAGAATTCTGTGCACCCAATTTTCGTTAATTTAGACTGGTTTCCCCATTGAGAATAAACTTTGTAACAAGAGAATCAAAGAACGTTCATGCAGAGGGAGCAGCACATACAGCAGCAGTGTGGCAGGCTTAGGTAAAAGGGGCAAGTATGAGGAAGGGAAGGTGTAGCGAGAGAGGAATTTACAATCCGGCCTTTCTAGAAACAGTTTCCCACCCCTGGCATAGATGATTCTCTGAGGAGCAGTACTCACCGTGAAGACCTTCTCGGGCTGACCCCGTGCCCTCATGTTTGTGTCATGAATTAACTTCAGAATCATCCAAGCTTCATCATGTTTTCCAACCTAGCAAATGTGAGTAGAAATCAAATTTGGTGTCATTGTGAAAATGCATTTAGGTGTGTCCCATTAGAACATACAGACTACTTGGATATCCTTGAATACCTTAGCAGTTCAATGGATGTGCCTATAACTAGAAATAGCGCCTTTGGATGGTAGAATTTCTTTATAGAACAATAGCCATGTTCTCTTCACTGAGCAAAGAGTAAATTGCTTGAGGAGGAATAGGAGTGCTTTCTGGCCACAAGGCAGCTTGTTCACATGCTGGGTGTTGGAAGCATGTCCCCATCACACCAACCCCTCCACATAAGGAAGGAAAAAATACCTCTCAAAGAGGCAGACATGCTGTTCTAGAATTAACAAGCTACTGTCTCCAACGTACGTGGCTTCCTTGAGTATCAGTAATAACAAATGTTACCTCCAACAAGAACCGGGGGCTTTCAGGCATGAATGTGAGGGCCACCACCGAGCAGACACAGGGGAGGGCGCAGACAATCACGAACACACGCCAACTGTGAAACTGGTAGGCCGACCCCATGCTGAAGCTCCATCCTGGAAAAGGAGGAGGGGAGGGTGAGGGAGAGGCACCCCTCAGACTGCCTGCTGGGAAACGGCGACTCCACAGTCACTGTGGAGTCTACACCTCAAGTTCATTCGTCAGACCTTGGACCCACAGAAGAATGAGCTGACCTGGGCTGACCAGCTCAATACCACCAACCTCATTACCACCAACAGCACCACCCGTGGCAACACGACTGCCAATAGCGGTGCTGCGAAGAAAGATGCTTGGAACCAAAGGGGTCAGGGCCTAAGTATGTTTATGAACAACCAAATTTTGAAGGCCAAGAAAAATTAACTTGGGATAATATTTTCCCCAATAGACTATTCTGCTGGGTATCTTCTGTTCGCTCCTGCAGATCACTCTCCACTCTCCACCGAGTGTGTGCCAGGAAACGGATGTCTGTGGACTGCATCAACTGGCTCCCATGCCCTCCTCTTCCATTTGGGTTTGAATAGAGGAAGGAGAACAGGGAGTGGGAGTGGGGCTAGGGTATTTATTTCCCTTGCTTCCCTTCTCCCATCTCCCTGGCTGGGTGGAGGTTTGACCCTGGGTATGCCCATCCCCTGGAACCTTCTGTAGACACACCTCTTGTCAGGTTCTGGCAACCCCTCCCTCCTCTTGCCCTGTGAGACACAGGTGGGTAGAGGATGCCCTTCTGCTACCAGCTCCCAGGTGCTTATTACTCCTTTTTGGTTTCTCTTTACCGTTCCCACATCACTCTTTTCAAATGGCCCCTATGAGAACATCATCACTGCTTGCCAGCACCCTGACCAGTGCAATCATTAAGAATTGCCAGTTGCGGTATCTCTTTCCACATGCACATGTCATCCAATAGATCAAGAGAATTTTAAATTCCCAAACAGCATTTTTATTATAATAGGAACAAGCTTAATGGGATACAAATAGAAATCTCTTCATGGACTAAAAGAAAGACAGTCTTATATTTAAATGAATATAAAATGGTTGAAAGCAAAATTCAAACATGATTCTAAATGAGAAATAATGAGGCATATCAAATCCAATTGAAAAAAGAGGAAATTTATAGAGGCATAGATGAATTATGGGAGGCAAAAATTTAATTTTGGGCAATGCTTGGTATTATAAGGCTTTTTTTGTGAACAAAGTCATAGTCTACACTACACCCCAGGAAAGCAGTATAATTAATCGCTGTTTACAGAGCAGCCAGGGAGATTCTGGAGGTGATGTAACTTCAAGGCCACAAAGCTGAAGTTACATATCAGAAGCTTCCCCACCAGGATTTGAGGCAGAATCTGACAGCACACATGGCCTCCTTTCTATGCACACTTGCTCTTAAACGCAGAATCTGCTGACGAATGATGTAAACCTGCTCAATCAATCTTAGATTAATCAACATTTTCTGGGAACTTAATACATGAGGATGATGTGAATTGCTAAATTAACTACATTGTAAACTTTAGGAAGGGATATCTATTCTCAATGTTTTATGCAGCAGAAGTTCAAGTCTCCAATATCTAAAAGGCAGAAGAAATTCTATGATGAAACAGAAAACATACCTTGTTCAAATTTGATCTGAGAGGGTCATAGAATTTCTTTGTAAAAAGCTCCTAATGCTATTATTATACACGTTAGAAGAAAAACAAAAGCCTTAGATGGCTGATTGAGGCAAAATGCAGGGTTTTAATTTCAGGCTACAGCCCAGTACACGGAGAAAGAGCAAAGACAAGAGAGGGAAAGGTCTCTGGTGCCTCTGCTAAAATAAATTAGCTCTGAAGATGCAGTTTTATAAACAAAAATGGGAGGGTTTTGATTTGTTTTTTTAAAATGAAGTTATTTAACTAAGGAGAAAGTCCCCCCAATAAATAGCAGGAAACTCCTGGTGGTAGACAGAACAATGCTCCCTCTCTGGCAAAGATGTCCTCACCCTCATGCTCTAAACCTTCCATGGCAGAGGGATTCTGCAGGCCTGATTAAGTGTAGGATCTTGAGATAAAGTGATTACCCCATATTATATGGCTAGGCCCAACATAAGTACCAGGGTCCTTAGGAGGTAAAGAGAGAGGCAGGATAATCAGAGTGAGAGCAGGAGATGTAATAAGGGAAGCTGAGGTCAGACAGGGGTGAGGTTTGAGGATGCTACAGCACTGGCTTTGAAGCTGGAGGAAGGGGCCACAAGCCAAGGAATGTAGGAGGCTTGTAGAAGCTGGAAAAGGCAAGGACACATATTCTCCCCTCAAGCCTCCAGAAGCCCTGTCAACCCATTTAAACCTCTGACCTCCAGAATGGTAAGGTAATAAATTGTGTTGTTTAAAACCAATCAATTTGTGGTGATTTGTTACAGCAGCAATAGGAATGCAACACACCTCTCTTTGTAGGAATAGATCTATCACTAACCTGATAGATATAAGTTTACTTGAAATTTTATTCTCTATAGAACCTCAGGCCCTTTCGTTTTGCTCGGACTTCTCCAGATGCCTCACCAAGGACTTCACGCTCCTTCCTGATAGTCTTAGAAATATTGCCCTTCGCTCTTCCTGCTCCCAAACATCACGTCCGTGGGCGGAGAGACAGTTTGCAGCGTGATTCCAGGTCAGCAGTCTTCAGTCCACAGAGAAAACTGGACGACAAATAGGATCTAAACCTAGAAGAGAATCAGCTGGTCCGGAGTGCACTCGCCTCAGTTTGGGATGTAGTTTCTTCAGGTGGAGACTCCTGTTTGCTGCTGAAGGTCAGCCCACCCGCCTCTGTGCAGATCGCTCTCTACTTCTTCAGCTGCGAAGCCTGTCTCCTGGCCCCTTGCTTGGGGGCTGTGTACGCATGTGTGTGTGTGCTCACAGACATGCAATGTGGTGGTTTCGCTCTGCATAAAGGGTGTATCATCCACCCATTTCTTCCCAGAGCTCCAGCATCCTATTTATATCTACACAAAGATGCCTAAGGGCATCTCGGTTACGGTGTCCACAATGGAACTTGGGATTTCTTACTCCACTACCAAACAAAATTCTTGTTTCCCTCCTAATCTTCCCTATTTCAGCAAATGATACACCCAGACATTCGTGCCCCAAACCAAGACTTCATCCTTGATTCTTCTTTATTCTCTCTCACTACCCTCAATGTCCAATCTCTCAGCCAGTTCCAGTTCCAAGATATATCTCAAAGTTAGCATGCCTCCCAATTTCCACGGTGCATGCCTAACTCTCCTTTTCCTGCCTCCCTGGTCTTCCAGAGCCCACCCTCCTGACAGCAGCCAGACTCATCCTTTTAAAGTGTCAACAAGAGCACTTCACTCTGCTGCTTGAAAGCCTCCAACAGCTCCTAATAGGTCTGGAATCAATCCACCGGCCTTACTGTGGCCTCTATGGCTGACAGAAGCTGACTCTTACCTATGCATCTGAGCTCATCTCCTACGGGTCCCCTCACTCAGCCTGGGCCGGTTCCATTGACCCGCTGTCAGTAGTTTGAACATAACAAAGCTTAATTCCATCCTGGTGGCTTTGCCATAGCTCCTTGGGAGCCTAGCATGCATTTAAAAGGCAGTTTGTCGTATTTTACCCCATCTTTCTCTGAGATTTGAAGTGGGAGGGTTTTTCAGTACATCTTGTCCTCGATGTAGTCCCCTCAGGGTCTCTGCCTTTGATATTTTCCCTGCCTGAATGTCTGCACACATGGATTCCTTTTTCACACCTTCCAGGTCTCAGTTTAAGGTTATCGCCTGAGAGAGGCCCAAACCCTCAATCCCACTCTCTATCACTAATGCCTCTTTTATTGTCTCCCAAGCAGTTACCCTGCCTAAAGCTGTCATATTCATTGAATTAGTTACACCTTTGCTATCTGTTCCTCTACCCACCATGAGAGCAGCTACTCTGCTTTGGTTACTCACCAATGTATCCCCAGTGCCTACAGAAGTCCTGGTCCACAGCAAATGTTCTTCAAATGTTTGTTCAATGGATACACTCACACTGAGCATGTGTGTACATGAACATCTGCAAAATCACTGCAGGCTACTAAGACAGTAGGTACTCAAGTATCCTTTTGACTCATTTTCTTTCTGAATTCATGCTAAACAGCAAAATAACCTCGATTAACTTTTTCACATTAAATTAGTAACGTATATGCAGTAAAATTATTATTATTATTTTTTGGTTATACAGTTCTGTGAGTTTGATAAATGCAGAAAGTCATGTAACCATCATCATAATTGGGACAGAGACCAGCTCCATCACCACAAAACAGTCCTTCCTGCCACCCTTTTGGAGTCAACCTGTCCTCTATTCCTAAACCCTGGCACCCCCTGGTCTGTTCTCTGTCCCTATAGTTTTGCCTTTTCTAGAATATCATATAAATGGAATCATACTGTCTGCAGTTTTTAAGTCTGGATTATTCGCATAATGCACTCATGCAGATTGTGGCAAGTGTCAACAGTGTGTTCCTTTACACGAATGAGCAGTATTCCATTGTGTGGGTATATCAGTTTACTTACCTGCTCAGCAGCTGGAGGACATTCGGGTTGTTTGCAGTTATAGGTGAGTCTAAATAAATCTGTTATCAGCATTTCAGACAGGTGTTTGTGTTCCCCAAAGTTTTCCTATTCTCTTGCGTTAATTCCTCGGTGTGGGTCATTTGAGTCAGATAATAAGTATGTTTTACTTTCTAAGAAACTGCCAAAATATTTTCCATTTCCACCAGTAGTATATAAGAGGTCTAGCTGCTTTATATTCTTCTCACCATCTTTTTGTAAGTTTTATTTTTTAAAAAAATTTGGCCACCCTAATAGGTGTGTAGTGGCATTGCATCACAGTTTTAATTTGCACTTCCCTAATGCCTAGTGATATCTTGTTGTACTTTTTGTTCATTCATTCAGACTTTTATTGAGTGTTTATATTTGTCAGTCATAATGCGGTAATGTGGTGGCTAATAAGACTTACCCCTGCCCTCTAGGATTAGACTCCAGTGGAAGAGGTATAGTTGTTAATAGATATGATAAGTGGTATTACCCATGCTAGAACATGAAGAAAGTGTGCTGGCAATACAGAAGAGGTGGAAGGATCTCTCTCAAGAACCACAGCCAAATTTCTTTTTTGATTTCAGTTCATGAACAAAAAGAGCAAATTCTTAAGTTTCTTTCTCCTTCCATCACCATTTATACCCCCTATACCTTCTTCTACCTCCTCCTAGCTATCTTCCCCTCTGGTAATCACCATGCTGTTGCCTGTGTCCATGAGTATTTTGTTTGTTCATTTGTTTGTTTTTTGCTTAATCCCTTTTACATATCTAACATCTAAGTTAGAGATACAATTCAAGTAAGTACTTAAGAAATAGATGAGACCAGCCAGGATGGACTGTGCGACGCCAGATCCCCAATTCTTTCCACCTGTTTTATAACCCAGTGATTCAGAGAGAGGGGAGCCCTAGAGTGGTCAGAGGGAGTCCAACCTCCTCTGCTTTTAGGACGTGCCCTGGAGTGTGTGCTTGTGTCAGAGACGGATGGATGAGACCCTGTGGCCTGAATGAAGGATGGACTCAGTGAGGGGATTGAGAAATGACCTAGCACAGTGATGCCGAACCTATGACATGCATGTCAGAGGTGACAAGCGAACTCATCTTTTGGTTGATTTTTCTTTGTTAAATGGCATTTAAATATATAAAATAAATATCAAAAATATAAGTCTTTGCTTTACTATGGTTGCAAATATCAAAAAATTTCTATATGTGACATGGCACCAGAGTTAAGTTAGGGTTTTTCAAAATGCTGACACGCCGAGCTCAACAGGTTCACCATCACTGGCCTAGCATATACTTTGTAAAATGAACATACCCTTATCTGAATTGAAAATGAATAAAAGAATGAAGGGATGAAACACTGACCACTGTAGCTATGAAGCTGTGACCGCTTGGGACCCCTCCCCAGCTCCATTGCAAGACGGCTTAAATCTGAATTTAAGAGTGACCGAAAACGTAAACCACAAACATCAGGAAGAGGGGAGACATCAACCTGAAGTGAAGAACGGAGTGTAAAAGCAAGCCGCCTGTAACTGGGAAAGCATTGCTCTAGGACACTCATCTGCATTTAGTAAAATGAGCCTTTTATATGTTAGCACTGTGCCTTGTCTTGAAAAAAAAAAGATTTTTTGCGTGGATGGTGGTTCTAATTGTCCTTTGGACTTTGTTACAAATACCCATTAAAATGTCATACTGAGGGTTTATCTAAACATAATGTCAACTCTATGCAAGGAAGGAGCTCAATTAGGGTGTTCTGGAAAGCAGTTACTGCACAGCGATAATCAGTGTGGTGCTAATAAGAGCGCTGTGAGTCTTGCGTAATGATCCAGACCATTCACAACCTCAGGCTGATGTGCTCTGAATGCAGAAACCAGCTGCCTCCCCAGCTGCCTGACTGTCTGCACTCTCTCGAGGTGCAGAGGCAGGAGTATGTGATGCTCACAGGAGAATGCTGGCTCCCGGGTCTGTCCCTGATGCTCTGGTGAAATAGCGCCCACTTCACTGATCTATACATATCATTCCATGATATCATCCATGACAACCGTTGGCAAGAAGACAGACTTTAGGTGCAAGACACAGATCCAATGATCTAAAACATGAATATAATATTAATTAACATTAATAAAAATACATATTAAATGTGAAATCAGTTTTCAATAGTTAAGAAGTAAATAACCTATTTATTTGTTGGTGGTCTTTTAAAAATAAATATATATATATTATTGATTTCTGAGAGGAAGGGAGAGGGAGAGAGAGATAGAAACATAAATGAAGGAGAGAATCACCAATCAGCTGCCTCCTGTACACCCCCTACTGGGGATCAAGCCTACAACCCAGGCATGTGGCCTGGAATCAAACCCAGGACTCTTCAGTCCACAGGTCAATGTCCTATCCATTGAACCAAACCAGCTAGGGCTGTTGGTGGTCTTTATCACAAGACACAAAGCTAAGTAAAATTCTCTTTGGAAAAGGGGCTCAAAATCCATTTTCTCAATAAGCTTAGGAAGGGAACCATGATTAGATGAATTTCTGACTTTATTCTCACAGAAATAAAATTTTATCCCCTTAACATGTCACTGATTTAAAATATGAATACTATCTAATCAGCATTAAACATTAATCCTTGACAGGAAACTCAGGTTGTCATTCATCTAGCATCGTCTGTGACTCCAGAAGTCGTAATGAAATGCAGCTGGAAAGTCTCTGTAGCTGATATCAGCAGAGATTTTTGCCTCATTCTAATTTGTTTAAAAAATACACAAAAAAGTCTGTGTGAGGGAAATACTGTAGTTAAACACACTATGGTCCAGCCATGCAACAGAATACCACGTAACTATTGGCAAAGAATGAGGTAGATCTCTGAGCTGATATAGAAACTGTCCAAGTTACATTACTCAGTGAAAACAACTCCTTTCAAAACAGGATAGTAGTAGTGATTGCATTTTTTAAAATATATTTTTATTGATTTCAGAGACGAAGGGAGAGGGAGAGAGATATATAAACATCAATGACGAGAGAGAATCATTGACTGGCTGCCTCCTGCATGCTCCCCACTGGGGATCGAGCCCACAATCTGAGCACCTGCCACCAACCGGAATCACTAAGCCAAACCAGCCAGGGCGATTGCATTTTTATATACACATAAAACATATCATTATATCTAGAAAACAAGTGGGAGGAAAATACACTAAACCAGTGGTCAGCAAACTGCGGCTCGCGAGCCACATGCAGCTCTTTGGCCCCTTGAGTGTGGCCACAAAGTTTCAATCGCACTGTACGTGCACGCCCGCACGTGGTATTTTGTGGAAGAGCCACACTCAAGGGGCCGCAGTTTGCCGACCACTGCACTAAACTATTTGAAATGGTTACTTGGGGTAGGGAGTGGCAACCAGCAGGGCTTTCACTTCTGATGTGATTTCTTTACTTTTTTGAGTTTTGTGTCACCTTGCCTTACTTTCACTCAAAAAGGGGGGAAATCTCTTCAAAGAATTGCAAGCCTTTGGTTTTCTGAAATACAAGGTCTGATGGGGAAAGGGAGTGGATAAGGAAACTGGAATGATAATTGTGACACTCTTCATATCCACACAATTTTCGGAACTAAACTACTGTTAGTAATTCTGATTGTGACGAATGTAAACACTGACACCACAGTGCTCACTTAGAGATAGCAATGAGGAAGTGGCAGAGTCTACCCTGGTATCTCTCTGGGTGAGAAACAAAAATTTCATAGGCCTTTCATTTTAAACCTGTAACTCCAGTCACATTCTAATGCTGGATTCTTGGGGCAGAGGCCAGTTGCATCTTGAGCCAAAATCATGTAAGCACCATTGCTAACAGTGAGACACAAAGCAATCACGCATGATTAAAAAAACCCAAAAAACAAAAAACAGGCAGGGATCTGCCTGCAGCACAGAATCACGCCTTCAAGAAATCAGAACCAATTCAACTGGAATGACACAGTCCAGGGAACAGGTCTAAGGTTAAATTCCAATCAACTGGAGTAGTCATGTCTTTGAGAGAAAGCCCAAGCAACAAGCCGACCTTTCCAACTAATTTCTCTGTTTCCGAGCTCGGGTCTTACCATTCGGAATGCACACAGTGAGTTGTCAATGGACGAAGGAAGTCACACTATATGTCTGGCTGCGGAGTTTGGCTTGTGGCCTTACCCATGCTTCCAAAGAAACACATTTCCTGGTGGCTTCTGAAACTCAGAAATTCATGGGCTTATTTTTTAGTTTTTTGGTTTTTTTTCTGGAATATTATCTGGAGTGCTCTAAGTATGAAAAGAGCAAATGAGAGGAACTTGCGAGAAAGAATTCTTTTTTGTAAAAAAAAAAAAAATTTTATTGATTTTTTATAGAGAGGAAGGGAGAGGGATAGAGAGTTAGAAACATCGATCAACTGCCTCCTGCACACCCTGCACTGGGGATATGCTCACAACCAAGGTACATGCCCTTGACTGGAATCGAACCTGGGACCCTTCGGTCCGCAGGCCGACGCTCTATCCACTGAGCCAAACCAGTCAGGGCCAGAAAGAATTCTTTTTGCAGCAGTAAAACTCACTCAAGCATGATTCCACTGAGAAACATGATGAGTCTAAGTGTTTGAAAAAATGATAGCATAAAATGTGTGTATGCGTCTGTTTTAAACAAGGGTCCTTTAGAATTTTATTTTGTAGATAAACAAAAATATAGAGTTAATATGATAATGTAGCTCAGTCAAAACTTCATCAAAGATTTTTATACAAATATATCCTATAATAGCCTATAGGACAGTCCAATTTTGACCATATACAAATGAAACTTATAAATGTAAAGGCAGCTCATCACTCTATAAATACACTTTGTGTACATTCATATTTATTATCTGATAGCATAAGGGCATGCATTAACTTTCCTTTGCTATTTTACTAACATAAATAATAATTTAAGATGAACTGTGTATGTCTGTAGATTTATATTAATATATAAACTCTTATATAAGCTGATGTCCATTGATAAAAATAATAAACCAATTACATTCATTTTGTGAACAGGTATAGTCTTAGGACACTGAAAACCAATAAAAGTAAAGATTGAGAATTCTTATATTAGGTAGAGCATTAGACTAACAGCCTCTAAAGCTCACTCTAAGTTCTTGTGTCTGGAGCAGATGAGGCAACAAATCTCTCTTGAAACCCTGGTAAGAAGTGGAACACTTCCAAATTTTACAATACAGAACAAACTGGTAAACTGCAGTTAGTTCTGACATAAGTGCATAAAGTTTGCTAGAGGACTTGTAGCAAGATAAATGACACTTATTCTGTGTTGTAACAACTCAGTCAATCTGCTTTCAAAGTAGGTGTCCTGAAAATACTTTTCCCCCTAAACCAGTGATGGCGAACCTATGACAGGCGTGTCAGAGGTGACATGCAAATTCATTTTTTTGGTAGATTTTTCTTTGTTACATGGTATTTAAATATATAAAATAAATATCAAAAATATAAATCTTTGTTTTACTATGGTTGCAAATATCAAAAAATTTCTATATGTGACACGGCACCAGAGTTAAGTTAGGGTTTTTCAAAATGCTGACACGCCGAGCTCAAAAGGTTCGCCATCACTGCCCTAAACAGTGCTCCATACAATGTCACGGTCTCTATTCTACTCCAGGTCAAGATTTCATTTTGTTCTTTGCACATGGCTTCAGCAAGATCTTGCTCATGATCAACAAAAGCTCTGTCCATTCCCAGAAGACTTTTAATGATACGACACAAATGCCAATGGAATT
>NW_006299705.1:3098404-3111336 GCF_000327345.1 Myotis davidii | reverse complement strand
AAGAGCTTTTCCTGGGTGAGGGGTCCAGTGTTATGACAACAGAGGTCAGCCTGAGCGCTCTTTATTGCTAACACCAAAGGTCACGCTCGTACATCTCTGCTAATTTTGATCTCTCTACCTGCTCCTTTTTTTCTAGCTTCATTTTTTGCCTTGTAGCCTCTGATCCAGAACAAATCAGTTAACACTTGACAAGTGAAACAGCTGCCTAGCCCATGATGCAGGCCCAAAATGACCCTAAAAGTTTTGTCATTTACGCCAAAGAAATTCCATTCTAATGGGCTGGGAAATGCATGCAACCACAATGTCCTGGGAGCTCTGGCTTTCAGGCTTTGTGCCTCAAGGGAGGGACATCACACCCTCATTCCAAGTACAGTGGATAGAAATACAGCTCTGGAGTGGTCCACTCTATTAGCCCTAGAGCCAGATACTGCTCCCTTGTATGCAATTGAACCACCAAGAGAACAGCCTTCAGAACATCTCCAGTTCCTGAGGTTCACTGTCATCAGATGCTGCCCAAAGCCCCCAACCCAAGTGGAGACACCCAGCCTTCCTCACAGCCTCTCAGACCAGAAATGTGGGAGTCAGCCTCTACTCCCCTTCCCTATGGCCAGTGGGTCACTGAGAAATGCAATTGTATTTTCTGTATTTCTCCCAAACCTGTTCCTTCCTCTCCATCCCTACTTTAGTCGGCACCCTTGTCATCCCCTCGTGTGGGTCCACTGAGAAAAATGACGGGTCTGAGTGTTTGAAGAAATGATAGTATAAAATGCGTGTGTGCATCTCATTTTAAGGAAAGGTCCTTTGGAATTTTCTTTTGTAGACAGACAATAATATAGTATTAATATTATGACAATGTAGCAGGGGTCTGCATGGTTGTGACCACTGCTGGAATACTAAAGTATGCATGTCATGGTTATTGTCCTGAGGCCTGGGGCCTTGGAGCCACCATCTAGCAATGAAAGGGGTAGCACCTGGCCCAGCGGGGGCCTTGGGGGACCAAGTACCAGCATGTTGGCTTTCCTCTCTTCTGACTGGCCAGGGCCTTATCTATCTATCTATATAAAAGCCTAATATGCTAACTGTCCGTTCCACCATTCAACCGTTTGCTATGATGTGCACTGACTACCAGGGGGCAGACGCTCTGACCTACTGTTAACTTGCTGCTGGGGTCTGGCCGGTGGGAACTGGACGAGATAGGCCAGACAGGCCCTGGAGCCCTCCCGTGGTCCCTCCCTGGCCCCGGTCCCTCCCTGGTCCTGATCATGCACTGGTGGGGTACCTCGAACTGGCCTGTACCCTCTTGCAATCCGGAACCCCTTGGGAGATGTTGGAGAGCTGGTTTTGGCCCAATCCCCGTAGGCCAGGACCTCTAGTTGTTAAATAATTTTAATACCACCCCTCTTTAATAGAGCTCCCAGCTTCCAATCTGCCTTTCTAGTCTATGTTCCACATACATTCAAGAGATCTTTCTGTAATAAAAATCACATCACTAACCAGCCTAAAACCTTTCAGTGGTCTGCACTGGCCCTTCAGGATAGAGTCCAGATTCTTTAGTGTGGTCACCAGGCTCTCCAAGACCTGGCTCCTGCCTCTCTCTCCAGCCCCATTCCCCACAAATCCCTCCTCCCAACCTGTGCTACCTGGTATGTAATAGCTTTGCATTTTTAACACTCCCCACCCTTGTCAACAACTAGATTCAGTCTTCTACCAACCAAGTACAGAGGCACATCCTCCTTAACTATTCTGGACACACTAAGAAGTATTCACTCTCCCCATGAGCTATTTTGGTATCCTGTGAATTCCCACAGCCCTTAGCATGGTGCCTGACACAGAGAAAAAACACACAAGAGAGTAATTATCCGCAAGTCTGTTCCTTCAGGGCAGGGGTCATGTCTTGTCATCTTTAGTAAAAAAAAAAAACACCAAAAAAACAACAAAAACTGGCAAAGAGTAGTCGCTCAACAGATGCTTACTTAATTAATAAATAACTCATTCTTGGATTCCTTTTAAACCAGCGAGTCTGCCTAGTACATTAAAGTTTTATGTTTTTGGAAATATATCTCTGTTATATTTCCTAATTTCCAAATATATGGGGATTTTGGGTTTGGTTTTGTAACAGAATTTCAGTTTCATTTCCTTGTGAAAAATGTACATGCTTGGTAGTTTTTTGAAATATATTGGAACTTGCTTTACAGCACAGTGTGTGTATGTGTGATCCATTTTTGTTTTTTTCTGCCTTGAGGTATGATTGACAAATAAAAAATGTGTTTTCTTAAGGTGTACAATGTAACGATTTGATATTTGTATAACTTCTGAAATGATTACCATAATCAAGTTAATTCACACATATACCCTTCACATTTTTTCATGGTGTGGCAGGAATACTTTAAGGTCTACTCTCTTAGCAAACTTCAAATATACATGACAGAATTATCAATATACTCACCATGACACCTATAGAACTACAGTCACACTAGACCCCCAGAATGTAATCATCTTATAACTGAAAGTTTGGCCAACATCTCCCCATTTCCCCAGCTTCTAATGTTATGTCTCACAGGCAGCCAGATGGGAAAGCAGGCTCCCTTAGAGCAATGATGTATTTTCTCATGGACAAACTTAATGCTTCCCCCCATGAATTAGACTTCCTTTTGGAAAAATAAAACTCTCAAGAGTTAATAAGCTGGTATGTAACCCATAGGGGCACTTCTAACATCTTTAAAGCATGTTTCATTTCAGAATGTCTGAAGATAAAACGTAGGAGCCCAAATCAGTTCAATTGTTGGCAGAAACCTAATTCACTTTTGTCCATCCCTGATTTATGACCCTGTAGGAGACATACAAATGCTATTTCTCCTCACCCGCCTCCCATTCCCTGTTGTTGCAAAATGTCAGGCATCCACCCAGAGTTAAATTTCACCTTTGCTCTCTGGAAAGGCTGACAGTTTGGGTCATCAATCTTGGCCCAGAAAGACGTTCCTCACAGCTACCAACTGTGGACATGATTGGTCCTGGTGCATCCCAGGGCTATGGCGCCAGAAAAATCAAACCCAGAGTGCCTGAGTCTGGACGAGGCGGCAGTTTTTCATCCCATGTCACCTTCTCTGGCTGCTATGCGGGAGAAAGGAGCGAGTAACTCAGGGAGGCCACAGGGACAGAGCACCAGGGAGCTGGCAGACTGCAGCTCCAGCAGAGGCAGCTGCAAACCCAGCTTTGACCAGAATGCCGGTTCCCAGCCTTACAGATTCACATGCAGGCCCCCATCCCCCTCATGACAGCACTCCCACTCAGAATGCCGTTTTGGAAAAGATAGGAAGCTTTGAGCATCGACTGTAGCCTCCAGGAAGGACAAGGATGGAGTGGATTCAAGGTCTGCGGCAGATTTCCAGAACACAGGTAGCACCTCCCCCGTGGGCCAGGTACCTCACACACATCACCTTGTTTAATACATCAACAGTTCTGTTGCCCAGTTCCCATCCCCCCACACAGGGGGGGGCAAATAAAGTACAGGCCACCAGTTAAATCTGATTTTTAAAAATTAGTGTAAGTGTGTCTCATATTTGGGACATACCTACACTAAAAAAATTATTTGTTGTCTATCTGAAATTCACACTTAACCACGTACCCTGTGTTTTCACTTGCTAAATCTGGTAGTCACACCCAGGAGACATTTGGCAATGTCTGGAGCCGGTTTTGATTGTGGTGAGCTTAGGGGAGGAGGGTTACTACTGGCATCTAGTGGGCAGTGGCCAGGGATGCGGCTAAATGTCAGGCAACACACGGGCCAGCTCCCCCACCCACAAAGAATTATCCAGCCCAGGTGCTCAACAGTGCCCCGATGAGAGCTCCTGCTATAAGTTAGTCACTGTGCTGTCACGAGTTCTCACAGTTAACAGAGCTAATGCATCCGGATACTTTGAAGCTTGTGTTCAAACAGAGGTTTGGAAACAGACTTTCAGAAGACCTTAGATTTCATTCCTGCATGAATGTATCCTTTGTTAGTTTTTGTTGGTATAAGCTCTTTTATTATTATTTTTTGCTATAAAACTGGTTTAATAGGGTTGTCATTTTTCTCCTTACATACTTTTAAATGCACCCTGAAAAACAGGTGAAGGTAGTGCACCACAAGAACAGCAAAGAGCCCTGACCGGTTTGGCTCAGTAGATAGAGCGTTGGCCTGCGACTCAAGGGTCTCGGGTTTGATTCCGGTCAAGGGCATGTACCTTGGTTGCGGGCACATACCCAGTGGGGGTGTGCAGGAGGCAGCAGGTCGATGTTTCTCTCTCATCGATATTTCTAACTCTCTATCCCTCTCCCTTCCTCTCTGTAAAAAATCAATAAAATATATTTAAAAAAAAAAAAAAAGAACAGCAAAGAAATGTTTTCCCCCCGTGGCCTTGGTAGAATGTCGCCTTCTCCATCCAATGCTTTCCGACAGCACCCGCAGCTGATAAACGGTTATTACCATGAGAAAGGTAATAACCATGTATTTCCTAAAATATTTTTGCATTCGTATTTCTTAAGGGTGGGGAAGTTTGCTCTTAAAATTCCCTGCTAATCCTCAGGAATGGGGAAGCAGTGTCCTTGGTAACAATGCCTAGCTTCAAGCACATGTCCCTGAAAGGCTACTGCCAACGAAGCTATGGCAGGTCAGCGGGAGGGGCCACACTGGGACCCATGGACCCGCATTTAGAACTCTGGGATGCAGGTGTTCTCTCGGGCCCACCTCAGCTCTTGCCTCCTGGAGTCCTCCTCTCTGTCCCATCCCCACCTATCATGGTGCCCCTGCCCTCTCTCAGCACTCACATCCACCATCCGGAACACCTCACCTCTTCTCCCCTCCTGCACGGTCACTCCTCGGACCCCTCGTTAATTATCCAGTCTCTGGGAGGATGGCTCAATAAAACCTTATCAACAGAGAAATGCTTTATTACAGCCTCCACATTTCCTTCCTCCTCCCACCTTTTCCAGAATTTGCCCATTAGTTATTCCCCTTCAGTCTACCTGCTGAATACATCTGTCTGGAGTACAAGGCCCTTTGTAACCTGGCCCCATACTGCTTCTCCTCAAGTATCTGGCTTATTTCACTTAGCTTAATACCATCCAGATTCATCAATGTTATATCATATGTCAGAATTGCATTCCTTTTTAAGGCTGAATAATATATATATACATATCACATTTGTTTATCCTTTTATCTGCTGATGGATACCTTTTGGTTATTGTTAATAATGCTGCTATGAACACTGGGATACAAATATTTCATTAATTCCTTACTTTGAATTCTTTGGGGTAGATACCTAGAAGTCGAGTTGCTGGGTCATATGATAATTCTGTGTTTAATTTTTGGAGGAACAACCACACCGACTTACCATTTTGACTCAGTTTCCTTGTCTGTATGATGGGGCTGCTGTAAGGATTAATGTGAAAGGATTATAACCAGTGCTGGGCAGCGCTGAGGTCGCTTCTGCTGTGCCAGACACGGGTCCTGCCAACGTCACTCACAGACCTGGCCCCTCTGACCAGTAACTAAATTGCCTTTCTCCTACCTTGACCTCCATTAAGTTCAAATGATTCCTTCATTTTTAGTTCACCTGCGGTTCCCTCTCACTGGCGTTCATACTAAAAAAGGAGGAGCAAAATCTGAGGGAATAGAAATGACACTATCTCCCATGGGCCCTCTCTTCTTCCACTGGGCCGCTGGGCCAGGCTGGTCTCTGTGGCTCTCTCTTTGTCCTCAGTATCCTTCTATCCCAGGTGGCTCCTCCTGCTCTAAGCAGCGAGAGTCCTCATGGGAACACGCCCACCAGACTTTCAGATATGCTTAGATAATACACCACTAGCCTCCTCGCAGACACTGCTAAATGCCATTTTGTAGATTGAAATACTGGAGATTTAAAAAATTAACCTTAATATTGAATTGCCATTGTTCAGTATTATTAGTCTTCAGAGAAATGCAAATTAAAACCCTAATTAGATGCCGTTCCACACCCACCTAGTGTTGGCAGGGATGGGGGGCAACTGGAACTCTCATGCATTACTGGTGGGAGTGTAAAATGGTCCAACTGTAGAGAATGGGCAGTTTCTTACAAAGTTAAACATATACCTACCTTATGACCCAGGAATCCTACTCCTGGGTACTTACCCCCCAAAAATAAAAACATGAGCAGAGATGAGGCTGCTCAAAAGACTTTATAAGACTGATCAGAAAGCAGCCTTTTAAAAAATTAAAATTAGGCCCTCTCTTCCCTCAAACTTTCCCCCCACCAAAACCAAAACAAAAGCAACAAAAAGTCCTGGAAGCAAGCCACATGTCCATCTGCAGGAGAATGGAGGAGCACATTGTGGTGTGTCTATAAATGGGATACCATTTTACAATAAAGAGGAGTGAACCACTGATACATGCAACAACGTGTGTGAACTAATAAAACCAAGAGAAGCCAGAAGGGTCCACACTTCCTATGAATCTCAAGAAGAACAGAACTAATATTTGTGATAGAAATCAGAACAGTGGTTGCTCCTGGGGTTGGAGGCAGAGAGACTAAAAATGGGCATGAGGGAATTTTCGGGGGAGATTAAAGTGTTCTATTATCTTGATTTGGGTGGTGGTTACACGGGTGTATATAATTGTCAAAACCCATTGACTATCCATTTATGATTCTTGCACCTTTTTCTACGTAAACAAAAATCTCAATTTTAAAACAAGTGGTCAGATGACAACAGCAGCAGCAAGATAACGTTACCGGCAACACACCAATGCTCCAGGCACCAGACTAAGACACTTAATACACTGGTGTGATTTGGAAGTGTTCAAATTCTATTGCTTTGGGCTTTGCACTATTTCAACTGATTGCATCTGAACAGAAAACATTCTTTTTTGCTCTTCACACCTGAGATGCCCAAAGGTCAGGCAGGGCTCAGGTTCCATCCCGCAGCTCCTTCCACCCCCTGACCAAGCTCTACTGGACTAGGGTAACTCCTGAAGAGGACGCTCCCAGTCCCGGACACTTAGGAAGCTCAGGCCACTCTTCTCTGCCAAAGGAAGATTTGCTGAGGCTGCCGACCTTCCGAGTGGACTTCAGTCGTCATCATGGTGAATCAAATACAAACTACAGCCTGCTGACCACCACCCAGTCCACAAAAGGGTTAGGCAGCACAGTTGCTGTTAAGGGTTCAAGACACAAAACAGGTAGTTCTGACTGAGTACTTTATCTCCCACCATTTACCTCACGACCAAACTCCTTCACACACACACACTCTCTCACACACCACACACACCACTTGAGCCCTAAAGAATATTTATCTCCAGAGGCAGTAATAAATGTGAGATTAATAAATAACATTGTATGATAGTTAATAGGATTAAGCAGGGAAAGCCAGAAATTTCTTTGCTTAATTCAGTGGCTCTGGAAGTTTGGTGCACATAGAACCCTTGAGCTGCGAAGTCTGACAACGGGCCTGGGTAAAAGAAAAAGCAAAGGGGGCTTCAATGTAATGCTAGGTTCAGAAAAAATTACAAGAACAAAGGTTTTCATAATCTACAAGTCATTTCCATTTGGCAGGAGCAGGTAGAAGTTCAGATGCCAATTGTGGAGGATCCCGTCTGATGATAGGAAAAACGTGTTGGTCATGTGTTTTATAAGTGCCTTCACTTTTGAGAGCAAAGTGATATGAAAAGATAAGTATAGTGACATTTTAACGGGGAAGTAGATTAGAAAAAGATTTTGGAGTGGGTGGGATTCTGGCCAGGAAATGAATTTCTGTGGACACTGCTCTCCTTCAGAACCCCATTTGCACAAAGGGAAACCAAAGTGAGTTTTAAAAAATACCTCATTAGCATTCCCCCCCCACCCCCCCCCCGCCCCGAATTTCCAGAGGTGACAGGAGGGGCTTCTGACAGAAAATTAGATCTGACAGGGATCACAAAGCTAAAGTGCATCGTCTCTTCCATTTTAGTGTCCCGACAAGTGGTGAGCTGTGATTAACCCTGACCGACACTGGGGGGCACCCTGGGTCCATAAGATACACAAAGATGAGGTGCGTTCAAAGCCTCTGCAGTGACTTTAATTTGCAAGTCTGAGGGGAAGCCTGGAGCAATTCGGACCTGTGCCCATGCCCATCCTCTGGAGTCCCCGTTCACTCACATGCTAGGTCCGCTGGCCACACTCTCAGTTCAGCCTGCAAGGCACCCACCTGGGGACAAATACCCTGCGGGACCTGGAAAGCCGGTGAACTCGTGAACTCGAGTTACCTGCCTAGGATTCCTGTGATCCTTTTCTTGGCCCTCAAATAGCAGCTGTGCTATTGTTGCTGTTTCCCAGTTATACAAACAATACACGCTCATGTAGCAAATTCAAGCAAAGGAGACTATAACTGAAAAGGAGGCAAGTCACCCAAGTGTTATCACCCAGAGATAAACATAATTTCCATTTTGGATTTAGTACAATTATTAGTATTAAACCATGAGAAGATGTAGTGGGAGGCTCGGGGAAAGTAAGGACTTTGTTCACTAACATTTGATGTATGAATGCTGGTTCACAATACTTTGGGGCAACGTGTGTATTTCACATTGAATAGTAGGGCATATCTGCGTCAGACATTGCCTGTGTTCCTGGAAATGTCCATGGATCGCAGGCAGCTCATAAGGGCTGGGAGAGTCAGATCAAGAGAGACACTTCATGAAGCTACACACGAGCCCGGAGTAATGCTTGCCAACGTCTCACTCCAGTCGGGCTTCTCAGAACCTGCTTCCAGCAGTGCTCCCGATTGTCTCCCAGTTACAAAAACAATAAAAAAAAGCAGGGGGGAGCGATGCGCGGATGCTGCCACTCTGCCACACAGCTGCCCAGACTTGCAGATGCATTACATTTTGACCTCCTGCCAAATCTGAGGAGGAAAGCAGTTCAGATTTTTAAAAAATCAATGAGAATATTCTGCAGTAGTTTTTCATCTTAACAGAGGAATAAAGTTCTTTATATTTCCTTTTATGATACACAGAAATACTTGTTTTTAAAGTAAATTATGCCTGCAGGTAAAGCTTAAAGATTTCAACTTGGTGATTAAGGATTTTGATACCAACTAAGATGGGGGAGGAGGAGGGGAGGCTGTTTCCCCACACATCTAAGCCATTCTAGACACCAGCTGGGTGTCCTACAATTCAGCCCTATTCTGACAATATCTACTCAAAGATAACATCAGGTCCCACAGGTTCAGGGTCGGTCACACTAGCTGCCCCCCCCCCCCAACACACACACACTTCAGGTACCAGTTGAAAGCCCAGGTTGTCACCTGAGCTTCTGACAGAGAAGCTATAGATCAGAGGTCCCAACGACTCCCTCCTTAGGTTTGAATCACTGGCTAACGTGGCTGCCAGAACTCAGAGAAACAGTCCACTTACTAGATTACTGGTTTATTATAGAGGCTACAACTCAGGCACAGCCAGATGGAAGAGATGCATAGGGCACGGTAAGGGGAAGGGGCTCCGACCTTCCATACTCCCTCCTAGAGAACTGCTCTCTTCAAATCTCCACGTGTTCACCAACCTCGAAGCTCTCCGAACCCCAAGCTTTGGGCTTTTAGAGGCTTCATTACAAAGGCATGACTGATCGAGTCATTGGCCATTGGTGATTAAACTCAATTTCTAGACCCTTTCCCATTTCCCAGAGGTCTGGGGGTGAGGGGAGTGGGGCTCAAAGTTCCAATCACAAGGTTTACTCCACTGCAGCCAGCCCCCATCCTTAGGGGCTTTCCAATTCACGTCATTAATCTAATGAAGACCCTTTATCATGCATCACTTAGGAAATTTCAAGGGCTTTAGGAACCCTGTCAGGAATGGGATTGAAGACCAAAAATACATTTCTTATTATAAATCACAATATCACAGTGATAATAAATAATTCAGAAACAGTTGCTTAACAAAGATGAAATTCTCATGGCAAGAACAGTAAGATTTGGGGGCAGATGAAAGGAAATATGGTGGGAAAAGAAAGAGAACAGAGATATGCAACTCTCTGGGGATGTCTGCAGCTCATTCCGCACCAAGGAGTCAGAGATTAATGTAAAACCCAACTTTATGCTCATCTAATTCCAAGGAATTTTGAGAACCTATTCCCCTCTCAGATTTCTAAATTGACATTGACATTTTAATCTTAGCTCTGGATATATATATTGCTAAAAACCCAACTTTATGCTCATCTAATTCCAAGGAATTTTGAGAACCTATTCCCCTCTCAGATTTCTAAATTGACATTGACATTTTAATCTTAGCTCTGGATATGGGTAAACTTTCTGGCCTATTGTAAATAATGGCAACTTTAAATAAAACCATGACCTCACTCCTTAAAATGGAACCAGTGCCATCAAAATATCACAGAAACTTGAAATCATCATCGGCCACTTAATAATCACAGGGAAAAAGCTCTTGATTAAACGGGAAATTTACAAGATTCCCTTTTGTCCTTGAACTTGAAATTTCATTCCACTCTCCCCACAGAATTCTAACCTAATGTAAGCATATATTTATGTATGAATCATACATTTGTGATTTTATTGATAAACCTATTATACTTCTCTGCAACAAACATATTCTAAATTTAAATGTAAAACAATATCCTGTGACCTTAAGCTTTCTAAGTGATAAAAAACATTATATTTCTTGAGCTATTATAATTATAATTCATCAGTATAAAAATGTACTATATAGTTTGTAAGTTTGTGACAATTTTTAAACTAAAAAATAAAGTTTTATTGGAAGTATATCTTTTAATAACATAAAATGGAGGGGGATTCCCCCCGCCCCCCAACTAGTTCTTCTATCCAGGGATGAATATTACTTATTGCTAAAGTGAGACAGTGTTTATCATTAATTCCTATTCATATTAATCAGTAAATGTGAATGGAGGGAGTTTTACTTATAGCTCTATCTTTCAATTCTATGAACTCTAAGTTCTCTTAGCTACCTAACAAACATTGGTAATCACCTGCCAGCTTACTTGATTAGAATCTCCTTCAATTTTGTTGAAAGCAAAGAATTAGAAGCCACCTGATGGCAAAAGGATTTGTCACTTGCCCACTGGAGGCATTTACTTTCTCACCACGTACACCGACATTCTGAATCGTCCCTTCTTCAGAATCTAGAGGTGACCAGCTGAGGACCCTGGTGGGCATTACACCTGTCTCGCAGCGGAGGAGAAGGGTGTGCTCTCAAGTAGAACAATTTAAGGAAAGACTGTGGATGGAAGTAGAGCTTCTTAAAACTGGCTTCTTGTAACCATCATTGCATACATCCTCCTTGGACAATGGGTTTGCATACCCTAGTTTGAAGAACAAAGGACTCTGGAGTTCGCCTGGTAAAAGTCCTAATTCTACCACCTCATTGACCTTAAGCAAGGTACCTACTGATTCTGAACCTCAGTTTTCTCTAGTAATAATATTCTATAGCAATAGTAATAATAAACCTTAGGGGTGGTCTGAAGGCTCGAAGGAGGTAATGGAAGTAAAACTGCTTTGTAAATTGTAAAATTCTCTGACAATGTCAGGTAGTGTTTTTTCATTGCACTTTTGATGCCAATAATCCAAGTGTAACAGTAAGACCCAGGGTCATGTACACAGCAATGCCAATCCCTGGAATAAGGAAACCTTGTTGATAAGTTCAATACGCTGGTCTCCTGAACCTCTAACAATAAAACAATGAATAGGTACGTGGCTAGTTCTAATACTGGATAGCCCCGGTTCTCAAAGTGTGGTCTCTGAGACATCAGCATGAATATCATCTGGGAACCTGTTAGAGATGCACGTTTCTTTGGCTCCACCCAGTCCTAGGGAATCAGAAGCTCTGAGAGTGGGACCCAGCAACATGTATTTTAACAAGCCCCAGGTGACTCTGCTACATGCCAAAGTCTTAGAACAGGCTGCTCAGGATGCTCCAAGTGTGGGGGCCCTACTGGATTTCCCCGAAGACTGGGTGGCATGAGAACACAGCAGGAGCATTTAGAGTGAATTAGTTCTGTATCAACAAGCCACTGAATTGTCCCGAGATTGAGAGTGCTCCTTCATGTTATAGGGAAACACCAGAACCTCAGGGAAGGGGACTTGGGGACTCCCCAGCAGTTTTCAGAGTATAACTTAGGAGCTTTTATGATACACAAGCTAATGGCTGCTCCCTTTTGTGGGCAAGAACAAGAAGTCCATTTGGCCTTCCCTTTATAAAGAGAGAAACAGGATCAGAAGCAAAGAGCATCCATTGAGATTTCAGGGGAGATGTAGCTGTGCCCATCTGGCTACGAAGAACCGGGCTTTGCTCTGGATAATAGGTTTCTGTTTCAGAGCTGTGCCAGGGCAGCCTGGCCCTCCTCTATCAGCCTCCAGGGTCCCGACACTGACCCAGAAAGTCTGCTCTCAAACAACCCCAAGCACGTGCGAAGCAGGCTTCCCCCAGAGTGGCAGGGCTGGACCCGATCCATGAGGGCTCATAGAGGACAGGGGTAGCTATTTGTCCAAGTAGATGTATAGCTCCTTTACTCGAATAAAATCTATTCAAAGCGTCTAGAAAACAAAGGCAAAGGGGTGGGTGGTTCGGAAACACTGGATGCAAACGGGGTTTGGATGGTATTCCCACAGGGTGCTTATTTAATACGAAGGAAGCAAAGAAAAATGGTGCAGCGATCCTGGGCTGGAGAAGAGAAGCAAGCTTTCCCTCAGAGCATCCCTCATAGGTTGACTAATGCAGTCTTTTTAAAATATAACAAGGTTTTAGTTAGCAGTACATGTAAGAAACAAAAATCAAGTTAAATAAAACTGTGATAGGCATTTTATTTTTAAACTAGCTAGGTTTGGACTTTAAAAAAAAATCATACTTGAAAAAGAGCAGGGTTGAAAAAAACAAACAAACAAATAAACAAACAGCCAAAATAACATAACACAGAGTGGAGAGG
>NW_006299705.1:3090627-3097770 GCF_000327345.1 Myotis davidii | reverse complement strand
ATTGTCAGCTGAGCCTCTAGGGCAGTGGTTCTCAATCTTCCTAATACCGCGACCCTTTAATACAGCTCCCCATGTTGTGGTGACCCCCAACCATAAAATTATTTTTGTTGCTATTTCATAACTGTTATGAATCGTAATGTAACTATCTGATATGTAGGATGTATTTTTCATTGTTACAAATTGAACATAATTAAAGCATAGTGATTAATCACAAAAACAATATGTATTTATATATGTGTTTTCCGATGGCCTTAGGTGACCCCTGTGAAAGGGTCGTTCAACCCCCAAAGGGGTCGCAACCCACAGGTTGAGAACGGCTGCTCTAGAACATCTACTACAGGAGCTTCCAATCTAACCTTTTCATAAACGTGGACCATCTGTTCATTGCTCCATCAGCTTTGAATCATAATATATGATGCAAGCAATCTTGGAGACCTCCTGCATGTGTACTTTCATTTGTGTCCCTCAAAGAGAGACTCCCAGTCTTTTATCCTTGTCTCTTTATGGCTGATCTAGAATTTAATTTTTAAAGATTTAATAGCAATATAATTATTTTTTAAAATCAGACTGCTATTTTCTCTGAGTGGCTCAAATTGCAGCCACAGCATCATCATACTTTTGCTTCTAATACCTGCCCTTTCCTTTTAGCATAGAGCATCTGGTTAATAGTTCTTCATTCAGTCATTCAACAATTATTTACCAAACACCTACTATGTGCAGGGCATTGGGCTGGACAGTTGGTTGATGTTATAGAATTTTGCGTCCCCCCAAAATTCAAAGGTTGAAGCGCTAGCTTTCAGAACCCCAGAACATAACTATTTTGAGATGGAGCCATTAAAGGGGTAATTAAGTTAAAATGGAGTCATTAGGGTGGGTTCTAGTCCAATATGACTGGTGCCCTTAGAAAAGAGTATGTACATTCAGATGCCGACAACACAGAGGAATGACCATGTTAGGACACCATGGAAGCTGGCCCTCTACAAGCCAAGGAGAGGACCCTCAGGAGAAATCAACCTGCCAAAACCTTGACCTTAGATTTCCAGCCTCCAGAATTGTAAGAAAACACATTTCTTTTAAGCCACCCAGTATGTGGTACTTTGTCATAACAGCCCTAGCAAGCAAATATACTGCCTTATATACAGTGGGGCCTTGACTTATGAGTTTAATTCATTTGAGCTCGTTAACTCAAATTACTCTATCAACTCAATGCAAAAAATCGGCCGAGAGACAGCTGGTATCTCAAAAAACTCGTTAGTCGGGCCACTCGCCACTGCACGTGCATGCTATGCATTTGAATGATTGAGGATGATCATTTGATAAGATAAGAGTGTGGAAGGCTGAAGTCCACAATGATGTGTTCTTCCCTTAAGAATGTCACCAGTTCCGTAGCCTTTTGAAGACAAACAGGTCATGAATATAACTCTGCCCTCAGTAGCTCTACATCAAGAACTCTCCAGGCTTTGGGCAATTCATTTTCTCCCATGAGATGGCCTCGCATCTCTTCTTCCAGCCGTTTAACAATCCCGGCCATCAACTGCCTCACAGGTGGGGAGGGACTGGCTGACACCTCAAATTTCACGCTTTCCTATCTACTTATTTATAAAGCACCAACACGCATGTAGTCTTTGATTTTCAAATTTCATCTTAGAAGCTGGTGATTATGACATTATGAGGACTTTGGATGGTTAAACTTCAGTTTTAATAGAAAAAGAAAAACTACTTTTGTTCCACAATTTTTAAAAGTTCTGAGTTAAATTTACAATTCAAGTATACAGATTGACTGCTCAACAGATTTTCAAAATTGACCTAGTTCCCAGATGTTGTTACTGCCCCCCCACCCCGTGTATGTAGCAAATTTTTATGTCAGCTTCTGTGTTCCAGTGTGTGCCAACTGGAAGAAGGAACAGGCATTAGCAGTAGTTAACTCATAATCCGCAATGAGCACACAGATAATAATCACCTCAAAGGAGAAAATGAGCTGTACCCAGTAAAAATGACTTTGCCCTATTTCTCTGCCACAGCTCCTAGTACCCACGTGCATCCCTAGGTGTGGAAAGGAAAGTTGGTTTTAAGTGAGTGACAATTACAGATCGATAAGAAGTAAACATGGCGAATGGATACAACTGGTTGCAGCATATGCCATGGGAAAACATTACTCTACCAGTGTTTGCCTGCAAAATTTTAGGGTCACCTCTGTTGCACATGCAGGTCACAGACACACTGTTCTCACCTGGTTATTTCCCCTTATGTTTCGTTTTTTCTTAACTCGCTTGGCACTCTGATTACTAGTGACTCCTTGTCCCAGTGAATCCTTGTCGGAAATCGGGACACTGGTATGTATTTAGATGATTCTGAGTTTCTGATTTTTTAAGGTCTAATTCTTCAATTTCCATTCTGAAAAGGTCACCAGTATACCTCTCAGCAAATAAATAATTTCTAATCATTTCCTAGCTAGGTAGTTTCAAAGGAACATTGAGGATGGCACTTGATTTTCTTTGGAGCCTCTACCTTTACCATCCATTCATGGGTTCTAGTTCTGTGGGTGTTTCACTAACCCAGAATCTAATTTTAATACAATTTTGCTGGCACAGGTAGGTGGTGTAGGGTAGAAAATACAAGTGTGTATGTGTGTTCATGTGTATTTTGGGTTTGAGAAGTGGGACAATGGTGAGACATTGAGTCTTAGTGTCTATAGGTAACAGGGGGGGCACCACCTGTCCTGCCTAGTTGGTAGTTGGGTAATTTGGATCCATACGAAGTACTTCAAAGGACTCCCTTGGCCCCCTCCTCTTCATCCTGATTTTCCAAGCAGAATGCCCTTTCTGCAGTCTGGAATTCTTTCCATGCTGCCCGGGTTGCATACAAGATACAGAAGGAAGGTGTGTGTGTGTGTGTGTGTGTGTGCGCGCGCGTGCACACGCGTGTGTCCATGTTCAGCATTTGTGAGCATGCACCCAGAAGATGCGCAGACTCAACCACCAAACCTGACAGACTTTTCTCCTGAAAGTACTGAATTTGACCAGTTGTTCTGACAGTGTAGCAACTGAAAATAATATGTGTAAATGGCTGTCCCTGTGAGGTGTTCAACAATAAATAGGACAGCCCACTGGTAGGAGGAACACAAAACCCACCTAACTCTTAGGGCATGCATCAGTGATTACTCAAGACAATTACTTATATGTTATTGTCAGTTTTCCATTTAGATAAATACTAGAAATTTTTTGACTTGCATCTTGATTTCTTAGTGCCAGTAATTTAGGCAAAGGGAACCACAGGCGTCAGAGTGTGAGAAAATTAAAGGAATACTCAGAGGAATAGACGGGCTTAGACTCACAATGGGGCCTTAAATGTAAATAAAAGGAATTGTTTTTTGGGGTGTTTTTTTTTGGTAGCCATTCCCCAATACCCAAGAGCTCTTATGATGCAAACATGGAGTCAGGAACTTGATATTTGCTCATGGTGATGCTCACAATGTAAACAAACTTAAAAGATAAATATATGCCCTTGAAAACCTCCAAGCACAATCTCTGTGTGCTGGAAAAACATCCTGTTACATCCTGTGTTACATTACTTTATCTTACACACACACACACACACACACACACACACCTGTCTCATGGATGGAACTAGAGTCCTTTTTTTAGTTTTTACTGCAGTGTGTTTTAGTGGGCCATTTAGTAAATTGTCTTCTTTGATTAATCACATCTCTCTTCCTGGCTCCAATAATTCCATGCTTTAAGTATCTTTAGATCAGAGGCCCGTAAATCACACAGCGCCCCCAGCCAGCTATGAATCCCTCACAATTTCAATTAGCATACAGATTTAATAGCTGCCATTAGTGGGAACTGCAGTAACTGGAAGCATCGCAGCTGACCAAACATTTAGGACTTGGATATGGCCCTGGAACCCAATCTGCTCACCACATGCAAAACATCTACCACTCTTAAATCAGGGATGCCAGTGAACTGACGGGAAAAACGTTGGGCTTAGGTTTGTCTGACTGCTTCTGTGGACGCCCGTAAAAATGATCTCCTGGTTACAAATCTAATAGCTTTCCTTAATTCTCATCCTCTCTGACTCACCAGAAGCATATGACTTGGGCTCAGTGTCCTGCACGAACTGAGCTTCTGTCTCTGCCCCCCATCACCACACTGTCCTGGCGCCCTCTCATACCCTGGCTTCTCCGTTCTAACAGGGTTAGTCCTTCTGCCTTTTCCTCCTAGGTTTGGCCATTCAATTAATTCCATCATAATTAATTTATTCATTCCACACATATATATTGAGGGCCAGGCACTGGGAAATCAACAAAGATAGCTTCCTGACTACATGGAATTTACAAACTAGTTGGAAATACCAATATAATTATATTGATAATAATTAGAACATAGCACACCACACTGATGATAAAAGATGTACAGGGAGCTCTAAGAGCTCACAGCTGAGGGCATCCAATTCAACTTGAGGGTACTAGGAAAGACTGCCTGGTAGAGCTGACATAAGGTTGATTCCTAAAGATAAAGGTAAACTGCCAGAAAAAGAATGTGTGCAAAGGCAGTGTTCAGACCTTGGGTCTCCTCATTATATGAATTCTCCATGAGTGTGTTCACTTCCCGGATTTATATGCCTTACCTATCCCACCAGAGACCTGTGCTGTCCAATATGGCAGCCACATGTGGCTACTGAGCCCTTGAAATGGTGCTGGTGTGACGACAGAACTGAATTAGTTTTATTTTTAACAAATTTAAGTTTAAAAACTGATGCTTGATTCAGTTATTAGAAAACTTAAATATGTTTAGAACAACTTGGGTATGAATCTACTTTTTCAAATGTGTAAACATTATGAAATCTAAACACAAAAGCAAGCATTTCCAATAAAAATTTGCATCCAATTGAGATATTCAGTAAATGGAAACTACACACTAGAGTTGAAGACTTAGTACCAAAAAAAAGAATGTAAAATATTTTATTTTTGGTTATCAATTTCTTGTTGAAATAACATTTTTGGATATTTATTAGGCTAAATAAATAAGTTATTAAAATTAATGAAATACACTAAATGTATCTGTAAATTAAATAGAAAAGAAACAAATGGGGATTTGTAAAATCATGTTTTTCTCTGGACCTGAAAATGGGTTGAAAGGCGTTTTATTATGTTTGTGTTTTTTAACTTAGTTCATCTTTTGCATTAAGCAAATGCCATGTGAGACTGATGGCCTGGGAGAGTTGATATAAGCATTCACAACACACCTCAGTGACACAATTTTATGTCCTGAGTTTCTGCCACGTCGAAGTCAAACTGTAGCACTGTTTGTACTGAAATGTTTACAGTGATTGGATTTTTATCATTTTTTTGTAATTTAAATCTTTCTCTTCATAAATATATTTAGCATCATATTACAATTGTCCCAAATTAGAAATGTTTTCTCTCAGCACAGTGATACAGAAAGCTTTGCTGTGTTTCCTTTTACCAACTCACGTATATCACACCTTTAAAAAATCCATAAGATAACGGGAAAAAAAATCTAACCAAGTCTGGTTTACCTTGCCAAGACATATCTGCATTTTACTAAAGCATTTATTCCTTGACTTTGTGTCTTTTAAGACATCATAAAATATCTCCTCGCCTTTTAATTTTCTTTTTTTCTTTTGTCCCTTTTTCCATGGATAAATCTCTTTGTTTTGTCTTTTTTCTAACCCTTTTATGGAAAAATACCACTTACATCAAATCACATTTAGGTGCTTTGATCCTGAAAGGCCAAATTAATAACCAGAGGAAAAGTGAATGTTAGTTGGCTTTAAAAGCAAAACTGAACATGAATGCACTGTTATTTACCTACATCAGCCCCTCCATCTCCGCTGCTGAACGCCCCAGCCGTAGGACAGGCGGTAAATAACGCTGATGTGGTCTGGCCAGCCTGTGTAGTTGCTCTAGCTTTTATCTCTTGATTACAGTCACTGCAAGATGAGTGGTATGAAACGACTCACCCGTATCACCTTTCATTATAAACCAGGTAAGCACAGGCTGCCCTTTTGATTGGCAATAATAAACTGCATAAAGGAAGCTTCCATTTCCCAGTAACGTCTGCATCGGAGGGAGAAGAGAAAAAAGTCAGCAAATCAATAACCTTCCCCCTAAAATGAAACTGTGATTTATGCTGCTCTTACAGGGTGCCAGGACGCCCGCCTCCCAGGACGGTGAGTGATGCTACGGGCAGCCAATGAAAACCGAAGCCTGAAATCAGCTTCTATTTGCTGCTCAAAACAGTTTTATTGAGGAAGGAGGACAATAGATCAGAATAAAACTTCACTTATTTGGATCCCTCCAATTTGGAAATCACGATACCACACACAGAGCACTTGATTCTTTTTGAGTTAACCCCCCCCCAAAAAAAAATTTTTTTTTTTTCCTCTAAAAATTTGCTGTACCTTTCAAACAAGGCCATTGCAGGCAAACCTTGAATATGCTGCACTGAGTGTGATAAAATGGGTATGCTATTTGGAATTGTGCTTTAGAAACTGAATCATAATTTTCTTCAGAAACATGCATAGACTGGTATAATAGGGACTGATTGCTCAGTGTGAATTCCTGATACACACACTTAATTTTGGGGGGAGGCAAAATGGGCAAGTATTAAATTACCATGGCTAGACTGGTCTGGAAATAGGTGCTTCTAAATCACTGGCTCCATTCAATTTAAATATTTACTAAGTAAACATGTCATGTCATACAAATCAAACTAATATGCCCATTTACATCCTAGCTTATAACAATGCACAACATTTTAAAGAAATAAAACAGCATTTGTTTAAAATAATTATATATACAGAAGCCTTGCTAATAGAGTGTGTCCCTCCATGTTGTGAATTAAAGCAGTTTCATTTTTTTGACATAAAAATTATTTCAATAACAAACTTCCCAAGACAAAAAAAAAAATCAGCTTTGAGCTGCAGCAGCTCGAATACATTACACCCGCACCTCTGAAGACCAGAAGAAAAACACCTGAACTGAAGGCAGCTGTTGGGGAACGCTGGCAAGGACTGAACTATGCCATGTTCACAGGCACTAATTAACCCTGCAGATTACTGCCCTGGATAGAAATTTCACTCAGAGAGCTCCTAACCCACTCCTCAGCCAGGACTTGC
>NW_006299705.1:3058814-3090504 GCF_000327345.1 Myotis davidii | reverse complement strand
AACTTTGCACTGTACATGCGCGCCCACACATGGTATTTTGTGGAAGAGCCACACTCAAGGGGCCAAAGAGCCGCATGTGGCTCGTGAGTCGCAGTTTGCTGACTACTGCTCTAGGGCAGCAAAATGCTAAATTGGAATTAAGGGGGTAGTAGCATTTTCTAGTGCATGTGTGTCAGGGACGAGGCTGGAGAACCCCAGGGCATGGGGGAGAAGTCAGATGGCCTCTGAGTCTTAGCCCGAGACTCTTTGGGCTACTTTCTCTGTTCCTTGTATATCTCATGCTCAGAAAATGTTTAGTAAATGGATAATTAACATGAGCGACAATGAAACTCTTGACATTTCTTTTTCTATCTTATGTGCAGAGGGCTGAATTAACTTCCGTGCCACCACATATCAACAGCATCATGCAAATGTCCAACTTTATCTCCCCCTGTAATCAACATTTCCTTCCAGGCCCTCTGCCAATGTATTTTAACTGCAGGTTCGAATTTGAATAAAACCTTTATATAACAAGTAGTGTATCATTTTATTTTCATAATGGCAACATGCTAGAGTCCTCACTTTTTTTACTCTCTTCACTCAGCATTGTTTTATGGCCTTTTTTCTTTTCTTTTCTTTTTTTTTACCATTATTGTTTCTAATGGATGCAAACGAATTCACCACCTTTTGCATACCCATTCCCCTAATGATTGACACACAGATTGCTCCCACCTTCTCCTTTCACAAACAACACTGCTGAGAACATCCTCAGAGATGGTCTCTTATGGGTTGACATATGAATGTCTCTGTGTATATGCCAGGGGTGAAGTATGTGAGGTCAGAGTGTACATATTTTCACAAACATCACCTGATTTTCTCCAGAATGACTCCCCTACATACTTTCGAAGAGTGTCAATTCAAGCCACCCTCCCCGCATGCCAAACCTCGCCCTCTCCCTCACTGCTTAGTCATCAAGGCCCCAGCCTGAGCATGGCTTTGAAGAGGAGAGAGGGCTCTGCCTCCTGCCATTGACGCCTGTGGGCTATGGGCCCTGTTCACATGCATCACTACTTGGTACACATCCTCTCTGCTCTGCTGGGCACCGTCCTGTCCTCTCTAAACAGGATAAGGCAAGGAAGGGCTGACCACACATTAGCATGGAACTGAAAGAGAAGGGACTTCATGCAGCTGAGTGTGAAGGTGGGAGAGGGTATGAAAGGAGTGAGGGTCAGCGGACATGGCTCCTAGTATCCAACCCTCCTGGAGGCTTGCATTCCAAGTCCAAATGGAAATAAGAGGCAAGAGCCTGGGCTGACTAACAGGAAGGGGCAGTTGCTCCTTGTCCATTTCACTATCTTTCTACTCATTTCTAATTGCCACCCGGAAAGGAAGAAGGGAGGAAGAGGGAGGGAGGGAGGGAGGGAAGGAAGGGAGGGAGAAAGGAAGAGAGGGAGGAAGGAGGAGAGGAAGGAACAAAGGAAGGGAGGGAGGAAGGGAGGGAGGGACTTGGAAGCTAGGAGCAAACCTCGCCTGGCCAGAGGAGATTCTCAGGCTCTGAAGCAACAAATAGCATTGCAAAGTCAGATGGGGTAGGAGTTGCTTTCTCTCATCAGAATGGGGATCCTCAGCCGGCAGACATAGGCGATGAGGGTGGAAAGAGCAGGTATTAATGGAGTTTCCACTTCAGCCATAGTTTACACTAATGTTGGCTCTAGAAATTTCTCCACTCTCCTGGCTAGGCTATTTAGACAAGCCATCCTGGAGGAGCCGGGGGAGGAGGAGGAAAGGCATTGCCTCTTTATTTGGAGTCTTCGATGGCAAGCTGGGCATGAGCCAGAGTGAGTATAAGTGGCTTCTGGGTGTCACACCAGTAGAATGTGAGACAGTGAAGTGAAGCCACTAAGTGTGGTGTCTGGGGACAGGCTGCATGGTTCTGAATGCCAGCTCCTCCACGTTGCCAGCTGGGGACCTTTGGACAAGTCACTTAACTTCTCTGGGTCTCAGTTTCCTCGCCTGTAAAATGAGGTAATAGTACTGCTTTCTGGGACAGTTGTAAAAATTAAAGAATTAGCATATGTTCACTCCTCAGAATAAATGCTTGTTAAATGTTAGTAAAGAGAATGACAGCAAATCAGCAAATCTTTTCTCCAGGAGGTGAGTGGGGGCGTCTCCCCCCTGCTTCCACCTCTCAGGCCTCCACTCCGCTTGGGAGAGCGACCTCAGCCTCAAACATAAAACCACCGAAGTCTGGAGGGCCAGCTGGCAATTCTCTTGCCTTAACTGTCTAGCTGCTCAGTTCTGGAGTTTTCCATCCTCCCCATCTGCTGCTGAGTCCTGGAGTGCAGTCTGATCTAGCCCTCCTCGGCCCGAGCTGGGTCTCCTCGCCTGACAGCAACTTTCCAGAGGCCTCTCCACCCAGAGGTTCCTCTGCTGTGAGCCACACTCTGGGGTCACCGCAGGCCAGCCACAATCAGGCGCTCGGTGCTCTTCAAAACATTGCCGTGTTGACAGGCCTTCCTTTGAGAAGTGCCAGGTGGGTCTGATGCGGCCAGAGCTGATTCCTACCAGCAGGGAAAGTCTCCTGTGCTCAGTATCTAACGAGTGCCTGACACTCCCAAATAAGCACAGCAGTCTGGCCCCGCCTGCAGCGGCGAAGGCCCGACACAGTGCTGACGGATGGAAATGGGAGTCCCAGGCCAGGGGAAGAAAAGGCGAGAGAAAAAGAGAAAGAAAGAAAAACAACCCAGAAGCCTGAGAACCACTTTTAATCACAGTAACCCGGCCGTAGTTTAGCAAAGGCAACATCTCGGGCAGCGGACAAGCTACTTCCAATTCTGCTATTCAAGTAGCAGCTCCTACGGAGGTTTGAGCCAAGTGAAATGTGATGGGACCACAGTTCCTCTCTCCAAACTCCATCAGCCACAACCGTCATCAGGGTAGGAACGCATTCCTAAAACTGCTGACTCTCAAAGGAAGCAATAGCCGCACAGCACAGGCTTCCTTAATAAAACTAATTAGAACGGGGATCGGACGTGGGGAGGGGTCTAACAGCCCTGGCAGGTCATTTATCACACGGCTCGCGACTCAGTTCAACAACACACTCATTGTGGGCTCGTCTGGGTCAGGCACTGTGTTTGGCACTGTGGGGGTTACAAAGATTACTAAGCCTGATCTCTGGCTTCAAAGGTTCCAGAAATTGCTTAGAGTTTATTTTTCATTGACGCTGTAAAGGAAAGTCTAAAAATTCTGGTCTCAAAACAAGGCAGAGGTGTGCAAAGAACACAAGACGGGCGTGAGAGGACACCTTGGCCACGCGCTGGGCTGCCTCCATCCAGGCTTCTTTTATGTTACAGCAAACAATTGTCTATCCTATTTATGCTTGCTAGTTTATTTTATGTTTTATATCAGGTCATACAGAGGGGGGAAAAATAGAATGTGGGATTCTGGGGAAAACTGAGAGTCCAGTGGTTTCCTAGAATTTTTTTAAAAGTTTGTTAATTTCTCATTTCTACACTCATTTCTACTTCAAAATTATGCTAGCTACTAGACTACGACAGATGTTGTTACTAGATGTTGTTACTTAATATGCTAATACATTTTGACAACTATGTTTTAAAATAATTGGTTTAATTTATAATCCTGTTTATTACATTTTCTGCATTTAAAAACGCTGTTCTGAAAGGAGGCCTGGCCCCCTGAGGGTGATGGATTACTAACCCAGCTCTGCAGCATTGCCCAGCAGTGCTAGCAGCACAGGACCCCACAGTTCCTTCACATCAACCCACGAGCAGGAAAACTGCCATATCTTTAAAGCCCATAGCTCCACTTTATGATCATGTGCCTAAGGCAGTGGTCAGCAAACTCATTAGTCAACAGAGCCAAATATCAACAGTACAACGATTGAAATTTCTTTTGAGAGCCAAATTTTTTAAACTTAAACTATATAGGTAGGTACATTGTTATTAACTTAATTAGGGTACTCCTAAGGCTTAGGAAGAGCCACACTCAAGGGGCCAAAGAGCCGCATGTGGCTCGTGAGCCACAGTTTGCCGACCACGGGGTTAGGGTGTCAGGTTCTCCTTCTTTCTACCTGGGAGAGTGGCATTACGGCCTTTAAAATAGGTCTTTATACAGGATGTGCTCTTTGAATAAAAATTCATCCAACAGAAAAATGAATGAGAGACTCTGATTCACTGGGTTCCAGGTAATCAGGGTCTTACAATATTATTTTTTCCTTGATTCTGTCATTAAGTTTTATCCTACTTTGATTTTCCTCTGACCGCTCTGCTCTTCTCACCCTCCGGGCGAGGTTGGCACATTTTAGGCATTTCAGCTCATTTTCCTTCTTTCCTGGAGCTCTAAGTGCACACTGGGCTTTGCTGACAGAGTCTGGGTATCTGACATAGATATGAACCTGACAGCAATAATAGCTACCATTTTTGAGCATTAATTATGCACTCGGGGTTCTGACATGATCATTAATCCCCACCACAGTGCTGACTAGGAAATGGGGCTGGGGAGGCCGAAAAGCTTGACACAGCTCACTCGCCCAGAAGCAGAGGGGCTGCCATGCGCCTCGAGACCAGCTCTCACCGCCTGGTCTTCCCCTGGCCACAGGGCCTTCCTGCTTCTTTCTTTAGCCAGACAGCTATTCGGCTCCCCCTCCTCCCTTCACCCCAGTCTCACCATGAGGGAGCAGAAATGCATTAGCTTCGCACATCTTGTAACTAAAGGGAGCAAAGACATCTTGGTCCTTAGACAACCTCGGGAATACGTGTATTTTTAAGCCCGGACATCTCACTGTGGCTGGAGGGAGGGCTGGGTTGGGCCTGGCTGTGTGGGTGCCCCCAGCTTGGCCCTGTGAGGTCTGCAGTGAAGGGCGGGCCAGATGGAGGCCCTGGGGCTGCTCCAGGTTCGATTTCCGGTCAAGGGCACGTACTTCGGTTGCAGGCTCCATCCCTGGCCCTGGCATGTGGGAGGCAACCAACTCATGTGACATTGATGTTTCTCCCTCTCTTTGTCTCTAACCTTTCCACTCAGCTAATGGAATGCCCTTGCTGCACACTGTCACGCATCCTGGCAGGGGCCAACCCCTCATCCGATACGCACACAGATTTAAAAGAGAAAATGACGACAGAGGGTTTAATGGAACAGACAGCACTGCCATCGGCAGCAATGCCAAAGCCTGGGCCTGGGTGCAAGCTCTCAGCCAGGGAGGGAGGAGCCTGTGATTCAGCGCCCTGCCCCATTTGCACCTTAAGGCTCTGGGACTTTCAGTAAATGCTGAGTGTCCTGATCACCAGGGGGTGTGGGGGAGGGCACAAGGCTGCAGGACTGTCTTTATACACAGCTGTCTGTTCTAGCACACAGTGCTCGCTCCTTTGTGAATCGCTGGTCAATCCCGATCCCCACTGTGGGTCAGACGTCATGGGCTTGAGAATAGGTGTGGGGTCCCGAAGAGCCACATTCTAAACACCCGGCCTCAGCTGTTGCAGGCACCTGACTCCTGAGGCAAAGGTGCTTCCTCTGGCTTGACTGTTCCCCTGCCCTCCCTTGCGTTTTGGGGACCACGCTTTGCCACAGGGGGAGAAACAGCCCGGGGGCCCCTGAATGGGTGGACCTGTCACAGGGACGCGGCATGATGGCATCCAAGAACTCTCCCTCCTAAGGTCTTGTCAGAGCAGGCGAGGTAGTTTTATGTTGGGGACCTTCAGGTCTTGGCGGCCCTCCGTCTCCAAGGAAACTTCAGCCCCAAGAGTGGTGACATGGAGATAAAGCACCATCGTTATCCGATACTGCTTCGGAAACTCGGGCCTCCGCGGGCCAGGCGAGTCCCACTGCCCTTCAGGCACTCCTGGCGCAGCCCACGAACTCAGCTCGCCCCCTTTCTGCTGTCGTGTCTGACTGCAGAAGGACCCTCCCAGACTTCCTTTCGGCGGCGTCAGTGATCAGCTCAAGGTCTGCTTTGCATCAGGGGCTTGTCTGGAGCCAGAATTCATGTCTCGTGGCATCGGGTTCAGGCTTTGTGCGCTGACCACTCGGCCACAGACGCAGAAGGCGACACCCAGAAGTACGGAAGCGCGCATCCTTCCCTCATGACCACGTGCGGCGTTTGTTATTTGAAATACTTGCCATGGGGATGCCAATTATAGATTCCTTCCCTCAAGAGCAAATTCTAATCCAATGTGAGAGGGGCCGGGACCTGACTGGGTCGTATTATTATGCGCCGAATGCTTCCCCTGCTGGGCGAGAGCTCAAAGCACTATGCAGGTGATGGCCTCAGAGGTCCCCTGAGTGAGAGAGGAGGGGGCAGGGCCTGCCTGCTCTTGTTCCTATGGGCTCAGGCACCATTTACACACTGCAGAATTTCAGAGGAAAACAGAAAGCCTGCATGGCAAGCAGATGGAGTGTTAACCCCTTGTCTATTTTAGGTAAAGTAAAAAGATGTCTCACGGGAAAGAAGAGCTATTTGGATGTCACAGTTACTTCTAAAGTGTGACTTTAAACCTCATGAGTGGGAACGCCCTTTAGCCTGAATGAAATCAACAACACAGGGCGACCCCGCAGGTCAGGCTGCCTTCCTCTTTGCTGCCATTCACAGCCTCCCTGATGTATGTGATGAAGACCTGGGACGTCTGAATCACCCGCTGGGAGAGGCGGGGGACGGGGAGCTGAAGAATCTCAAACCAGACTGCACGCTGCGCTGCACGGAAGAACCGCTAGTGCCCCAGCTCAGAGAGTTGGATCCAGTTGATCAGAAACTCGGGAGGTAGCATGGGGGTTTTCAGGGGGTGGCGGAAGTGGTAAACATTTATTTAAAAGTTTTAAAAAAACCCAACAGAAACAAACTCATAGATACACAGAACAAACTGAGGGGAGAGGGATTGCCAGATGGGAGAGGGATGGGGAGGACTGGGTAAAAAAGGTGAAGGGATTAAGAAATACAAATTTGCAGTTATAGAATAGTCATGGGGATGAAAAGTACAGCATAGGGAATGTAGTCAGTAATACTGTAATAACTATGTGTGGTGCTAGGTGGGTACTACACTTATTGCGGGATCACTTTATAACTTATGTTAATGTCTAACCACTATGCTGTAAACCTGAAGCTAATATAATATTGAACGTCGAATGTAATTAAAATTTTTTTAATTAAAAAGAATAAAAGCAGCCCAGCCAGTGGCTCAGTGGTTGAGTGTTGACCTATGAACCAGGAGGTTACGTCTAGGTTCCTGGTCAGGGCACATGCCTAGGTTGCTGGCTTGATCCCCAGTAGGGGACGTGCAGGAGGCAGCCCATCGATGATTCTTTCTTATCATTGATGTTTCTATCTCTTTTTTCCTCTCCCTTCCTCTCTCTGAAATTGTATATATATATAAAATAAAATATATATATATTTTTTTTTTCAGAGAAAAAAACTTAGCTTCACCACTAACTAAAAAAAAAAGTGTTCATGAAAAAGCATAACATCCATGCAGTGATGTGCACAAATCTGAAACTCCACCCCCCAGCCCCCACATAAAGTTACAGAACATCATCATCCAGAGGCCTCAGCGCAGGATTTTTAAACTTAAAACTCTTTTATCTTGAAAAAATTAAAACTCTTCAAGTTGCAAGAGTCTTAACAATGAAAGCACGGGCATTTAAGAAATCGTCTCTGTTGATTCTAACATACATACTGTATTGATTGCAATAATTTGCTGTTTTTGCCACACTTCTGGCCATACAAAATCTCCAATATTGTTACTGATTTCTTCACCAGGTCTTTGTTTTTCACGGTTCCTTCAACATAGAAATTAATGGTACCTCAGATACATTGAATTTTGTTGTACTGTGGTTGTTTTTATAACTTTTCATGCATTGTTTATGATCCACAAGCTCCCTTTTTCCAATTATAGATGGATGAAGCCGCCCTGTTAGCTATAAACAAAAATATCTTAGGTGTACTTGAGAAAAAGAAAGGTGGACATCATGCTAAAATATTTGTGGGTCAGCCACTGATTGATAATTGGCAAGGCCAGAGATGAAATCGGGAGCCCCCTACAGTTCCTGGGCAGGGATATATAAAAGGCAGGAGCCTGAGGAATGAAGGCCTAGTGAAAAAAACAAACAAAACAAAACAAGAGCAACCACGCCCAGGCCTGGTGGAAATAGGCAGAAGCCAATTTGAGCTGTGAGTTCAGGAAAGCCAGCAGGAGAAATTCTGAGATGTGATGGGAAGGGAGGCTGAGGGAGGCGACAGCAATAAACCCAGAGCCAAGCTTCTCCAGAGAACGTGTGGCCACAGTCAAGGAGCTGTGCTGTCTGTCACCAGAGGCCGAGACATAGGACAAGTCTGGCTCAGAAGGAGTGCAGCTGCCAGGGGTGCCCTGTGGGCCTGCAACTGTGTCCACCTGAGCGATGCACCTTATTTTAACTTGCACAAAGGCTGCATATGGACTAGCAGTGGCTCTGGGAGCAAAGCTGGTACAGCTGGACTCTGCCCAGGCTCTGCACCTCCTCTTTGGCTCCTATACATAGTTGCAGTTCCTTACACAACAGAGAAATGGCTTTTCCATTCGCAACAGCCTGCAGAGTCGGGTGGGAGTCAGATGCAGCTCTACGAAGGAATGTTCCAGATGAATGAGGAGAAACACCTTTAATTCCTCACGTGGTGGTAGAAGATGAGCCTGATGATGGATGTGGGGGACTGCCTGTATGAGGGCATCTCTGGCCCAGAAGTGAACAGTCTTAAAAGGATGAGCCCATCCCTTGAGCTTGGCACCCCACACTCAAATGTTTGGCAAAGACAAGTTCTCTTCAGGCCAAGTACCCAATTCCTTATGTATTGTTCTTCTTGCAAAATATAATTTCGGTTTGCATGCAACGTTTTAGGTTATTAAAAGAAAGAGTGCAACAACAAGAATTTTGTAACTCAGGATAATAAAACAAATGACACTGCCTCAGAATACTAAAGTCTGTCTTGTCTTTGATTTTACAAGAACTTGGATTCACTTAAAGTTGTTCCCTAACAGAACTACGCTCTATAATGAAAAATTCCTCTGTTCTAAAAAAAAAAAGGCAGGAAAATAGAAAATAAGTAAAAGAGTGGATTTTTGAAATCTAATTTCAGATGGATTAGATTTTAGACAGAACAAAAAACGAGTTTTTGAGTCACATGTGGTTATAATTTATACAGTATTCATATTTTGCAAACTTGAGCCTGTTTGTACACACACACACACACACACACACATACACACATACACACACACACACCCAGACCATCTCCCCATCCCTTTCCTTATAGATTAAATTCGGTTCCTGGATAATGTTAACTTCTCTCTGAATTGCGCTGTTTGGGAGCTGGTGGCCTATGAGTAGGAAAGTTCTGCTCAGAAGCATGAAACCTTTAAGTCTGCCAATGTGGCAGGAGCAGTAAGCACTTAGGAGGAACTGAGGAGGGGACCTACAGAGCAAGGACAGTAGAGTTACCTTAGGTTCTGCAAACTGACAGCCCACGACAAGACGGGATCCTCCCTGCTGCCATCCCAGGTCTGAGCTGCCAGAAGGGGTGGGGCTGACGGGGGCTGAGCTTCGGACTAGGCCCAGAGGGGATCAATAAAGGCACTTGTGTGTGCCTGGTGTATGTGACAGTCCCCAAACCTCATGTTGCCTTATATGCTGATTATGCTCTGTGCATCCTCTCCCATCCACATGGGCAGGGACCCCAGAGTTGATAGTACATAGCAAAATGCAATCATATCCCTAGACACCCATTGGCACAGTCTTACCTTGTACAGATCTCTGTGTGGGGGAAAAGCTTAGACATTGCAACAGGGAGAAACATGATGAAGACAGTGCTGTTCTCAAACCAGCAGGTAGAAGAGAGAAAAGGAATGGGAATGGAGGCCGATTTAAAACAAGGTGACCACCGGCTGTGGGAGGCCAGCCTCTTACCGTAGTGCGGGATGATGGCCCAGGCCATGGCAGAGGCGTAGATGCCGCCGATCATCCAGAACATGCAGAGCCAGCTCAGATGCTCGCCCCGCTTCTCTCGGGCCAGCACTTCCGCAAAGTAGGAGAACACGATGGGGATGGCTCCTCCAATCCTGCCAAGAGATACAGAGAATATGGGAAGTCAGGGCCGAACCGTAATGTGAGATACAAAGGGCAGAACCAAAGCAAGCTCTCACAACACATGCTCTCTATCCCAGCATATCAGAGAATGTACACTTTCTACAACTTTATAACTTTAATATTATAACTTCTATGTAATATAGGTTTATTATCTCTCTAATGCAGTGGTTCTCAACCTTCCTAATGACGGGACCCTTTAATACAGTTCCTCATGTTGTGGTGACCCCCAATTTCATTGTTACAAATTGAACATAATTAAAGCATAGTGATTAATCACAAAACAATATGTAATTATATATGTATTTTCCGATGATCTTCGGCGACCCCTGTGAAAGGGTTGTTTGACCCCCAAAGGGGTCTCGACCCACAGGTTGAGAACCGCTCCTCTAATGCCTTGAACCTGCAATTAAGCCAGGTTACCAAAAGGTGGCAGTGGTGTCCTACTTGTGGCTTACAGATCTCAGTTTAAGATTCCAATGTTCTACATATTTGAATGTTCTACATATTTGTCAAAAATTACAATATTTGGTACAATCTAGTGAATATTTTAATAAATGCATTAAAAAGAGATAGTATGATGAGCTTTTTCGGGGAGAACACACAAAGAAGAGGTCATGTGAGCACTCAGGGAGATGGTAGCTGCCCACAATCCAGGAAAAGAGAGTTCTCCAGAACCAACAATGCTGGCACCCTGATCTCAGCGTCCAGCCTTCAGAACTGTGAGAAAATCAATGTCTGTTGTTTAAGCTAAAAACAGAGAGAGAGAGAGAGAGAGAGAGAGAGAGAGAGAGAATGATATGTCCCACCCATGACGTGATGACTTTGGAAACAGATTCAAACTCTTCTGGGAGGCTGTCTCCAACTATACCGACTCACTGCTACCCTACAGCAGCTGCTCCCAACCAGACTGATGTGTTGACAAACAGGGTTGTTTCCTAGAATGATTCTAGTCCAATCCAACAGATTCGTTGGTGAATGAATGCATGTGCAAGGGGCCCTGAGAGAATTAGCTAAGGAGCTAATGGTTTAGATACCAACAGAATGAGGTATGAAGCTTCTTTCCAGTCAGGGTAATTACCAGAGATGCTGACTGAGTTCTGGAGAGAAGATATGACCGATGACTTCTCAGAGTAAGGGTTCTCTAATGTGGGTTTACTGAATAGAAATTTTGTTCATTCCAGGGAGATAAGCCATAGATCTCTCAGAATTTCAAATAGGTCTTGACCCCCAAATTTTAATAACCATTTTCTCAGAAAGCAAGGTTTTATGAGAAAACATTACTTTCTATCATTCCAAACAATATATGAATTATTAAATATTTTTTAAAGATGTGAACAATGTATGCAAGTCATAGAGACAAAACCTAGTGATATAATTTTAAAAATTCGTTCAGATTTTTGTAAGGTAAATTGGTATTGACATTTCATGCAAATTTGATGGTGAGGAGTAAAATATGTGTTTTTCCATTTGGCAATAACTGATTTCTTTAGAGCCTTTGGTATGATCAACAAGTATTGGCAGTGAGCTTAGCAAATGCAATGTGGAGAAAGACCACATCTGTAGGAGACTGCAGGATTTGTAATGTCATTCTGCCTCAGTGGGTAGGTCAAAATATGGCACCATTTCATGAGTGTGCCCTGCTTACAGTGATGTGAGAGTAGGGTACTGCTGGGTATGGGCAGACCACTTAAGCCAATATTTTTCAATCTGTGGGCTACAAAATTAATGTAGTAGCTGTAAGCAACATTTTAAAAATTAAATAAAGATGTTTGAGCACACTCAAGAAATTAGGATAAGTATCATTTCATGAAACTTTTGTCTCCATTACAGACATATTTATAATGTTTCATGTGTATGCATACATATGAAAATGTATAATGAGTCCCAATGTGTTTCTTTTTTTGGTGTTTTTTTAATCCTCACTTGTGTCTCTTTTATTCCATTGCTTTTTCAGAGAGAGGGTAGAAGGGAAGGAGGGAGAGAAACATTGACATGAGAGAGACACATTGGTCGGTTGCTTCCCGCATGCAACCCAACCAGGGGCAAGGCGCGAATGGCAACCCAGGCATATGCCCCTGACCGGAAATTGAACTTGGGACCCTTTGGTGTGGGGGCCAGTGCTCTATCTACTGAGAAACACTAGCTAGGGTCCCAGTGTGTTTCTTAATGAGAGTTGCTGTTCAAAGAGTTTAAAAATCACTAGCTGAAAGCATCTATATGTGTTTCCTTGGGCTATGAATGTGGCAGTTGTACTAAAATTTCTAGAAATATGATTCCATATGACTTCAGATGCAGCACAATTTAGTGCCATCACACCAGGGTAGCCAGACAGCTCCCAGTCCATCAACCAGACCCCCAACACAGAAACAAGCGTGAGTGGCGGTTGTCAGAGCTGGCTCGGTCCCTCACCACGTCAGGCACACAGTCCTCTGTCGGCTTGCTGAGGACCTCAAACCACGGACAGCTAGTTGAATCGAAACATTCAACAAAGTCTTGAACAGATTGAAAATGGTTTCATGACAACACCCAATTTTAATGGGAAATAAATGTCTGCATCTTGAATCATTTGACACTATTTTTTTTTCCACTTGATGTGATGCATTCGTTTCTCTGCACCATAAGGTCCTACTTCAGTGGCCTCACTTCTCAATGTTTAAAAAGAGTCCCAGTTTTTATTGACTTTCCACATCCTAAGTAATGTTTCGTCAGGATTCTGGACAGTTCATATGTAAGAGCAGTAACTCACACTTCGTGAAGGCACAATTGCATTTCAAGATAGGCCAGGCCATGCTGAACTGAGACCAATGTACTCCAGGGTGACTAAGACGGCAAGTGGAAGGCTGTAGACTCGCCTATTAGTTTTAAACAAATCATGTTGCATAAAAGAGATTACCAACTTATACGGGCATATGAGCAATCCAGCTGGTTCTGATTCAATGCCTCTTTATTCAAGAGATTATTTTTGCATGGATGTATCTCAATGTTTGTAAGACAGACAGCAAGGAACTCCAATATCAGTGGATGAATGAGTCTGAAAATGAGGGAGGGAATCTATGTAAATCCTTCGCAAAGTCCTTCAGATTCAGAGACCTATAAAACAACCCAAGCATTCACATCTCTTATTGTGAGCTGATCATCTCTTTTGGGGAAAACACTGCTCCTTGTCTTACTGTGATATCCTTTAGGCGAGAAAAACATTACAGTGTGCTATGATGTTAACTATTACTATTCCATTCCCCATCAGAATGCTTATGTGTCGTTTACATAATTTATGTTTACAATGATGAAGCAATTAGATCAGGGTGCTTATGAAGGAATTTTCTCAGAATTGGATATTAAGTCTATTTTATTAGCTGTCAAAAGGGTCAAATCTCAATTATCCTTGACAATAGGAGGCACAGAGGAAATAATGAAAATCCACATTCTACATAGGTGGATTCCAAATAGTTGAATTGACACAATGAAATAGAGCATTGATATCTGGCATTTCAGAATTGGGATTATTCCCTAATAATATTAATTTTAGGTTTGTACAACTTTAATTATAGGAATATAAAGAAACTAAATAAAACTGTATTAAAACAAATTCCTGCCCAGCTGGCATGGTTCAGTGGTTGAGCATCTACTATGAACCATGATTCAATTCCCAGTCAGGGCACATGTTCGATCCCCAGTGTGGGGCATGCAGAAGGCAGCCAATCGATGATTCTCTCTCATCATTGATATTCTTTCTCTCTCTCTCCCTCTCCCTTCCTATCTGAAATCAATAAACAAAAGCAAAACATTCCTAGAATGAGTTGGTAGCCCTCTCCCCCCCCCATTCTATATATGAGCATGCACATAGACACACACAAGTTCCTCAAATGTTCTGTATTTGACTCAATACTAGGCATCTGGTGAATATCATGAAACAGATTTTCCTCAGTAATCTAAGACAAATTCATGAGTGGGATACTGTGTAAGGCAAAGGGTGTATCTGCTTTACAGAGAGGATTTCTCCTCTGTCGGGAGAATGAGGCACCTAAGTTTAATCAGTTTATCACGGCAAGAGGAAGGAGAACGACCAATATCACTGTTTCCACAAATCATGAGGAAAAACTGGGAGCCTGGTGGTCCTAAGGCCTGTACACTTCACAGCCACACCTCCAGCTCAGGTGGCAGCTTAGGGATGGACTGTTTGTCCCTGCCCCTCATCACACTGACTTATGCTGGCTATTGAGATGGGTGGGAATTCGGGCTTCTGCAATGGAAGAGTGAGGTTGCAGATAAAAATAATTGTACTTAAAATGGCTTGAAGTGTGACATCTTAGGGGAGAAATTATGGGATGTCTGATAACTTCCTGTCCCGAGGAGGGATTCTACTGGGTAATTCTGCTCTGCTTTCATTCTCCAGTGAGCCTGTAACAGAATAATTTCATTCTAACTTATTTCACCACGTGATTTCAAAACAGTCCCTTACCTCAATCTTCCACTTCCCGTTTCCATTGGGAAACGGGCGTTAAGGAAGAACATGAATAAGGAAGAATAACTGTTGTAAAGTCACAGGTTCATACAGGTGAAACACAGAGGGCAAAATCCACCAAGAGCTCTCTAGACAGTAGTATGGGTTTATAAGAATAGTGAATGATGTTGCCTATGCAGAAATCACAGTTACAGATAAGTTGCATGAAAAACACCCTTTTAATCCTTACTCAGAATCAACAAAAGAGGAAGGAAGACACAGGCAAGTTGCACAGCAATTCAGAAGCAATTAATTATGTTTTAAATTGGACACAGAAATAACAGTTAAAAGCAGCAGCCCCAAGGATGGGCTTTTCAGCGACTTCTTCATGAAAGCAAATAGGCTATCACAGAGGAGGTTGTTCAGAGGCTTAGATGAAAGAACAGAGATCTAACGGGCTCTGAATGAGCTGGGTTTGCACAGAAAATGAGCTTACTATATTGACTAGAAGCCATATGGCTATTGTGAGTAATCAACATAGGAACAGGAGAACACTTAATAGTAACTAAACCACTCAGCACATCAAGAGTGGGAATCTGCTAGGCCCAGTGGCAGTGCTAAACTGATGGGTGGTTTGGATAGCTTTTGTCCTCCAATCTCCAAAGCCACCGTTTACAGAATAATGGTCTTTAACATGGGCAGTTGCTGTTGTTCAATATTATATAAACTATGAATAGAATAATTGGTAGAAAGTGATTACTTTAAAAAGATTGAGATATAAATGAATACTTAAATTGACACAATTGTGTTTCTAAGAAAACGTAGCTTCAATTTGCTATCAGATTGGTACCCTAAGCCCCCAAACTTACAGAAGTCTATGTGTCGATAGCAGCAGACCTGGTACCACTGGGGGAATAGGTATGGTCATAGATCAGAATTCTAATGCTGCCTGGAAAAAAATTAATCTACCTATTGAGAGAGCTGGAAGAATGTATTCATTCCTACAGCACCTAAATAGTGTCATGAATAGAGATGATCATTATGATGAACGGTAAGAAATGATGATAAAAATATGCAGACTTTTCCAGCCTGTACATATCTACTCATTCCTTCCTCTACTCACCCTCCCGCCCACCCACCATTTACCCATCCATCTATCATCTCCCCATCCACCCCCTACCCAGCCATACTCAGCCAGGCACATCACCAGGTGCTGGGAGTACAGGCTTGAAGATCACAAGTTCTTGCTCTCAAGGAGCACACAGGGCCAATTCTAAAGAGTGCATATAGCTAATTTTTCACAATTACAGGTTGTGAGTCTAAAAGAACTTTTGCTCTGTTACTTCTCTCTTCAGATCAACAGCACCTTTACGAAAGGGTATACAGGAAAATAAAGTGTGTCCAAAAGATCAACTTTATGTTGGAAATTCTCATAAAAGTCATTGTCTAAGACAATGTTTTCCAATAGAAATACCACATGAGCCACATATATTTTTTTAATTTTCTAGAAAAGATATTAAAATACAGCAGAAATCAGATGAAGTTAATTTTTTACATATATTCATTTAACCCAATATATCCAAATATTATCATTTTGACATGTGATCAATATAAAATTATTAATGAATGAAATATTTTTTGTTCTTTTATATGTGCTAAGTTTCTGAAATTTAGTGCTATGCATTTTGCAATTACAGTATATCCTAATTTGGCCACATTTCAAGTACTTGGCTGCTACATGTGGCCTGTCAGACAACACAGGCCTAAGAAAACACTGACCCTCTGTTTACAATTTGGGTGTATGATTATTTTTAGATTAAAGCTAGTTTAGTTTGTTGCCTCTTCTTCCATATTGGGGGGGTTCTTTCCATTTTGATTCTCTAAATCAGAAATCTTCCTGAACTGGTCCGTTCAAAAACGTTTATTTAGTTCCTATCATATATTGAGCATTGTGTCCTATGAAATCAGAGACATTGCTCATTGAATCTGAGATAGCACAGTCTGCTGGTTATGAACATGAGCTCTGGAACCAGACTGACTGGCTATGATGACACTACTTACCTTGGACAGCTACTTAACCTCTCTGCCTCAATTTTCTCATCTACAACGTTGGTAGAATATATAGTACCTTCCTCCTAGGATCACCATTAGGTTTAAATGAGGCAATATTTATAAAGTGCTTAACACAGCATTTCTCACAAGGTGAGCACTATGTAAGTTTTGAAAAATTTTTAATGGGTTTGTATTTTTCCAATATGATAAGAAAGTAAAACATATCTTAAAAGAAAGACTACTTTTAAAAAATATATATTTTATTGATTTTTTACAGGGAGGAAGGGAGAGGGATAGAGAGTTAGAAACATCAGTGAGAGAGAAACATCGATCAGCTGACTCCTGCACACTCTTGGGGATATGCCCGCAACCAAGATACATGCCCTTGATCGGAATCGAACCCGGGACCCTTGAGTCCGCAGGTTGATGCTCTATCCACTGAGTCAAACCGGTTAGGGCAAGAAAGACTACTTTTGAAGGAAAATCTTATAGCTTAGAATTAGACTAAGATGCAGAAGACCTGGGTGGGGGTCTACTGAACATTTGGAAGTCAATCTATCTGTGCCTCAATTTTCTAATTTAAAAAAGGCATGCCCTCGCTGGTTTGGCTCAGTGAATAGAGCGTTGGCCTGGGGACTGAAGGGTCCCAGTTTTGATTGTGGTCAAGAGCCCATGCCTGGGTTGCGGGCTCGGTCCCCAGTAGGGCGTGTGCAGGAGGCAGCAGATCAATGATTCTTATCATTGATGTTTCAATCTCTCTCTCCCTCTTCTTTCTTTTCTGAACTCAATAAAATTACATATTTTAAAAAAGGCATAATACTTTTGCATTCCTAATTATTTAAAAATGTTGTGGACATAATGAGATGCTAGATATAGAACACTTGGAAGAACTCCAGTTAATGGTGATCATTTCTACAAAACAAAGGCATTCTGGTTATTATAACAATATAGCTAGCTAGTGGATGGACATTGCCAAGAGCTATGAAGTATGCATTTGTGAGGCTCTGTATGCAGAGGGAGAAGTGACTATCCATTCACTTATGATAGACAGACACATTGGAATTGCATCTCACTTCCTGTTGTTATTATATTTTTCTCCTGACCTTCATGCTCAGCAGCTCCAGGCCCTCAGTGAGCAGCTCCCAACCTGGACATCACCCAGCATCTGAAGCATTATCATCCCCATAATTAACAGTGACTGGAAGCAAATAATTTAATCCTGGGCAAATGAAAATGAATCAATGGTGTCAATTCCATTTTCCATCTTTCTAATTTTCTGTAACAAAAGAGGAGAAGGAAGTGTCTGTTCCCTGGAGTGAGATTCACTTAGGAAAGTGAGAGACAGCTGAATAATTGGTGATGCCTTATTCCTCATTCCCGCAAAAACACTGTTGTCCCTGGCAGGAAATTTATTCTTGGCACTGAATAAATATTGAAAGTCACACAGAATATAGCAGCTGGACATATTTATGTTACTAAGAAGATATATTCATGACTTGGTGTGGTAAATTAAGCAGAAAGCACAGTTAGAGGCAATGAAACCATAAGCCCTGATAGTCATCAGGCCAAAACCAGAGCTCCTTCCCGTCTCCTTATATGCAGAAACAGAAATATAACCTAGTGCTGCAAATGACGTTTCAACAATAAAATAAGATAGAACAACCTACAGTGTTTTCAATAAAATCAACATGAAGGCATCTTAACCTTGGATTTTAGGACCCACAGAGTTGCTAGTTCAAAAGAACTTAACTGCAACTTAAGTCCTAGCTGGGGGATTCCTGGTTCCATTACTGGATGGTTAGAATAGACCAGCCGTGGGCAAACTATGGCCCGCGGGCTGGATCCGGCCCGTTTGAAATGAATAAAACTAAAAAAAAAAAGAAAGACCCTACCCTTTTCTGTAATGATGTTTACTTTGAATTTATATTAGTTCACACAAACACTCCATCCATGCTTTTGTTCCGGCCCTCCGGTCCAGTTTAAGAACCCATTGTGGCCCTCGAGTCAAAAAGTTTGCCCACCCCTGGAATAGACTGTGACCCAGAAATTCTCCCCCTCCTCTGAGATTCCCAGTGTATGGAGCCAGTAGGCAGGTGCTGTCCCAATGTGAAGAGTCTTTCAGTTGTGACAGAATGGGACCTGGGAAATAACCACAGGATGGATTCAGGGACCCGCTGAACCCACTTTGAGATGAACCTGAGCTAAAACTCCATTGATTATCTGTCTTCCATAAATCCTTACCCTGACTTTTTAAAAAAATGTTTTTTTATTATTTCAGAGAGGAGGGGAAAGGGAGAGAGAGATAGAAACATCAATGATGAGAAAGAATCATTCATTGATCAGCTGCCTCCTGCACACCCCACACTGGGGATTGAGCCTGGAACCTGGGCATATGCCCTGACTGGGAATTGAGCTGTGACCTCCTGGTTCATAGGTCAATGGTCAACCACTGAGCCACACTGGCCAGGCCACAGTAACAATTTAGGTCTCCTGGAGTGTCAGTTCAGAAGCAGTGCCCAGTAATAAGTCCTGAAAAGTCTGATTATTTTCTTTTCCCTCATGCACAATTACACTGGTAAAAGGCTATAGGTATCTTGAGGAAGGCTGAAAGATTAACAGTATAAATATACCAGGATCTTTCATCAAGGGGACCTGGGATCTTTCATCCAAGGGGTTCTTCATCTATAAACTGGCTCAAGTCTTGTAATTGAACTCTGTTTTTATTATGCAAGTTAAACTTTTGTTCACTTGACTAGAACTCTTCTGCTTATACAGATGAAGTAAGAATTAGTATCTCTTTCACTTTCTATCTATTTCACTTCTAGGTGCACCCTCCATATAGGTCTGTGCAGTCTGCTGCTTTCACTCCACCCTTTATAGTAACCACGCTCACGTTGGGCAACTAAGCAGTTAAAGAGCAGACACACTTGTCTTGTCAATCCCTATCCTCTTGGAATTCACATGCTGGGGGAAGAGGAAAATAAACACATAAAAAGCAAATATTTTAAGGCATCAATAATTGCTACCAAGAACACAAAAGAGAATTCCCTGGGTCTTTCTCAGGGCCTGGGCTCACCTACATCCATGAAAGACCCAGCATGGTTTCAGGGGTAGAGCAGGTGCTGAAGTGTTTTTTGAGGTGAACTGGAGTGGAATTAGAGAAAAAAAGAGACTTGGCTGAGACCACCCAGCAATTCAGAGATAGAGTGTCCAGATGAACTCTAGAGCTACTGAGGAAAACCTAGGTGTCCATCGACAGGTGAATTGATAAAGAAGATATTGTGTGTGTGTGTGTTTGTGTGTGTGTGTGTGTACACAGTGGAATATTATGCAGCATTAAAAAAGAAGAAAACCTTGCCACTTGTGACAACATGGATGTTCTACAGGGTATTATGCTAAGTGAAATAAGTAAGGCAGAGAAAGACAAATACTATATGGTTTCACTTATATGTGGAATCTAACAATAAAACAAAACAATTGAACAAACAAAACAAAACAAAAACAGACTCACAGAGACCTAAGGGATGGCCACCAGAAGGGAAAAGTTAGGGGGGAAGGGTGAAACGGGAAAGGGAAATACAGTCAATAATATTATGATAAATGTGTGTGGTAACAGATGATTACTAGTACCTCAAGTCACTCAGTTATTAGAATTAGCATGGTGATCATGATGTATGGTATAAAAATGTTGAGTCACTATATTGTACACCTGAAATACAGGTGGGGCAAAAATAGGTTTACAGTTGAAAGTACATGAAATATGGAGTTTATTCTTGCATTTTTATTAATTATTGTATTATTTTCCATACAAACAACTGGAAAATAATTTCTTTTGCCACACTGTGTATAACAAATATAATATTATATGCCAACTATACATAAATAAAATACTTATGAAAAAGTCCTCTGTCATCGACTTTACCCATAAACTCAGCTAAGAAAGATCACTATCTTTCTTCATTTTCTTTAACTTCATTTCCCAGGTCCCCTTAGTTGCTGGATCTCACAGAACTGTGGGAGTTTTGTCATGTGGGTCAGGTCAGTAAGCTTACTTGGCGGCTCCTCTCAGCCCTGCCCCCAGCCGAGCGGATCTCCATCTATTCTGGGGAGCAGGGAGGCGCCATTTTACTTGCCCTGATTTCTCCCAAGTCTTTTGCCTGTGGTTCCTCCTTTCTGTTTCCCTCATGGGCAAGACTTGAAATTTCAAAGCCAGAAAGAGGCCTCTTTCTTTACTCTCCCTCTGCTATCATCCGGAGGCAGTGAGCACAGGCAGGACGGGGACGAATAACAGAGAACAGTAAGTGCCAAACCATAGGGGACTGTTCCTAAACATTACCCCACACTTCCTCCTCTACCATGTACTCTTAACACATTATCTCACTTGATCCTCATACTAGCTTTCCAAAAGATGTATCAGCCTGGAGAACCCGAGTGACTTTCCCGAGGCTCACAGTAAAGGGCAGGGTAGATGGACTTGGCCTCTGGACTCCTAGTCCTGTGCCAACTTCGCAAAGGCACAGTGCACTTGCCTCTGGCATTACAACTTAGAGAGCTTGCTGAGTTAGCAATACACTATCTGTGCTTTGCCAGGTAAATTATGTTATTTAGAGGTCATCCTGCTAGTGGAAGGATGATTTATCTGCAACAGAGAAGATGATGTCATGAATATACCCAAGTAGTCTCTGCTCTGTACTGCCCTTGAATTAGCTTCTGGACAGTCCATTCATTTTGAGTATTTTGCAGCCACCATAATGGCCCTCTTCTCTGCAGTCAACTGGGTTGATCATATCACATCAGATTAGCAATTACTATAATAATTTGGCCACCGTCAGGTACTTTTGAATCTGTGGATATGGTTGGAATTTCCTGGATAAGACTGCAAATGGAAAGGACTGGAAAATTCAGAACTTAGGCTATTAGCCTTCTCCAGACAGGCTGGTGGTATTACGTAGGCCTTTCCTGGGGGCAAGAATGTCTTATCCCATGGACTTTGAGAAGGTCCTTTAACAGAGAGCTGCAAATAACACCTGTTCTTCCTCCGGTGTCTCAAGTTGCTCAGAATTAGGAATGTTGCAACCCTTGAATCCATGAACCAAATTACCTTCCCACGTCAGGTCAGCAGTGTATGCAAGCCAGTCTCACACAGAGCTTTGAACATCAAAGACTGAGGAAAAGCTCCTTTCTTCCACCATTTCAACGTGAATTATTGATTCTGATCATTTATTTTCCAAGGAGAAAATATTTTTATACTTTCCCAAACTTTCTAACCCTCTAGGTCAGTGGTTTTCAACCTGTGGGTCGTGACCTCTTTGGCGGTCGAACGACCCTTTCACATGGGTCGCCTAAGACCATCCTTCATATCAGATATTTACATTACAATTCATAACAGTAGCAACATTACAGTAATGAAGTAGCAATGAAAATAATTTTATGGTTGGGTCACAACATGAGGAACTGTATTTAAAGAGCCAGAAGGTTGAGGACCACTGCTCTAGGTTTACTCGAATGGTTTACTGAAATGTATTGACTCTGATGAAATTTCCTGAAATTTGTGCAATTTAGTCTCATATTTGCAAAGTGCCCATTGTGTGCAGAATGTAGCATGTGAGGGGCTGTAAGAAGATTAAAAAAGAAGTTTATAAAAATTTGTGAATAATACACCAATCTCAGTATGTATACAAATCTTGTAGAAGAAAATCATATAAAAATTTAAAATTATTTTGAATGAGCTATACAAGTGCCCCATTAGTCTGCATGGGGAAATCTTTGTGCTCTTGAAGTAACCCACTTATGCACTTTCTTTCTGATGCTTTATATTTCTGCTAATCTTACCTCTGATTTTAAAGTACTACTCTATGTAATTAATAAAAAAGCATGTTGTAGTTCTCTGACCTTCTCTTCTGGCAAAACTGTGTTTTGCTCTGTGGGTACATTTACCATCAACAACCACAACTGATATGCTGCTCAAATTCATAACCCAGCACTGTCTTCTTCCCTTTCTCCATTTACTTATTTTATTTTATGATTCCTATAGATTCATCTTATGCTATGCACTTTAGAAAGAATGTCTCTAATGAAAATAAAGTGCTCAAGCACAAATCAGAAATTTTTTATTTCTACTATTTTTTTTCCTTATCTAAGCAGAGTTCCTTGGACTCTCCTAATTGAGCTTCTGGGTTCCTAAGCTTGGACTGGCTTAGTAGTAACAAGTGCTTCAAGCTCTTTAACGAAAATGACTACACCATTGGCTGTACTATGCCATTGCACTTGGCTAACAGCACAACTTCTGTTAGTTCAACAGAAAGTCAAGAGCTTAAAAAAAACAAAAAACCTATTCCATCTCAGGAAGCAGGTTTCCCACCTAGTTAAATATGCTGTGATTATAGATCAATAAAACAACATTTACTGGAGACACTCTCGTCCTGGATTTAAGAGAGTGCCTGAATGGTTCAAACTTTTAATTATCCATAATATAGGACCAGAGCTATTTCTTGCTTGAATTAAATTTTCAGAAGAAAAATACATTTATGAATGTGCTCTGCCATGGAAACAGCTTTCCATTTAAAACAATACCCATTTCCTAGAAGTAAAATACTAAAAGAATCAGCCATGAGAACATAGATATATGTTCCCTTCTCTTCTGGATGTAAATGCTGGTAATTGCATTTCTAAGAACCAGCATTATGGTCCATAAGGCTGACATGAAGATAGCGAAGGAGATGTGTTAAGGGATGATTTCTTGGTAATGAGGTCCTCTAGAGTAGAGAACACATATAATTATGAAGAATAAACACTTTACTATAAAATATGAAGGAGAAAACCTTACCCGAATCCGGAAAGTAAGCGACAGAAGAGAAAGAAGCCATAACCTTGGACAAACGAAGAAAGGAAGGCAAAGGTTCCGTTGACAGACATGCAAATCAGAAGAGACTGTTTCCTTCCCACTTTGTCTGCCAGTCCTCCCCAGAAGAACGCCCCCACCATCATCCCGAGGTAGACTATGCTGCCTGCAACACACAGAAAACAAAGAAACAGTCAGCGATTGAGAGTAAACGACACATGTAACAGCAAATGAACAAGGAGCAAATTACATTCCAGCTTTTTGCATGGCAAAAGTTTCCTCTAAAAACATATCCTTTAGGACACACTGATCAGCCTTCAAGTTGCGGGGTAAGCTCTGTGGGCTACCTTTGGCTGCCATGACCAATGGCAAGGGCAAAAAACAAAACAGTCACCTTCTCACCAGTTGTGGGGATGGGTGCAGAGCGGGCAGGCATAAGGAGTCTCCACACAGAACAAGTCTATAATGTGACTCACAGTTACATCACCCTTGGTCAGAATGCCTGACTTACCTCCATGACAAGGCCACGATGAGGGGCTTAGTCAAGGGCTCCCAGGTCAGAGTGGATTCCCAGTCTGCTTCCAATCTCTGCCTGTAGCACATGACCTGGGCCAAGGTCAGACCCTTAGGGACCCTTTAGGATTCCATGGGTGCTTTCTCTCTAGTCCCTTCTGAAAGCCCTGGCTCTTTCTTAGGGAGGAAAGAAAGCTGGGGAAGGTGAGTTCAGAGATTACAAGATTTATTCTGAAAATAGTCTCACGTTCCGTGCATAACAGGAAACTTTTTCTTGGAGTGTAAGGAGAAGGGGGAATCGCTGTCAGCACTTTGGAAATGATGCCACTCATCACAGTTGGCTTCGCTTCCATAAGGAAGGAAATGGAAAACCAAGAGCTAGGTAGATGTCCCTGTTGCGTCAGTGTGAGTATATACACTTGAATTTTCTAATTCACTTGCTTCTTCTAAAGACCAGGCCCCGTAAACGCTGTCCAGGTTCTTTCTCAGGATTTAATGACATTAGATGTGGCAAATGTTACTTCAGGGAGGTTTCTAAAAGGGTGTGCAGTGTCCAGGGGAAAGGGCATAGTTAACAATGTAAGTTCGTTATATCTGAATGTGGTGTTTAAAAAGCTGCGAACACACCTTTCCTTTATTTCTAACTTTTCCCTTGCTTCACCGAAGCACCATTTGAACAGCCCCTTTTCAAAGGCACATTCAAGATACTCAGCAGCATCTAAGTTGTAGGCTTAAAAACACACACAAGCAAACCACTGGCTGATGTATTGCTTTGGATTCATTTGGGAAATAGCCCACTTAAACATTCGTCCTGAATTCATTTGCTTACCACACTATTAATGGAACAATATAAGAACCCAGAAAAAGAGCACTTGACAGTCTGGTGACCCTCACATCAATGACATGTGGATGCTGCTTTGCAGACGGCCAAGTTCAGACAGCTACAGTGAACGGCCAGTGTTGGAGCAATTGCAGAATAAGGCAAAACAAAGCTGCTTTCCTTTAGACTCGGAAACTGCAAAGAGGTGGCTGGCCAGCCTCACCTGGGTGGGACGGTATATTTGTCTCTGAGCTATGGGGCTGACCATACACAGATCATCCTTTTCAATAAAGAGACTACACATACCATGGGCCCCAATGCATGTCCAGGAGACAATGCAAAGGAATGTATCAGCACAAGACAAAGGAATTCCAAAAGCAGACAGATCCACCCAGGGAAATACATATGCAATAGCTCTTATTTATAAGAGGCTCAAGTTTGCTCTTTTGTTTATTCTCAGAAGAATAATCAGTAGCTAAGCTTGTTCATAATAATGTCTGTTTCTTGAAAAATGCCCACGAATCAGAATGAGAGCTCCCACAGATCAAGAGTGGCCCATGGCTGCTGCAATCTGAGCACTTGGGAGTCTTTCTTGAGCTCCAGCCCCAGGAACAACAACAAAAACAATGATCACTAGCACTTGCTGAACCCTTACCAATTCTAAGTGCTTACGTGAATGGACTCATTTATTCTCATCATGACCCTTGGAGGTTAATACTATGGGGGGGGGGGGGGGGGGGGGGCGGGGGAAGGGAGCCTGAGGTACAGAGAAGGTAACGATTTGACCACAGAAAAGTGAGTGGTGACTACATTCCAGTCGGCCAGCAGTTCATTGTATAGTGTGGTCATGATTCCTCCAACACCCTGGTTGGCCTCCTGTGAAAACATCCCAGTTTGTCCAGGCCCCTGTGTGGTGGGTGGTACCACCTAAGATTGAAAGCAGTACCTCAACATGTCTGAGGTGCCTTCTCCCTAGACATCACCTTCGTAGAGTTAGCTAAGTTGGGAGTAACAGGAAAAATGATTGACAGGAGCTAGGGGGAAATGCTGCTTCATTCTGCCCTCCCATAGGACAAGGGGTGCATTACTCCTTCTAAGACACTTCAAAGGGGCACATTCCCAACCCTGGTGGTGGTCAGGGGTCAATGCTGAAAACAGCTCGGTGGTGCCAGAGGAAAATTGAAAATCCAATCTGTTGTTAAAAAGTACTGGCTTCCATGCTTTGGTCCAAGGAGGGCAACTCCCCTGCTTTTTGGGTGGGGGAGGGATGATACTCCTGCCGGATGGTCTCCACATCCTGTCACCCCCCTTCTTCCAGGCAGGCGCTTAGCCTCGTATTCTCTAAGCCAGAGCATGGCTTTATGAAGCGATGATTCCAGTACGTTAAGGCTCCTAACTAGGTGCTAGTTCTCCCCCACCCAGCAGTAGTGTGAGGACACAGCCCGTCCCAGGAGCTTCCGGAAGCTCAGAGGTAGTCAAGGCTGAGCTCACCCTGGACTTCTGTGATGGAGACGCTGAGGGACTTGGTAGGGGCAGAAAACCCTCATTTCTCATTAGCACTTGGTACTTAAGCCATTTAAAAATAGAAGTTTAAAATGTATTAGGGGTTTTAATATATAAAAGAGTAAAATTAAAATGGTCCATCCTTCAATTCCCCCAGATATCCCTGTTAACATTTATTAAACAAACAAATATGCCTACGTGGCCAAAAATTCAAACCATATAGAAACATATAAAATGAAAATAAAACGTTCCTTCTCCTCTACCCTTGACCCTTTTCCCAAAGGTTACTATTATCAATTTTTTGTAACTCTTCCAGAAGTTTTATACATATAAATATAGAAAAATGGATATCCTATAAGAACTACCTGTTAATATAGTTTCTTTTTCCTGTATAGTGTTTATCTTTTTTCCACTTGTGTTCAGGATTTCTCAACTAAGCAAACCAGAAATAAATCTCTGTCAGAATTTTAATAACTACTTCAAAATACATTTCATAAATTTCAGAAACGCAATCACTACCAGCTATTAGGGGAAAACCAAATGGTTCTTCCATCTCGTATTATTGCTATGCCTAAAATAAATACACTCCATCTCCTTAAATGACAGGATATTAAATTCAACTTTAAAGAATTTGTTAAGCACCCACTCTACATGACTTTTCCTGAAGTGTGAGAATGTAAGGATTATAAGTCATGTTCCCTGACCTTAGAGAAGGTAAAACATAGCAAATATTCATCAGACACCTACTCAGGAGAGGAGGGAGCTGGTGTCACACCCATTATTTCACACAACCCTCCAACAACCCCATCTGATCATGGCCACTACAGAGAGGGGCATCCGGGCCAGAACTTTCCATGGCCTCCTGAGGACATATGACCTCAGGTGCCTGGGCTCCAAGTCCCTACACCAGTGGTCGGCAAACTGGACCCTTGAGTGTGGCTCTTCCACAAAATACCACGTGTGGGCGCACACGTACAGTGTGATTGAAACTTCATGGCCCATGCCACGGGGCCAAAGAGCCTCATGTGGCTCGCAAGCTGCGGTTTGCCAACCACTGCTCTACACCATCAAGATGGCTCAAAGGGCTTGTAAGTCAGTGAGGGAGACAATAGGCAGATAGCTGAATGAGCCCAACCGTGAGGTGTGTGGTTTGATGGGTGCGTAAGTGGGACCCGAGGGGCGGGAGGTGGCTACTGATTCTGACTGTGGCCTCTGGGAAAGTTTTACTGAGGAGGGAACATCTGAGAGAATCCTGAAGGATAAGAATGATTTTGAGGAATTAAATTCCTCCACCACTGAGAGGTTTAGAAGAAAAGGTAGTATTAAGCTGTATCTTCACTTCTACTCTGGTTAAAAATAGGTTTCAGATTCTAAGGTAATAACCTTGTGTGCCTACGTTGGGTTATTACCCGGTAATTAGGCTGTTCCATTGGGCATGCCGTGGAGAGCGTTCAGCCTACCTAGTAGCTTACTTAAAACAAATGAAACAATTGGAAGGTTATTTGTTGATCCTATGATCTAATTAAAGCCAGACTTTTCAATGTTAGCAAAGGCACCATGTGACTAAAACTGGAAACCCTGGGACCATCAGAATAAAAACTGTATGTACTTCCTGTCTTGTTTTCCCATTTCCACTTTGCTCTCACGGTGCTGAATGGGGAGTCCTTGAAAACTCAGAGCAGAGATCTGCTCTTGACATGGACCAGCCTTGTCAGCTCTCTACTCATGCTGCTGCTGCTGGTGGTGGTCAGAATTAAAGGGTATTTTAGTTCAAAGTCCCTTATTTTACAGGCAGGAAGCTGAGGCCATGAGAAGTCAGTATTTGAAATGAGGTCTAGATCCTTGCTCCTCAGACTAAAAGCCCTGGACCAACAGCACGGGCTCCCTGGGGGAACTCGCTAGGAATGCAGCCTGTAGGGCTCCACTGGGACCTGCAGACACCGGCTGTGCATTAGAACAAGATCCCCACCCCATCTGGGTGCACCCTTGCTGGCCTCCGAGAATCTGAAAGCACTTTTAGGCTGCTGTGCTTTCCACTGAAACACATAACCTCTCCGATACTTTTTTTTTTTTTTACTTAAAGTTTGTATTTGTCTAATACATGTTTGAGAGGAGAAGATGTAGGCCATGGAATATTGGAATTCCAAAGACACAGAACAAGCAAGATCTCCCTACACAGGAGGGAGATTTCTAAAGGGCAAGCAGGAACTTGGAGCCCTCCTGGCACCTGTCTTCCTCAGGACTGGAGGCAGTCTCCATGTTGAGAGAGGCCAGGCTGTGATTCCGGGAGCCTTTCAGGAGCCTAAGGGAGATTTTAATTCAGCTGGGCTTTCAGGGGGTTGAACCTGACCTGAGAAACAAACAGGACCTGAGGCTCACGCTCCTCCCTCCGCCATAGCTGGGCTTCAGGCCATTGTTGGCCAGCTCAGCTCTTGGTCTTTCAGAAGACAAAGGAGGCCTCAAGTATGATTTCCCATTAAGGCATTTTCTATCATGGGGCCGATTCCATTTTATTTAATCTAGCCTCATTTCCCCTGACAAATATCACATTTCCATATCTGTCTCTTTGCTAAAGCCGCTTTTGATTCTTCCTGACAATCCCTCAGGGGGCACATCTTTCCCCCCAGCATCATTTTAAACCACCTGTAAACTAAACAGAACAATTTTAAGTAATGGTCTACAGAGTTTTTCTCAGAGTAATTTTTAGCCAATACACTTTTTAAAAATTGTCTTAAGTATTTCAGTTACCTATGGCTAATGCATTATTCTGTAATTCATGGCATCATTTATTTACAAAGTGATTTTCAATGAAAAACATTCTGTGGTGGTATTGTGAATTCAATGATGATCTTCATTGTGATGATCACACAAACCTTTTATAAGAGAATTTTTCTTAGGTTAAAACAAAAGAATTTTTAAAGAGATATTTTTATTGATTTCAGAGAGGAAGGGAGAGGGAGAGAGAGATAGAAACATCAGTGATGAGAGGGAATCATTGATTGGCTGCCTCCTGCATGCCCCCTACTGGGGATCGAGCCTGCAGCCCCCAGCATGTGCCCTGACTAGAATCAAACTGTGACCTCCTGGTTCATAGAACGACATTCAACCACTGAGACATGCCCAGCCGGGCTTGAAACTATTTAAAATAAACTATTTAGGCTTCTCCAAACACTAAGCCCTCACTTTTTCCAATTATTTTTAGCAGCCACAGCTAAGGGCCATTATGTGTTCTAATACATTTATGGACTTTTACAAAAATCAAATAAAAGTAAAGAGAGTAATAATATCAAAGGCATATGTACAAATGGAAAAAAAAAATCCCTTTCTAATTTGCAATGGAGAACACTTGCAACAAAAGTCAGCTCACCTTTGCTGGAGAGAACTGTAAATATCAGATGCAGTCCATAGCACCTCTCTGACGATTATTTTGGAAAGTCTGACATTTAAGTTTGTTGGTCTAGCCGACTGAGGGAGGTGCGTATATAGGCAGGTAATGCCATATTGAGTAATATTACTACTTGTTACCTAAGTCCCCCTGGGTGTTACACAGCCTGTAAAGGTCCAGGGACACCTTCCCTGAGTCCAGTGAGCCAACTGCAGAAGGGGAGTCCTAATAAGGAAGTGCAATGTAGTCTCTAATTTTTCCTCCAATGGCTAGCAAACTGCGCGTCCAGTGGATAGGGGAGGAGATAGTAAGGTATGTTTTGTATGTATGGCTCTGCAAACCAAAAAAAAGGGCCATTACAGCTCACTTGGTGTTCAAAGCAATGAAGAAAGGCAAGTCTTAGGAGTCAGAGCATTAGAACAAGTCACTTGGTGGTGCGCCTGGATATCACATATCAGTTCCACACCGGCGGGACCCGTCTCTGCAGACTCCCTCACCCCAAAGCCCGTGCTGAGGAACAGTGGTAGCTGACTGAACCCCCTTTTCAATAACCCCAATCACCGAGCCAACCAATGAAGTGAGTGGTCACTAATTCCACAGCTCTCCGTGACTTCCTGCTATAAGCCAGGCCTCTTGCAAGGTCCGAGGAGAGGGGAGGAGGAGGGAGAGCATGGAGCAGTGAGGAGAGAAGTCCACAGACGTGAGAGGGACGTGGCCCTCCCTCTCAAGCAGCTCACGGCCCAGTGCTGAGGTTTTAGTCCGTGGCTGCACTTTAGGATCACCCAAAAGCTTTAAGGAAAAAAAAACCAAGATGCCCAGGCCACACCAGACAATCTGGCTCTGGGGCAGAACTTTGCAGCAGTACTTAGAAAAAACTTCCAAACGATTCTAATATGAACCTGGGACTTTAACCCTTTGGTTTCCTGGGGAATAAAAAATATACAAAAAATTACTTACCACTAAATGAAACATATGCTATAATTAAGTGAGTACATTATGCTTAGGGGTGGGGGGTGGGGGGTGGGAAGGAATGACTTAATTTGTTCCAGAGAATTCTGGAAAGCCTCACATAGAAGGTAACACGGGGTCATGCTGAGTTTTGAATAATGAATAAGAATTCACCAAAAAGGGGAGAATTCGAAAGGAGGGAAGAAAATCAAGTTTAAAGGTTTGGAGGGAGGTCAGGGGCACAGCATACTAAAGGGACTCTTGGTCGGCCAGGGTGGGTGGAATGTAGAGTTCGTTGGTGGGGGCAGTGAGAGTGACAAGAGATGAGGCTAGAAGATACATTGAAGTCAACCCAAAGACTTGAATTTTATCCTCTGGGAAACTAATAATCAGGCTGGACATCGTTCGTACCTGAAAAGATCATCTCAGTAACCAGACGGAGGGAAACCAGCAGGGGGACGACAGAGGGAGGCAGGGCTGGGACCAAGCTTAGGCTAAATCTAAGGAGGCACTCACTCTCAGGTGCCAACCCCGCACTGGCTTGACTCTGTGAGTGAGCGCTTCCTTCAATGTTGTGCTTCGGGCACCTTGCTCTCCTCATCCTGGTCCTGGTCCCAGGAAGAAGACCAGCTGGAGGACTGTCACCGAGCAGATAACTCAGCAGCCCAGGGAAGGACTGCTGACAGCCTGGTCTAAGGCAGGGACCAGGCTAGAGGTGTTTCAGTGGCCAGTCCACAGTTCCTGTAAACTGAGGGACGAGGCAAGGAAGTGTGGAAGCTGACACTGAGGATGTTGGCTTGGGACAGGTTGTGATAAAATAGAGGGCATTGCAAGAGGAGGGCAGGCTGCCAGGGCCCATGCCTTAACAAGGGAGGAAGATGGTCACATCAGTACCCCTCACGATGCTACATGTGAACAGGGCAGGATGGGGCAGGACTGGCGATGCAAGCAAATCAATAAGGCAATAGCTGGTTGTCAGGAAACACTTCATAAAGGAAGCAAGGCTTGAGCTGAGCCTTAAACACACAAGGAGAATATGAAGAGTAGAATGGGCAGAATGGTACTGCTTGCTTACTCTCAGACACACAC
>NW_006299705.1:3042060-3058761 GCF_000327345.1 Myotis davidii | reverse complement strand
GCGTGAGGTTGGGAAGGTCAGGAGAGTAGGAGTCTGGGAAGAGAGGCTGGGCTAGGTGTGTGGAGAAATATAATTAAGCTGGATCAGTAAGAGAAAGTCCTTAACTAACAAGCTAACAGATGTAAAATTGATCACACTGAGAAGGAAGATAGGGGGGCAAGTTCAGGGGGGCTTACAGCCTAGTTCAGTATCTAGTTAAACAGCAATATTACTTCCCATTCTAACTGACTTGAGATAAGTCAAAGATAAGAAAGTGTGGGAAGGAGATGAGAAGAAGGCCTGGATAGAGGGGAGAACTGGAGAGACTGGAAAGGCTGCCCAGCAGGGCCCAGACACAGAAATTGAGAAAAGGTCTTTGGCTTGTCTGGGAAGAGGTTACCAGTGGCGGCTGAAGGGGCAATCTCAGCGCAGTAGCCGTGACAGGCAGAGAAAGGAGACTAAAGCAGAGTGTCTGTGAGGACATGGAGGCAGAGCGTGTGGCCAAGTACAACTGCCATTCACAGGCGCAAAGGGGCACAAGGTTGTGGGCGGCAAGAGACACCGGGACAAACACGGTAAGCAGAGAACACAGGAAAACATCAGCTATTGACGTGAGCACAGCTGCCCTGAAACCACAGCCACAGACCCGAGAGCACAACGAAGGCTGCTGCGGCCGGAGGAGCGAGCTATTTCGGAAGCCCAGTGTGACCATGTGTCTTGCTTCCAGAAAAGAAGGAAAAACAGGCTTATGAGAAATGTACTAATCTCCTTAAGCTTAAGTGCACCTGTGAGTAATGCAAGGTGGTTTATTTTTTCAGAGAACTTTCTTTTCTATCCGCACAGTGAACAAATGGAAGTGGTATTTGAGAGGAACAGAGTAAGAAAGCAATCTCTGGACAATGTCCACATTATATCTTTCGATATTTTACGCAACAGAAAGGTCTGGAGAGGAGGGACTCCTACAGCTTAACTCGGGCCATTTCCAGACACGGGGGAGGTGACGGTGTGGCAGGCAAACAGGTCTGTAAGGGGATGCGGAGATTACAGCAAGCTTGATCAGCACTGACTGGAAGGTGATGACACATGTCCCCCAAAATGCCTTTCTTGGAAAACTGTGTGATGTTTTTTTGTTGTTGCTGCTGAATTTTTAAAGTTTAGGGGGCAAATACCACAATAAAAAGCAGATTCGATTGTAACAGGTTCCAGTAAATGTCTAAAGGGAAAACGGGCCGCCCCTTTCTGCGTCTCCCTAAGTAGGCAGACACCTAAGCTGCCAGCCCAGAGCATGCGTGAGGAGAGACGGAGATCAGCCTTGGGCTAATGGACGTTGGTCCTAGTCCCCCGCTGCCCGGGAAGCTGAGGTGAATTCAGGGCAGCACGTCCTGACCAGAGATCTATGTTGTCATTAGTGACGAAACATCACACCAGGGCTCCTCAGCCCTAAACTGTCAGAAGACACTTAGGTGTTGCAGCGGTCACCCAATATCAGGCGCTGACCCACCGTACTGAAGCTGTTATTTAGTGGCTGATTACTTTTATTATGATTATAATTGGTTTGTGTCTAGCATGAGCAGTTAGCCATCTGCTTCTCACGTTAGGAAGGAAAAGGAATCGCTTTGAGAGTAAGAAACAAGTAGGAATTTTAATCAATTTTTATATTACAGCTCAAAAACAAAACTGAGAATGTTGAATCCATTTTGCTTTCTCCTCCAAACTCCCAAAGCAAAGCATGTTAAAATTCAACCCACCCAAAAATCTCTGGACGTTCCTTAAACATGCTACAGCCATTCTTTTCTTTGAACCCTTATCCAGATAACCTTTCCAGAAGCATCTTTCTCTAACCTTTCATCCACTTGAATTTCACTTTCACATTCTTTGTGACAACACCCTAGACTGCTCTAGTTTTCATGGGTACCTTCTACAGATTCTCACCCACATTCTGACTTGTATTATTTGTTAGTCTTATATCTACAATCAGTTGGTAATTTAACCCCTATAGGAACTATGTTTTATGACATCTTACTAGGAAATTCCATGAGACTACATTATTCTATGTAATAGAATAATAGGCTATATTATAGGCATATTTTAAATAATCAGTAAAACCTAGCAAATTTAATTTACATAATAGGTTCAATTCAAATCTTAGTCCTTCTCATGTATAACTATGCAACTAATAGAAATCTAAAATTTTTACCACAAAATCTTGAGTGTCCCCCAAAAGTCCAATAAATGACATACTTCAGACCTTTGGGCTAGAAGAGTGACTCCCAAATGTACATCTTCAGGAGAGGCTCCATAAAAAAGTTTCCACTAGTGTATAGTGAAATGAAAAAAAAAAAACACAAGGAAAATAATATGCCTCTTTCATAAAAATAAGCTTATTCAACTTGAAGGAAGGTCCTTTATTCTAAGGATATGTCCTTCCTATTTCTTGATGTGAGCATGCCTTTTGTTTTATGAAATGATGGTGATATAAAGAATAGTGTGGGTCATTGAGATTATTATTTTTAAATGAAGCTCCTTAGTAAAATAAAAAGTTGGCTTCCCTCTGTCAATCCTCATTTTTTTTTTAAAAAAATTGGACTTTAAAACCTAGAAGACAGAGAGACACTAGTATAAAACACTAAATGATGGACACAATATTTTGGAAATACTGCATTCTGAAAAAAGTCTAAGGAAAGAAATTTCCTAAACCATGGCTCATAAAATGAGTAAGAAATTAGAGATGTCTCCTGCGTGCATGAATGGTGATTATTCTACATGACACTCCTCCCACCCATCCAGAAGTGGAGTCTATGTTTCCTCTCCTTCTTTCTGGGTAGCTGCTTGACCAATAGAATCTAACAGAAGAGATGCTAGGTGACTTCCAAGACTGGACCATAAAAGGCCATGCAGCTTCATCTTGCCCAATAGAACACTTGTTCTTAGGTCCTTCCTTAAGTCACCACCTAGGAACTCTGATTACTCTGAGAAGCTGCAAATGCCATGTGGGAGGGGTCACAGGTAGGCTCCATCCTCAATATTCCCAGCTGAGCCCAGCCTTTCCACAATCCCTGCCAAAGTGTCAGCCATCTCCTACCTTCCAGAACAGCCTATCTACCAGCTAGACCAGTGGTTGGCAAACTGTGGCTCGTGAGCCACATGCAGCTCTTTGGCCCCTTGCGTGTGGCTCTTCCTAAGCCTTAGGAGTACCCTAATTAAGTTAATAACAATGTACCTACCTATATAGTTGAAGTTTAAAAAATTTGGCTCTCAAAAGAAATTTCAATCGTTGTACTGTTGATATTTGGCTCTGTTGACTAATGAGTTTGCCGACCACTGAGCTAGACACCACTGAGTGACTTCCAATGGCACCATAAAGGAGGATCACCCAGCCAAACCCTGTCCAATTTCCAACCCACAAAATGTGAGATATTATGAAATGGGTATTGTTTAAAATCGCTAAGTTCTTGAGTTACACAATAAGACATATGTTACACAATAAGACATATCTGGGAAAGCATATTCCTTAAGACCTTTTTTAAAACATTTTATTCATTGGGATACCCAGACTATAAGAAATGCAATATTAAGAATAACATATATTTCTTCACTTTCAGTTTTAAGGAAGATCAACATGGTTTGTTAATATTTCTTTTACTACTGAATATCATTTCAAAAAAACCCCATAATAGGCAAATCTACTAAGCCCCCCCACCTTTATTCCAGTCATAAACTAAACAGTGAGTGGGGGACCACTGTCAAGTCTTTTTCTGTTTTGTATTGTTTTGGTTTAATTGGTAGGTTTTAAACATAGTGGAAGGAGAGGAATTAAGTAAATGGGGCCAGGATTGAAGAAGCGGTTGTTTTATGGGTAGAGGTGGTAGTGGGTGATTGGTTTTAAGATGGGAGACTTGGTCATGACTGCAAGGAGAAGAAATATGTAGAGAGAGCACATTCTCCCCAATGAAATGTATTCATTAGCTCCTAGAGGGAAGAGCATGAGGACGTAAATTCTGTGTGCTCTGGAGCATGCCAACCGCACTGTGGCTGATTAATAAAGCTTGGAGGCAGACGAAGCAGAATCGCAGCTCTTCTTGAAAACTGGGGAGCAGATTCACCATCATGGTTTTCTCTGCACAACTGCCCTCCCCCGAGCAGAGATCTTCCAGGAATTTCCCATTTTCCCATCTTAGGTCTCCACAAGAGGGTAAATCAGTGATCATTTAAATCTCACAGCACAAATTACACTAAATGTACTGAACTTTGACTCACCGCTGGCGGGAGGGGGTTGGGGGAAAGAGAGCAGATGCCTACAGGGTTGTCACAAATAACAAACTGCTCCTTGGGGCCAGGCTGGAGCCTCACAGCTGTGTGTGCAGACAAGCAGAGCAGTGTCACATGGAAGGATCAGAGGGCTTTGTGTCACATTCAGTTCTCATTCACAACACCTCGTGACCACCTCCCACCTGCAACTTGCCCCATCCCAATGTAGAGATGCTGACAGAGGTGCAGGGATGCCGTGGGACAAATCTCACAGGGTTGACTATTGCCTTTATTACAGATAGAAGCCGGTGCATGGATTCATGCACAGGTGGGGTCCCTCAACCTGGCCTGCGCCCTCTCACAATCCAGGACCCCTTGGGGGATGTTGGAGAGCTGGCTTCGGCCCGATCCCCGCAGGCCAGGCAGAGGGACCCCATGGGTACACAATCGGGGCCTGGGAGGAACCAGGGGAAGGCTCTAGGGCGTGTCCGGCCCATCTCGCCCAGTCCCCATTGGCTGGACCCTAGCAGCAAGCTAACCTACCAGTCAGACAGTCTGCCCCCTGGTGGTCAGTGTGCATGATAGCAACTGGTCAAACAGTGGAATGAACATTTAGCATGTTAGGCTTTTATTATATAGGATTTCAACCCTGTGTCTCTCAGTGGCCCACATGCTGACTTTCCCAAAGAGAATCTGACTCATTAAACTTCCAGGTTGTATGGTTAGTTTTCATTTCAACAGTTCCTATTTCAGCTTTTAGAATTAATGAGTTGTATGTAGGTTTCTAGATCTGTCTAAATTGTTTAGTAATTTAAAAGACAAATATAGGTAATTTTCCTAAAGTTAAGCACACTCAGGACTAGGGTTAAGAGAATCCCATCAGCAAATCAAGTCTCACATAGGAAATTATCTGGAATACAGGGAAAACTTAGCACTATTTAACCCTTCTTAGACCAAATTGGTTTTCTGCAATTCAATATTGTCACTGATGTGTAAACATTCACAATTTTATTGTCAATTTTTCTTCTTATTAAAACTATATAATATACTGTATATATATTCTCCTACCTTAAAGAGTAAATTATCTTTTCAATTGAATTATGCACGTTATCCCTGGGCCATGTGAATAAAATCTAGTCATGGTCAAATTTCCTTTTGTTTTATAACAAAGAGTGATAAGAGATGACAATTTGTTTAGGTTCATTAACTGTTATTGGCAAATTCTAGCCTCTAGGAGGAGCCAAAGACTCCCCCTCATTTTGACAGTAAGGAAGAACTCTGAATCTGAATAGAACAAAATGGGAAACTTCAGAGACTTCAAAATGAGGTTAATGTGGTTGGAGTGGGAAATTATCTCTTCATTTGGATCATTTTTCTCTTCCATGTGTTTTCTCATGTACATCTCCTGCCCCCACACCTCCCCACTTCCCCCTTCCCCCTCTCCCGCCAGCTTCTCTTGAGAACTGTGAGATTCTAACAGCTGCCATCCAGCCCTACAGAAGCAGCTCTGACCTTTTGGAAAACTATTTCTTTCCTACAAACCACAACATTTCTCCACAAATCAATACCACTCTTCCACCAGCACCGTTTCATAGCCAAATTCATGTGCTATTGTTGCTGGGACTGGTTTCCAAGCAGCATCAGCAGTGCCTGGCAGCTTCGTTAACTGGTTCCACGTAAAGGAACCAGCTTAAAACATTAATTATTATCACCAACCTGCAGTTGACACAGGATTTACCCAAACCTTTGCTAATCGGGTAATGGTTTGATGTAGTTGATGGATTCCCCTGGTGCTACTGAGGGACTTACCACTTTTGTTCTATCTTCTTTGATCCAGTAGCTCTCTCAGCTTCAGGAACAAAATTCTAACTGACAAGCCTGAGATAAAATACATCAACTTAAGCCTCTGTAATACCCCTAATTCCTAGTTTTTCACCACCCTGCCACAGTTTCCAGCCACAAATAAGAAGTTTCCTCTGAATGTTACCTCAAGTTTAGATGCTAGTCACAGAGATCTGAGCTAATCTTGTCACACCAGCAAATTGGAATGACAGTCATCATATTGCCACAGTGATTCTGGGGACCAGCACGCTTCTAAATGGAATCACTAGCTGAATTTCACCAACTAACTACCCACTGTTCCTGGATTAATTCATTCTTAACATACATTCAGAATTCTCCCCCAAGGGGGTTGATGGGACCCCCTTGAATTGTTCATTCTTCATCTACTTCGTCCAGTAAAATGTATTTTATGCTCTTATTTTGTTATGTTTTTCTGTTATGACGAGTTAGGAGAACTGCCTGACAAAAGAACCCAGTTAAGTCAGCAATACTTTAAATAACAGTTCATTAATTAATGGTGAAAAATAGAGGGAGCTACGTTACTTACGACAGCTACGTTAGTACCAAATTAGTTTCTCGAGATTAATGTCACACCAGAAGAATTAATTAAGCAATGGTGTCCATAGGGCAGTGTCAGAGCCCAGCAGAGGAGCAGAGCAGGGGGGTTCTTTTCAGGGTTAAATTGGCCACTGGAACATCACTGAGGAGCTCCTAAAACTCCTGGAGCCCACATATTTTCAGAAAAGAAAGATTGTTTTATAAGAAAATCTGACGGGAACCTTTGCGCTCTGGACTTTACAATGCACGCTTATTAGAATGTAATTCAGTATCATGATCAAATGTGAAAATACCTTAATTCTGCAGAAAAGGGTCACTATATGATTATGCAGAATTTTCTTATACTAAGAGTGGGGACTTCCTTTCAGTATTCTTTTTAAAAATTTTATTTTTCAATACTATTTTGTATTAGTTTTAGGTGTACAGCATAGTGGTTAGATAACCATATTCTTGATAAAGTGTTCTCTTTCAGCGTTCCAATTCTGCATGGTGTACGTCAAGTAGAGAGGGGACCTTCTGTTTCATGGAACCCCAGGCCCAAGCATCCCATCTTAGAAGAACCCTTTCCACTGGCAAACTTGACCTTGAACACTGGGTTCTACTGAAATGGGAGAAGAGCTCTGCTGCAGAACATTTGGGCCTGTGGTGCAGAAGAGACGGGAGTTTTTGGTGGCGAAACAAGGGCTCTGTTGTTAATCAACGCCATCCAAATAACTTCTGTCGTTTCGTAGAAGGAGCACACACGCAGGCCCACACACTGCTACAGTCCCCAACCTAAAGGTGTGGGGAAAATAACTCAATGAGACATTTGCTGAGGCAGCATGCATTGGTGCCGCTGTCCATTAGCCTGACCCCAGCTCATAGATATTTGCAGGATTTATTGACCATAATATCCAAGGGTGACTTCGACGAAGGTGCCTTTTATTTTAATTTGTTGCAAGTCCCATTTCTTCTACCATTTTACAGCTGAATCTGGGCTAAGCAACGATACTGAACAGCTCACATAGGGTTGTTGATTCTAACTATAAACCTGGGATCAAGAAGCCCAGCTTCTACTTCTTTCCTCTCCCCTGCCTTTAAAAAGCTTTGGAATTGGAGCCAAATCACCTCAGAGCCCACAACGCAAGATGTGGGATGCTGCTGTGTCATGATGTGCTAAGTCAACTGATAGGAATTTCCTTTACTTTGAAAAAAAATGCCTAAAACTGTTACCCATGAGAGTATTGAACTCTTATGCTGTACCTTCATTTCTATTCTGGGCATGATATTAACACAAGATACCACAGGGCTGAAACAGTATCAGTGGACTTGGGGAATAGCGGGCTTGAGGCCCTAGGGTTAGTCAGGGACAGGTGGAGGAGACATTACATATTTATGTCGCCCACCCAGCCACCAACTCCCCACCCACACGCACACACACTACTCTTTTTTTCTGGCCACACCCAATTCTAGATGTGAGTTTAAGCCTGACGCGTCTAAGGTGCAGCTATCACTTTCCTGGGCTGGGCTAGGCAGCAAGGCCTTGTGCCTCTCACTCTGGATCTTGATTCTGTCCTCGCTTTCTACCCCAGTCTGTCCTGCTGCCTCTCTCCTTCCCACTTCCCCCCACTCCTTGGCCTCACCTTATTTACTCCCGGCTACAGGCTTGGTTTTTTTTTTTACTTTGATCTTAACCTAACAACAACAAACAAACAAACAAAAACTCCACACTCAATGGATACTGCTCAGCAATAAATAGGAACAAATGATTAATACACACAATCACTGATGGATGTCAAGGGCATTATGCTGAATGGGGAGGGAGGGGAAGCCAATTGCAAAAGGCTACATACTATATGATTCCATTTCCATACAATTCTCAAAATGGCAAAATGAAGGAGATAGAGAATAGGTCAGTGGTTGCCAGGGTTAGGGTTGGGGTTAGGAAGCATGAAGGAGTTTCTTTATGGTGATGGAACAGTGATTCTGGGCCATGACTATGGTGAGGTGATACAAATTGATATATGTGATAAAATTTCTTGGAACTACACCCACCCTCTAAAATAGTGATATGAATAAAACAACAAACAAACAAACAAACAAACAAAAAACGATGACATTTAAATACGGTCTGTATTTGAATTAACAGTATTATACCAATGTCAATTTCCTGGTTTGACAATACTAAAGTTTTGAAAAATATTATTATTGGGGGAAGCTGAGGGAAGGGTAAATAGGAACCTTTTGTACTATTTTTACAACTTCTTGCAAGTCTTAAACTATATATATCCCCAATAATATAGCTGTGAGTTCCATCCCCAGCAACAGTGCATCCCAAGAAAAAACAAAAAATCACAAGCAGAATGCCAAAACAATAACTCATTTGCATGACATTCTTAATGAAAATATATGGAACTTAGTGTCAAGTGGGAAATGACTTGGCATTAAAAAGGAAAATAGAACAAACTGGGTAAGTCACCTGATTTAACCTGTGGTATGACTTCAGCTGGCAGAACTCAAACAGGAGGCACATAAACTAGAGGTGATGCTCAAATTAGATGTGTCACATCATTCAAATCTGCTGGCTTTTCCTTTGGCAAGTGTTTTCCACCATATAATTCTTATTCTACGTGCAGATTATAAATTTCTTCCGGATATGAACAACAGTCCCTAATGTACATGACTATTGCATGGAAATGGTCTTGAGAGTATCTACAAAGGGAATAGGGTAATTCTCTAACAATCTGAGTTCCTGAAAAGTATTAGAAGCCAACAAAATAACTCTTAATAATTCTAAAAAATATTTGAATATTTAAAGAAAACATGATACCTTAAAAATTTATTGTTCTGCCAGACCATTGTGTCTCAGTGGTTGATCTTCAACCTATGAACCAGGAGGTCATGGTTCGATTCCCGTTCAGGTCCTATGCCTGGGTTCCAGGCTCAATCCTCCGTAGGAGGTGTGCAGGAGGCAGCCACCCAATGATTCACTCTCATCATTGATGTTTCTCTCTCTCTCTCCCTCTCCCTTCCTCTCTGAAATCATTTTTTTAAAATGACATTTAAAAAATTTGTAATTGTTCTCACTTAAAGAAAGGAGGTGGTTGGATTTCTTTTTTACAGCTTATTGATTTTTTAGATTGAGAGGAAGGGAGAAGAGAGAAACATCCATGGGAGAGCACAACACCAATCACCCACCTCCTGCACACCCCTCACCAGGGACTGAGCCCACATCCCATGCATGTGCCCTGACTGGGAATCGAACCAACAACGCCTGAACTGGATTCCTAGTTCAGTAAGTATTAATACCTGCTTGGTGAAGTATGAACACATGCTCTATGAAGCAAAGGGGGTCACAGTCAAATCACTGTGGAAATCTTGATTATGTCACTTCTGCACATTATAGGCTCTGAGAAGTCCTGCAGTAAAGATCTGAATACCTCCTGGGACCAGTTTGAGCAACACTGCTCTCAGGGCTACAGACTGGTGGAGGGGCAGGGAACACAGGCATCCACAGTGAAAAGACAGGATCAAGCAAGTCATAACTCATGTCCCAGGAAACATTCCAGGGCTCAATCCATGCAAGCCAGCTACCTCTCCAGAAATATTCCTGTAATCCAATTATTTGATAGGATGCCATGTGATATGTATGCAATGCCCTTTTGTTAATAACCAACTTCCTTCTGCTTAAGAAACATGGAGATAATTCAGCTTTCATAGAATCTCAGTATCACAGAGAGCTGGAACTGTTAAGCTGGGAAACTTCTGGTACTATCTTCTCATTCTACAGATGAGTCTGGACAAAGCTAATCAGCGACCTGACTCTGAAGAAACCCTGGGCTCTGATTCCCAGCCCAAAGCCCCTACAGAATAAGTTCTTGTCTGTTATGTGCTCCTCATAGCATTTAGCGTCCTGTAGGTGCTAAATGACAATTACTGAACATTCAAGTCCATTACAGTATTTCTAACATCACACTATAAAAATAAGAACAATATTAAAATATATAGCCATTTCTTTAGAAGCATTCATGAAATATTTCTGGCTGGTGTGTGTGGGGGTGAGGGAGGTGAGGGGGGAGGTATACTGGGACAAGAATATCATTATCTGACAGTACCTCCGCCCATCACCATGTCAATGGGATTTGGAAAACTTCTTAGAAGAAATGTCTATTTAAGTCCTTTGGCCATTTTTAAATTCCGTTTTGGTTTTTTTTTTTTTTTTGTCTTTTTAGAGTTCTGTATATATGATGGATACAAGTTCCTTATGAGATATATGTTTTGAAAATATTTTCTTCTATTCTATGGTTGCCTTTCCACTTTTGTGATGGTGTGCTTTGAAGCACAAACATTTTTATCTTGATAAAATCAAATTTATATTTTTCTTTTGTTTCTTGTGTTTTGGTGTCATATCTAAGAATCCTTTGTCAAATCAAAAATCATAAGGGTTTTGTTTTCTTCAGAATTCGTGTTACCTCTTACATTTGTCTTGGATCCAGTTTGAGTTAATCTTTGTGAGGAAAGGGGCAAACTTCATCCCTTTGCATGCAACTATCCAGTTGTCCCTGCACCATTTTATGAAAAGACTATTCTTTCCACATTGGATGATCTTGGCACCTATGCTGAAATCAGTTAACCTTAGGTATATGTTTATTTATGGACTTAGAATTCCATTTCTAACTTTGAGAAAGTTCCTTAAAAAATTAAAAATAGAACTACCATATGATCCAGCCACCCCACTTCTGGGTATATATCCCAGAGAAATAATATCAGTATCTCTAAGAGATAGCTGCACTCCCAAGTTCACTGCAGGATTATTCACAATATCAAAGACATGGAAACAACCTAAATGTCCATTGACAGATGAATGAATTGTTAAAATGTGGTGTATACATATACTGTAATGCATTACGTTGTGACTCCAAGAAAACATGACCTGGGACCTCACACACTGTGTGATGTACAGTAGGAATCTGCAGGAGCCACCATCACATGCCTGGGTCTCTACATTATAAATGTAGTATGCCCAACCCTGGTTGGCATGCTCAGTGGTTAGAGCATCAGCCTGTGCACCAGAGGGTCCCAGGTTCAATTCCCAGTCAAGGGCATGTATCTGGGTTGCAGGTTCCATCTCTGGCCTGGTCAGGGCACATGCAGGAGGCAACCAATCATTGTGTTTCTCTCACATCAATATTTTTCTCTCTCTCCCTCTCTCTTTCTCTCCCCCTTTCTCCCTTCCACCCTCTCTAAAAATCAATGGGAAAAAATATCCTCTGGTGAGGATTAACAACAACAACAAAATTTAGTGTCCCCAGTGTGGGGTGTGGGGGGGCGGGCGGGCGTAGAGGAGCCTTCTTTATTGATCCAGCAGAATCCTAGGGGACAGAGTTGTAGTGTGTGGTCATAGAGGACCCTCTGATTGAGTTAGCTCACCCCCAGGGAGTGGACAACTGGGAGCTGCCTTTCCCCCTCACCTCACCTGCCCTGGGCAGTTCTGTACTATTTATCATTGCTATTTGTATGCTTAAATGTAAGCATTTCAACTAAGTTTATTTTATTGTTAAATCCAGAGGCACCAGTAAATAACACTGTTTTCAATTTGGAAAAATAAATAAAACGAGATAGGAGCAGCTAACCCAATCTGCTCCTGGTTTGCCAATTTATCTCGCAGATATACTCCGGATGTGATTATTGGCACACAATGACGCAGAAGTAATGGCTACAAATCTGCAATTTTCCCCTTGAAGAGATGGTTAGTATTTGTTTCAGCTGCTCCAGTCTATGGTATAATTAAGTTATTAGGTGTATTATCCCAGACAAATGTATCTTACTACCCTATAACCTGTTTTTAAACACTGATTTGTTTCCTCCCCTTTAAAAATATACATTAAAACTTAATTTGGCAGTTAATCTGACATTAATCCTTCCCACTCTCTGGAGCAGTCCTCCTTGCCATGGCCAACGTCCTTTTCTCGGCCAGGCCCCCTGAGGCACCCCTCAGTTATGACCACCCCTTCTGTCCTGAAACCCACCCTGCTCTTGGCCTCCAGGCAGCTGAGACTTTTCCTATCTTTCCAATCACTTACTTTATGACTTTTCTCTACTCACCCCTTAAAGCAGTCACTAAAGATCTGCATTAGCCCCCTTTTCTTCCTGTGTTCTCCCCCTCAACCCACCGTCCTCTCCTGTGGGCTCTGCATCTCTATTCGAAGATCTCTCCAATGTCCATTGCTAGGGTGGGTTTCCCCATGAGCCACAGAACCCACCCCCAAATGCCCCCCTGGGCCATTCCTCCTGAGCATCCTGGTTGCCACCTCAAACTCAACAGAAATTCACTGTACACCACTGGCCACCCAGGCTCTGTGCTAGGTACCAAGGGTAGCCTGTGAATAAGACATCAGTTCTTGTGCTCACAGTCTGGTGTAATTAAACTCATCTTCCTCCCATGCACTGCTCTTCCTTCTTTCCGACCAATCCCAGAATTCCAATGTCTACTTAAGGCACTGCCACCCAATACAACACTTGGGCAAGAAGCCTCTGTGCCATCTATCTTCCTCTCCCCTGCTCCCATAGCTAATCCATATTGAAAGTCCAAAATTCTTTCCTTTCCGTCCCTCAGCCATCAGCTCTCACCACCCACAGGCTAGAATCTAGATCATTCAAATGCAAATGAACCTTAACTTCTGGCCAGCTTGCTCCTCTCCAATCCATTCCCAGCACAGCAGTCTCTCAATGCAGTGTTCTCACCACACCACTTCTCTGCTCATACATCAAAGGCTCCCTACCTGCTCCAGAATAAGCTCATTTAAAGCTCTCCATGAACAGGGAGGTGCCCGCCCTTCTTTCCAATTGCTCCCCACCATGTATGTTTCTCTTGAACAGGCCTGAACCCCAATGTACTCACAGTACTCAATTCAAGATTTTCACGCCTTTGTGCTTTGGCTCAGTCTGTCCTCTCTCCCAGAAACACCCTTTCTCCACCCTCTTCTTGGCAAGTCCAAATTCTACTCACAATTCAAAGCTCGGCTCAACTACCACAGTCTCCTGAAGGCTTTTTAAATCCACACCTTCCTCAAACAGAATTAGCCAGCATTAACCACAAGCCTTTCTTCCTGTGAGCAGGTCGGTCAACTCTTTCCATTTTCAATCAGTTCTTTTCACACAGTAATACTTTTAATATTTCTGATTTAACTAGATCCTACTGAGAAAACGAAGCTACTCTCAGAAAAGCCTTTTACTTTCACATAGACAGGAAGAAGAAACAAACCTGGAGTCAGATGATCTTTTATCAGCACAGCTCGGCACTGAGACACTATCACAGTCACACTGTGCCCCGCACGTCGGAGTCCATTCTGGGATGTGTAGCTGTAAAAGTAGTCGGGGACTGTGGTCCCCCCACTGTGTAGGAGAAAGACCAGCCTAAAGAAGTCAATACCCATTTCAGTGGGGGAAAAACCAAATGCACATCCTGCAGCTCTTGATAAAGGATCTACTTTTTGGAAAGAAAACCTTTCCTCAAAAAATGGCACCAAAAGCTCCCTTGTAATGCATGTTACTGTATATTGGTGGGTAAGGAAAACACTCTCACTTACATTATAAAACCCCCTTCCCACTGTTTAAAATCAGAATATCATTTATAACCTTCCTAGGGACCTTTACCTCCATTCCTGATCAGCAATCCAGCAACTTCGAGCCCCTCCCTGTTATTACATTTTCAACTGCACAGGACACACCACCAGTTCCAGCATCTCCTCAAACACAGGAGACGGCTGACTCCATCCGAAGCCAGCTAGGAGCACCCACCCATCTCCAGAAGCACTTCCTTCTAACTGTTTCTTTTCTTTTTGCATTGAGGCAACATTCATATAACATAAAATTATATACATGCTACAACATGGATGAATTTTGCTGGGTGAAATAAACCAGACACAAAAGCTCAAAAGACTATCTGATTCCACTTATATGAATGATCTAGAATAGGCAAATTCATAGAGACAGAAAATAGATTAGAATTACCAGGGGCTGCGGGGAAAGGAAATAGGGAGTTACTGTTTGCAGTGATGAAAAATTTGAAAAGATAGAGTGGTAATTAAAGTCAGTCCATCGTACACTTAAAAATAGTTAAATTAAATTGAAGGTAAGAACTGTATATCTAAGGACCTCTTCTACTCCTCTCTTACAATATTAAAGGCCAATAAGAAATTTCTAAGTTTAAGGTAAGACTGTCAGTTGCAAATATGTGGATTAGAAATACTTACTCTAGTCATTTATGAGGCTGATTCCTCAAACTAAAAGTAATCAAACAGTTCTCGACTCTGTAGCATTCTGCAAGAAGCCAACAGCCTGCAAAAGCTCCTGTTAGGTGAGACTATTGAGAGGCTAGATTGCCCACGAAGGGTGCAACTGCATCTTGATGTGTGGAATTCAAACCTACAAGTCTGTATTATTTGCATTTGGCTTGATCCAATGATCAGATGCTTAATAATTCAGATTGCCTTATTTAAACCAAAGTCCAAAATTAACAAATCCTCCAGACTGACAACATATCACCCAGTTCTCATGACTTCAGGGGGATCCCAGACTGACTTAGGACACACAAGGCCAGTAGTAACAGAACCCTCACCCAGGAGTGTAGCACAGAGGGATATGGAGATTCAGGAAGCGAGAATCAGCCTTCAGGTTCAAAGCTGTATTGTGGGAAATCTCCCAGTGACCCGCCGGGGTACAGAAAGGCATTTACTATCACAGGCTCGTAGCCCCAGGACGTTGCTTATTGGCACGTTTCAGGAATGTGGCAGGGAGTTCTGTTCACTCCTGTCCGATGGAAATGAATCGCACACTCTTTGGCTGGAGACATCTTTTCAGGCTACTTGGCTCAACTCCATTGTCGTGTCAGAAACCTCTCTTCTCTCAGGAGAGTGTGGGAGCCCGGAGGAAGCAAGGCCCAGGAACATAATGAATTACTGAGTCGTCTTCTCCAATTTGACAATAATGAATCCAAATAAGATTTTGCTAGTGTTGGTGGACAGGATGTTCTCTAGAAGCCAATAACTTTCTAATTCCAATTAGGATCACTGTGACAGCCAAAAGGCTAAACAGAGCCACAGGGCACACTCACCACAGAGACCAAACCTCCCTCTGAGATAACGAGGCAGATGGTCAAGGACCAGGGCACTCGGCAGGGTACAGAGTTGCTGACCGACCCTGAAATCTGCAGTGTACACTTTTAGGGTCTTAAAATTTAGAGAACTGTTGGCCATGATAATGTTTTAGGTTCTAAATATCACTAAAGCTTTGTAACCCCCAGCGAGAAAGCGTTTGAACCAATAATGATTAAGTTCCCTGCTTCACTAGGTGGGTCCTAGGAGGAAACGGGCCATTGAGTGAGAAACTAGCCCCTCTGAAGGAAGAACACAAGGGAAGAGTAGCCAGTGAGGTGCTTATTCTGCTCTGATGGGGTGAGAGCTGGGGTGGGACTGAGCCTGATCACAGCTTGAGAGGCTAAAATAGTTACAGCATCCTTCCTGCCTTAGAACTCAACCTACCTTCCACCCAACCCCAACAGCTCTTGGACGGGAGCTAAGATATGGTCTCACTGTGAGGCACAGCTCTGTAAGGTTACAGCAACCAGGAGAATGTGTGGTGCCTGAGGAAATCCTGCCAAGTGAATGAGGAAAGGGGAGGGTGTGCGGAGTCAGAGGTCATACTGTCACTTTGCTCAATGCACAGACTCCTTCTTTTAAAAACTCCCTAGCCTTGTCCTGGACGGGTGGCTCTGTTGGTTGGAGCACTGTCCCATACACCAAAAGTTCAGGTTCAATTCCCACTCAGGAAATATACCTAGGTTGCAGGTCAATCCCTGATTGGGGCATATATGAGAGGCAAACAAATGATGATTCTCTTTCACATTGATGTTTCGCTCTCTTTCTCATTCCCTTCCTCTTTCTCTAAAATCAATAAAAAACACCCTCTGGTAAGGATAAAAAGCAAAACAAAAACAAAACAAAAAAAATTCCTAGCCATGATCATTGATCAATGTGTTCATCTTATGTCATTTCCAGCAGTAACTTCTTTAATGCCAGACCAGTCTCCTCAATG
>NW_006299705.1:3027353-3041938 GCF_000327345.1 Myotis davidii | reverse complement strand
TGGCAGGTTCATCATAAATGAGATGGCTCCCAACCACTGGCTGCTTCAGCCCAAATGGGAAATAGCCCATTAGGCATTCCTCTTCAGATGTCCCCAAGGATCTCCAAGTGGAAAGCCTACAACTAAACCTTCCATCTTTCTCCTCCAACTAAAACCTCTACTCGCCATGACCTAGATCAGGGGTCCTCAAACTACGGCCCACGGGCCACATGCAATACAAATATTGTATTTGTTCCCGTTTTTTTTTTTTTTTTACTTCAAAATAAGATATGTGCAGTGTGCATAGGAATTTGTTCATAGTTTGTTGTTTTTAAACTATAGTCCGGCCCTCCAACAGTCTGAGAGCCAGTGAACTGGCCCCCCGTTTAAAAAGTTTGAGGACCCCTGACCTAGATTAATGAATTGCCTTCCTTTCATTGACCACTCACCTCCTCCCCTTTCCAAACTCACTGGTGGCCTAATCCTTACTGCCTGTGCCCCTGGACAGCTCTCTAACCCACGCCTTCTCTCCGCGGCCTTAGTCAGGCCCTTCTCCTGCAAGGGCCCCCCGCGTGAAGTTTCCTTAGAGACACTTTTTTTTTACAGCTATGGACACTAGTAATCCACAGAGATTTATGATTTCTTCATACTAACTTCCTTAGATACAGAAACCTTGTCTTTTTTTTTGTCCTATTTTCCTCTGTGGTAACCCCGGGATTTGCACATAATAAATATTCAATAAACAGACTTTAGCAATAAAGAATGGATTATCTGAAAATGACTGCATTCATTCCCCCAAAGAGCAGCTCATTAGACAATTAAATATTTCTTCTTTTCCCAGCACAATTAACAATCTTATAGATGCAAACACATATACAAGCATATACGATCTGCCTTTAGCTATCTTTACTATAAGTTAATCTTCCAGCAAACACAAAGAGATCCATCTCCCAAATAAGGAAAGCATAAATTGGTTCTTATTCTTTGTTCCTGGCCGGCCTTGAGGAAAATGACACAATGCTTAGTAACAAATGAGAAATTATTTTGCAAACCCATGTCCTCAAAATGCCACCAATTGTGGGTCATGCATCTTTCCTTCCTGCATTTTGATCCCATGGCTATGATTTAGTGTGATAATTATATTACAAAGCTATTATTCGATGAAATGAAAATGACAAAATAATTTAAATGACTGTCAAAAAAGGACTTGGTTAGTATGCAATTATAAGTGAAATTACAATGGCAAAATAACTGAAGTGCAGGTCTGGAAGGCACAGCTATGAAACCATTAAGATGCTTCTTTGTGGACTCACAACATTGAGTGAAACTCGACACTCCTGGGGACCAATTTGTAATTCCCGAAAGCTGGCAACATGCATGGAGAAATCAAAAGGTCTGCGCTCCAGTTGTTCCACAGCATTATCTACACTTCTGAATGCCGCCTGGGGGGGTGACCTCCTCAGGGATGGTAGGCTAGAGGACAGTCAAATAAGAACCATGTGCCATACTGTGCTTCCATCCGGCACCGTGAAGATAAAGCCTCAAAGGCAAGCTCAGCTTAGATTTTCCTGAAATGTTTCCAATATAAAAGGTGGGATCATAACAAGAAAATATTGTGTATTCTAAACTTACGCCTGCAATTATTAAATATATGTGTGGATGTATTCCTAAGGATCTATCTTAAAACATTCTGCTGATATATTCCTTTAACAAAATCTTGATAATTATGTCGATGCCCAGGCTTACAGTGGGTAAGTGATAGATTTGAAACAGATATGCTGGAGTATCAATTTAACAAATGACTAAGGATCCTCCTTTGAACCATGTTGTGCATTTTGATGGTTGAACATCCAAATGTGTCTACTACTGGCAAAAATTATGCAAAATATGCCCCCCTCTCCCACCTTCCACCTCACAGTCCACTTTCATGGTCCCATCTCTTTCAAAGAAGCCAATGCTAGAAATTAACAAGCGTGAAAGGAGTAAGGTATAAATCCTTTCATTCATGACTATCCCTCTTGTGTTGTCACAGAGCAGGTTAGGAAACGGTCTTTAATTGTTTTTCACACAGAAAATTTCTCAGCATCCATGATTATAACATTACTTCATAGAGTGGCAAGGTTTCCACAAAAGGAGTTGTATATTTTTGTTTTTCAAACTTTAGTTGAAAAAGTCCCTTGGAAATAGAGACAATAGGTATTCTTACTCTCTTGCACAGACTCTGAAACTCGTAAAGATTTAATACGCGCATAAGCATGTTCCCTGTGGCATGGTTAGCAAAATGTACAAGTGTTTGAAATAGACCCTTCAGTTGTTGAGGATATTCCACTGTGTACACATTTCTCTACCTTCTTACATTCACTGCCCAATGGAAATAAGTGAAAGTATTAACCACAGCTTTTAACAATATGAACCTTGAGTCCCTGGTAACTGCATAATAAAATTCAAATCTGCTATCTAGGTGTTTTTTTTTATAGGAAGGTCATATTATTTTTAACACATATCACTGAAATACTAATACGATTTTAAGTAGATTTTTAAATCCTATGAGAAAAATGAAGTTTTTCCAGTTTAGGCACAAGGGTATGAACTTTGAAAAAGATAGAAAAAGTAATGTAGAGAAAAATCTATGAATAAGACTAGTAGAAAAAATGAACACGAAAACATACACATAAATTACAGAAAAAATAAAAATTAGTAGGGTCCTGAAGTATTTTAACCAAACTATTTGGAATCTGAAATCACATTTGTCAGAATTTCGTATAATTAACCTTTGTATTTAGGAAAATGTCAAGTAAGTTTCATATAACAGCTTACCTTTGGAAGTTGATAAAGGATAAACCAATATTACATTTATAATAGTATAAGTTAAAATAGTGTAACTTACTTTGAAATGCATGAAAATATAAGTTGGGTTAATGGATGGGCAGATAGGTGATAAAGAAAATATAGTAGCCCTAGCTGGTTTGGCTCAGTGGATAGAGTGTCGGCCTGTGGCCTGAAGGGTCCCAGGTTCGATTCCGGTCAAGGGCACATGCCCTGGTTGCAGGCTCGATCCCCAGTGGGGGGCGTGCAGAAGGCAACCAATGGGTGATACTCTTCACTGATGTTTCTATCTTTTTCTCCCTCTGTCTTCCTCTTGGAAATCAATAAAAATATATTTAAAAAAGAAAATATAGTAGATGTTAACAATAGAATTTAAGTGGTGGATATATATATGGGCATCATTGACAATTCTTTTGATTTCTTTGTATGTTTAAAATATTTCATAATAAAGTGTTGGGGGGGAAAATACAGTGCTCTAGACAAATTGTATTCATTCTATTTGTTAACTATGATCAACAGATAAACCCCTTTTAAAACTTGTCCCTCTGACCTGAAGCACTCACCTAGCCACCCGGATCCGGAATTTGGTATGCACAAGTCCGTCTCAGCGCTGGGCAACACAAAGCCAACAACAAACACCTCCACACCGTCCGCCATGAGGGCCAGGCCCAGGACAAAGAAAAGGGTCCATTGAAAACGGCCATGACCACACTCTTGGATGATCAGCTCATATTGCTGAGCTAGTTCTTCCTCATCGGCTTTCCTCTCTGATTCCAGCTCCTGTCGGTCCTTGTACTCATCACCCTTGGGCTGCCCCATTGACACGATGCTGTCTTTCCCTTGGTTCGTACTGGGAATGCCCTGATACTCCCCTTCGTAGATCTCATCATCTTCATCGTGACCCTCCGTAGCTTCACTGGAGCCTTCATCGTCATTGGCCTCCCCACCGTAGGTTTCTCCAGGTGGGTAATAGTCATCGTCTTCTTCTTCGTCCTGGAACCGATTGTAGGACCTCTGGGTGTATTCATCCTGGGCCCGGTCCACTGCTTGATTCACCTTCTTTACTGTTTGTTTCTTCACCACTTTGGCAATGTCCTTGGCACCCTTCACCAGTGAAGTCCTATCCTTGTAAGAGTCTTCCATCGTGTCTCAACTGATAGCCAATGAGAAGGTGGGAATTTTTTATAGACTTTGGTCAGTGGCTCAGCCCCGACAGCATCATCCACTTCAGGTTCAAAACAGAACTGCAAAAAAAGAAAAACCACAGGAGATATTTATTATTCCTTTCTACGTCTTTTTCACCATCTATTTCTTGCTGTCTTTTCACTGCCCTGTCAGGCTAAAACACATTCTTTGCCTTTCCTTTCTTTGATATCACTGTACACATGCACAGTGGATGCTGGTTCTCTGCACTTGGAGCATTTAGGGTCTTTATTATTATTGTTGTTTTAAGGAACTCTGACCACGAGGTAACTTTGCATAGAATGCAAATAGGACATCTGTCACATTTAAATATATATCCAGCACCCAGTCGGTATGGCTCAGCTATTGTGCATCAACCCAGGAACCAAGAGGTCACTGGTTTGGTTCCCAGTCAGGGCACATGCCCAGGTTGTTGGCTCGATCTCCAGTGGGGGGCATGCAGGAGGCAGCTGATCGATGATGTTCCTCTCTTATTGATGTTTCTATCTCTCTATTTCTCCCCCTTCCTCTCTCTCTCAAAATCAATAAAACATTTTTAAAAATTGTATATGACACATATTGAAAATAATACAAAGGTATATCCTGATTGAGAAAAATAATATTGCTCACACACATCTATACACACTACAAAAGCAAAACCAGAATATGAGAACAATCCTATCTGACCTTAATTCCTCACATAAACACACACACACACACACACACACACACACACACACACATAGCAGGCAAGCAGCCCTATATACAGTGCTATTAAGTCGTATATATATATTTGTAAAAAGTATTTTCCCTCTACTTTCATTGCGTTTCCTTCCTATAAACATATCAGAGATTCACAGGGCACCCTAAACGGACAATGAGCATTTTCCCCTAGCATAGCAGCCATGTCCTTAGGAAACGGGCAGAGTTCATCAAGTGATTTTGCAGACGCCTTTGGTAATCAATGAGTCGGAACATCCGCTTGTTTAGTGGGAGGCCTGCCCTTTCAGAAACCACCCCGAGACGCCGGGGCAGGTAAGCCACAGGCAATGTCCCTGCACATCCCCACCCGGTAAGTACTCTGTCTCTACTTTCTTCATCTCTGGACACCCTGGCCCCACTCCCACACTCACATCCTCCCTCTCATCTTGTCCTGCTGCCACTCCAGTTACCTGCTGTCTAGGATACCAGGGTCGGTGGTCTGCCCTGCCCATCACTTGGTTTTCTTTCTCAATGACAGCCTCCTAGGTCTTGGCTCATTACAATTCTTTTTTAACAATGTGGCTTGTTTTTTATTTTTATTTAATCCTCACCCAAGGATATTTTCCATTGATTTTTAGAGCAAGTGGAAGAGAGAGGGAAAGACAGAGAGAAATATCAATGTGTTTCTCACATTGATTGGTTTCCTCCTGCACGAGCCCCGACCAGGGCCAGGACTGAGGAGAAGCCAGCAACCACGGTACGCGCCCTTGACTGTAATCAAACCCGGGACCCTTCAATCCCCAGGCTGATGCTCTATCCGCTGAGCCAAACCGGCTAGGGCTTGGCTCATTACATTTGAATTGACCTCATGGTAACCAATCTTTCACTTGTCCACTGAGCTATCTCCTTTGGTGGCCCAAGTGAGCCAATGTCAGGCCCACCCTTGTCCATAGATGATATAAAGGTGAAAATGTTATTCTCTTCCATTTTTTTGTTGTTGTTGCTGACAATCTTCACCCAAGGATATTTTTCCCATTGATATTTAGACAGAGTGGGGGAGGTGGGAGGGGGTGAAAGACAGAGAGAAACAGATGTGAGAGACACATTGATTGGTTGCCTCCTGCAGATGCCCCTGCACCAAGGTTTGTACCCTTGACCGGAATCGAACTTGAGACCACTCAGTCAGAGGGCAACACTGAGCCAAACCAGTTAGGGCCGCCCCATCATTAACCCCCAAGCTCTGTGCTGTGGCAGCATTCCAAACATCGATTTATATAATGGCCATTTCTACTACTTCTTTTGTATAAAATACTTGGTAAGTGGCTATTACAAACATACATTTAAACTGCTCACTCAGACATCACTAACAAACCCAACAATAAAGACAAAAAGATGTTTGTTTATAAATGGACTGCGCTTCATTACTGCCGAATCCCTACACATGCTCTGTAACAGGCAAGACAGAGGCGTGGCTCTGCACAGACCTGTGTTTTGGAAGACAACAGAATGAAATTAAAGTAAACATGTGATTACAAGGCTTTCTGCCCAGTGTCTTAAAGGATTTTTCTTTGTTCTCTTCTTTCTCTTTGGAGAGCTGAGAGGCAGAGGAAGGGAGAGATGCGAAGACTGCGAGGAGAGTCAGAAAAAAAGGAAAGGCAGTGATAAGAGGGTGAGGATGGGGAGCTCAGGAACTCAAGGAGGCAGGAGGCAAGAAAAAGAGAAGGGAGAACGATGAGGAACAATGCTGGAGAAGGAGAGACATTTCCTACTTTAAAAATTGGAAGCAAAATTAAAACATTTCACACAATAAATGAAGCCAACGGCTGTACTGCCCATAAACGGACAATCATGTCAGACGCTGCATAGCAGCAGCTTCCTGTGCACAGAGCACCATGGACACTGCGGAGCGCAATCCGAAGCCTGGCCAGTGTGAGAGCAGGGCCGGAGCAGCCTTAAGGCGCCCCACCGCCACCCTACCCCCACCCCCATGGCAGTGCCTGCTAGGAAAGCTTCTTCTAATCAATAGCAAATAAACTCACTGCATTGGCTTTCCTGCTTTTGCTCTGTCACAAATATTCTAACCTCATGCTTAAAGGGGTTCTCACCCCTTCCCCCGAATGGCCCCTGTCATGGGGCCACCTCTAGACAGAAAGTAGGCATGGTGTCTCCAATGGCATAATTATGACGGAAAATTAGATAGTTCTAACCCCTAACTGATCTAATCATGTGAGCAATGAAAAAAGAAAAAGAAAAATTATGCTTCAACTTTTCAGTTTTGAAAAATACTTCTTGTGAAAGTCTTGATCTGGCCCCAAACAGGGAATGTGTGTATAAGCTGTTTCTGTGATTCGAGGTTCCTCATGCCCCAAACACAGGCTCTGTCAGGGGTGGGTAGGGAACAGCCTGCCCACAGGCCACAGAAGGCCCACGAAATGATTTGGCCTGGCCCTGCCAAGGCATTAGGGGTGAGTTAATTAAGTGTCTGACCAAATATAGCAGGTTAAATTTTAAATTGATAATTTTGTGTGGCCCAGAAGCTATTCTATAATAATAAAAGCGTAATACACAAATCGACCAAACAGCCTGTCGGGACAACCTTCCAGAGGAAGTCGGGGCTGCAGCCATGTGATTGAGGCATCCACCTCGGCTGCAGCCCTGGGATGGAGGCAGGGAGGGATGGATATTCAAATGCTCCTTGGCAGGAAAAGGTTTCCCACCCCTGCCTGCTGATTCTCAGATCTTGATGGAAGAGACTGGGTCTTGTAGTTTGTAGTCTCATTAAAGCAAAGAAGAGTTTTCCATACTTCTGTATAAATAAGGGCAGGTATGAATACTTATTTAAAAAGGTCTGTGTAAAATCAAATGTTTGTAGATGTTGCCATTGGAGAAAACTGGGTGAAAGATATAGGGGATCTCTGTGTATTATTTGTTACAACTGCATGTGAATCTACAATGATACCCAAATAAAATGTCAAACAAGAAAATAAGTTTGCACCAGCTTTACTAAGCAATCTCGGAAAATGTGCAAGCTGCTTCACTAGTGGGCAGACAAGTTCAGGGGAGGAGTTGTATTTTATGATTATGTCTCTCTCTGGTAAATGGAAAAATGAAAAAAATGCTGGGCTCATCCCAGAGATCAATAGGAACATGGCAGATGGTTATCTGAGTTGAAATTTCTGGCAAATGAGAGAAAAATGGTGTTTTCTCATTGTAAGTTCCATTTGATTATTAGCGAAACTGAACATCTCTTTCCTTGTAAAATCTTTTATCTTTTGCCCGTTTTTGTATTGAGGTTTATAGTTGGTTTAACGCTGGCCTCCAGAAAGATACATCTATGTCTCCTAACCTCCAGAACCTATGAACGTGACCTTATTTTGAAAGAGGTGTAATTAAGTTGAAGACCTCAAGATGAGGTCATTCTGGATTATCTGGGTAGACCCTAAATCCAATGGCAAGTGTCTTTATAAAAGAGAGGAGAGAGAAGACACAGACACAGAAGGGTAGGCCATATGAAGATGGAGGCAAAAATATTAGACTTATCCTACATAATAAAAGCCTAGGTGGCGTCACGCCCTTGCGTGACGGCGTCACAAGACGGCTGCCACTAGACGGCTGCCACAAGATGGCCACATGCACAGCAGAGGCGGGATCCGGTGGCCGCTCCACACAGTGAGGCCTGAGGGTCACAGAGCTCTGCACAGCATGGAGGAGGCCGGTCCCGGCATCTCCTCCACCTCACGCGGAGGAGGCGGGTCATGGCAGGGGAGGGCAGTTGAGGGCCATCAGGCGAGTAGGGGAGGGCAGTGGGGGCCATCAGGTTGGCAGGGGAGGGTAGTTGGGGGCCATCAGGCAGGCAGGGGAGGGTGGTTGGGGGCCATCAGGCCTGCAGGGGAGCATTTAAGGGGCGATCAGGCAGGCAGGCAGGCAGGCGAGCAGTTAGGAGCTAGCGTTCCAGATTGTGAGAGTGATGTCCGACCGCCAGTTTAGGCCTGATCCCCCCGAGGGGTCCCAGATTGGACAGGGTGCAGGCTGGGCTGAGGGACACCGCCCCCTCCCCACACACACACACAATTTCATGCACCGGGCCTCTAGTATAGTGATAAGCCAAGGAGTACCTAGGGCCACCAGGAACTGGAAGAGGCAAGGAAGGAGAACCCTCTGTGGAGTGAGTACAGCCCTACAGCATCTTGAACTGTGAGAGGAAAAATGCCTGTGTTTTAAGTCCCCGAATGTGGTAATTTGTTAAGCAAACTCAGGAACCTAATACAAGGTCTTTTTCTTACTGAATTTTAAGAGCTCTTTGTATAGTAAGGATCTAAACTCTTTTGTCATACATGCTGTAAATACTTTTCTCAGACGGACTTGTCTATGGGGTTTTGCTACGTAAAGCTATTAAACTATTATTATAGAGTTTATTATAGGTTCTTCTTTCATGCTTCCCACCCTAATCATTTATTAAGACCCTCCTGAACTTCTAAAATTTCCAGCTAAACTAATTCATTTTAGTTTCATTGTTTAATGCTTAGTTCTGGAATTTATTTTGCTATACTGTGTGAAAGGGGGAATTTAAAAAATGAGTAATCGAATATCTCAGAAACACTCATTAAAATGCCCCTTTTATGAAGAGAAAAAATTCCTATATGCATTAGTACCTCCTCAGTTTTGAATTCTGTCTGATATGTTTATCTACTCTTGCCTTCCTACCATTTAGCTTTAATTTTTATCACTTTGTTATAAGTTTAGTATCTATTAGTGCCTGTAGACCTCATGACTCATCCTTTGCAAATATTTATTTTTGTCCATTTTCTCTTCCAAATGAACTATTCATTAGAATTTTAATTAAATTATACTAAAAATTTTATATTAAAATTTTCGTTTGAATTTTAATGAGAATTGTACTGTTGGCTATTTTAAGGGAACTGGTAAAAGTCTTACAATAGTCATCTCATCCAAAACTGTATCTTTCTACCTATTCAAGTCTTTTATGTGACTCTGTTAATATGTTTTCTTCTTATTATGCCATTTAATAAATAAGATGCACAAATACATATAAAAACATATACATATTTGTTAATTCTTTATTTATTTGTGTATTTGTTTACTGGTTTCTCAGAACCATGTCATATATTTTTGCCACAAACTTTAGTTTCTGTTGTATCCATTCAGTGGGCCAGGAAGTGTGCTGTGGGGAACAAGGGCAGAGAATTCTGATGGTGGAACAGATCAGATGAGCTGCAAGTGTTGGACTAACTTGCTAGAGGACAATTCAGAAAGGGAAAGTTCTGAGTCAGGTAGACAGTGCTAGCCCAAATTCCTTTCTAGACCCTTCTATTGACCTCGGCCCTTCTCTGGGAAAGTGTTAAAACAGTGTGGCGATTGCAGGGGGAAGGATGGGTAGAGGTGGAAGAGGATATATGGGGGATAAATGGTGATGGGAAAAATAAAATAAAGGGGGAAGTAAATTTTTAAAAAGAAGCAGCAACTTTGCAGAAGAACTGGCAAGAGACTTGGGGTGTCTTCAGTGGAGCCCGAAGGAGTGCAGTGCTCTTGGATTCCAGTCGCTAAGGGGAAATCAGATGCCTGAGGAGCATCGAAGCAATCTGCATCATTAAGCATCGTCAGTAACAAAACTGCCCTTCACAATTCCTACTCTTAAGTAGCAGCAAAATACTCTCTTCTATGAAATGGCCAAGGGCATTCTGACAGATGACTTCCCTGGCATTGCAGGGGCTGGCCATCCACAAATGCGGTAAACACCCCCTGAGTGAATGTGGTCAGTCCTCTTCTTTCATGGCCCTGATGAAGCATGTGAGGGAAACTCAGAGAAACAAAGCCAGGAATTGAATTCCTCCCTGGAAGCTTATGGGTTAACACACATGCCCTCCAGAGCAGGAAGAGAAGGAGAAGGGTGACTTCCCTCAATAACTCTCATCTCCCCTGCAATTATAAAAGGACCCCCAGGAAGGCCTGGGGTGGGACCAGGGTTGGGTGGAGGGAGGAAAAGGGGAGAAAATGGAAGACATCTGTAATACTGTCAACAACAACAAAAGCCCCCCAAAAGATCCACTCACTCATTCATCAGGTATTTATTAAGCACCTATTATGTGCCAGGCACTCTTCAAGGAGCTGAAAAGAAGAGATTGAACAAATCATACAAAGTCCCTAAGTGTAGGGAGCTTCCTTTCTAGTGAGAGGCAGATAACAAAACAAATACATACATAGCTTCAAGTCGTGGTGAGTGCTGCAAATCAACATCAAGGGGTAAGAGGTAGGAGCAGCGCTGGCCCACAGGACCTCCAGTGATGACAGAGGTGTTCTATATCTCCTCGGTCCAATAAAAGCAGGACAAAGATTTACATTTCAATAACCACACCTGGCTGGTAGCTACCACACTGGACAGAGCAGGGACAGAGCGTGCAGAAGAAGCTGTTATTTAAGGGAAGTGATCAAGGCGGGAGCCTTTGAGTAGAAGCCTGATGAAGGCCAGGGCATAAGGCATGCTGTTTCCCAGGGACTCAGAGCTTTCCGGACACACAGAACAGCAAGAACAAAGGCCTCAGTGGAGAATGGCAAGGAGACCAGTGGCTGAGCAGAGTTGAGGAGGGATCACAAGGGAAGTGGCTGTGGACAGACCATAAAGGGCTTGAGGGCCACAGTAAGGGCCTTGGGTTTTCCTCTAGGTGAGAGGGGTTTGTAGTAAGGGATCTAGAAGAATGGAGCGTAATAAAGCCTTATTTACCTGAACATTGGAAATACCTCATCTTTAACTCTCATTAGCCCTGCTCCTTCAGATTACAATCATCTGATAATATGACAACTTCAGAATACAGGCAGCATTTGTGAAATACCTTTTAGGACAGGTTCGAAGACGGAGAAGGACAGCCGGGAAAAAAATTCCTCAGTACAGACCAAGTGATCAAGAGAAAAAGGTAGGTCTTATTTGCACCTGCCTTTTTAAATAAGATCTGTGACCCTTTATCCTTCTCCACATTCACTCTCTCTCTCATCAGAGCTATTTCAAAATGAGACTAGTTTCAGTTTCTCTGCTTGCCCATCTCTGGACACAGAGAGAAAAGAAATGGATCCAGGCAATTTATAAATGAGATAGTTATATCTTATTTATAAATTGATTTGTAAATCAATTTTAAAATGTATAAATTTAGACGTTGTATTTAGACGTTGGCTATGGAGCCAGTGAAATACTGGTGTCGGGCAGTTATTTAGACACAACGTTGAAACACAAAAGAGCTGTGAAATCCATATCCCACCTCAGGGGAGCACACACATGATTACTCCTAAGTTTATACAGAAACACCAGCACATCCCTTGAGCAAACAGATGTCCGAGACACATTAAAATGACCCGCACGATTAGACACAGACAGTGATCCTGTTCACACACCTGGGTTCTAATACTGCTTTTGCCACGCACTAGCTTTGTGACACGAGGCAAGATGTTTATGGACCTCAGTCCCCCGTGGCATTGCCGTAAAACAGAAAATAAAAGTGCTCTTGGGAGGGTTAAATAAAATAACATCAAAGGGCAAAGCGTGGTACCTGGTACCTAGCTTAGTAAGTGTTAGTTGACTTGAAATTATAGAAGAATGTCCTTTATAAATATAATCCATCGTCCAGCAGTGACAGGGCCAGCTCCCTTTCTGAAAGGAAAAATTTCTATTAAATATGGGCTGGCTGTGCTCTGCTGTAGCCAGGAGCACAGGCTGAGAGTCTCCAGGCAGCAGCCTCTCTTTCAGAACAGGCTCAGCCTGGGTGTTTACGGCTGTTGCCAGAGATACACTCCCTGAGGTTGAGCAGTAAGAAGAACACCAGGAAGCATGCCTATTTGTCCCCTTGCCTTTGCTGAGCAAGTCCGGCAATGTGATCAGCATGCTGGCAGAGTTTTTAATGCAATTCAAAGGCAGAGCCAGAGTTATCAAGTCTGCCTCGCCAATATTACATTGATAACAGCAAAACACTCTCCTGGACCTCAGTTAGTTAACTCCCTCGGATGTCAACAGGATGAGGGGACAGATCCCCACCCTCCCCCCAGGCTTGTACTGTATTTCCTTTAGTGTCTGAAAATGATGTGTGGTTTTTCTGCTTTGTGCATGCTTTCCCTAGAAAATAGTTCATTTTTGCAAGGTTCCTAGGGTGATGGCTACAAAAGCTGCCTTTGTTTACTTCATCAACTCCAAGCTCATGATAAATTCCCCAGAGCATGCTCCCCAAGGGCTGCTCTGCTCCTTGCTCCCATTGCTTGTGGCCTCTCAGAGGGCGGTACCAGAGACTCAGCACCTCCACCAGCATTCTGTGGCTGAATGCCGTGCAGCTTGGAGACCAAGGTGTTTAGTGGTACAGTCCCCGCAGCATGACCCACAAAGCAAGAGAACTGGAGTGTTCACTGACTCGGTGTTCCATGTTCTGCCCAGGGTTCCCTTGGAACCAGATGCTTCAGCGTGATCAAGGCAGCCACTGGAGAATGGGTGCTCTGGTCTCTACTCTGTTTCTTTTGTAACAAAGCCTTCTCCTTTACTGTCATTGGTGAAAAGAGCTGCTCACGAATTCATATACAACATGCAAATAAAGGGCTAAGGAGTTCTGGAAATACTCTACCCTTCCCTAGTCTGAGGAAATATTTAAAGTGAGGAATTTCAAGCTCAGTAATTGGGTTGATAAGTGAGATACTGGGGGACAGGAGGGACTTCTTGATTTCAATCCTCCCAAGTGAATAGCCTACCATTGTATGAGAACAGATCTGGGCCGAAAGCCATGGTCACAAGGGAAGTCAGAAGTCATCCATCCACTCCCAGATTGCCATTTCTTTAAAGAAAGAGACCTTGTTTTGGTTCATCTCATATTCTTGGTGCTCAAGGCAATGCCAGACACTCATTCACTCACTCATTCAACTAACAGCTACATTTCAGCTACTCAACAGTAGGGTCTAGTCTGATTCTAAGCATACATGAATTAAAAGCACGTCCTAGCCATCAAGGAATTTTCCACTTAATGTAACCTCCAGCTATCAAACAGATAAGTATCTTAAAATGTGAAAAGAGATATGTGCTGGCACTTGGTAGTATGATATTATGGGATAGAGTGGATTCTAAACTGTGTTTACCAGGCAAATGATAAACAAGTAAAGCATTTACTCACCAAGGACTAGCTTATTAAAGGTGATACAAGCAACTCAGCATGGGTTGAAATAATTATAAAAACCTTTCTGAGATCCAGAACAAAAGTAAAAACAAAAATAGACTCCCAATGCTTTCTCTGACTGTCACACCTCTGGGGCCAACATCAAACTCAACCTGAACCATACTTGTTAAAACTACAATGTTCAGTTTCTTCCATTAGCTTTCCGGTATCTTACCTCTCTGACATGTGATCCACTATTAAATAGCAGAGAGGAAAGTATGACAGAAATACATGATCAACCTCTGATTATCTACAACAGTGTTTACTAAAATGCATTCCAAAAGATATTAAAAAGTGTTCCTCAAAAAGAGTTTATAGACAAATAAGATGGGATATATCCAGCACTTTCTCATCACCTTACTGCCGATCACTTGGTCCCACAAACATCCCACCTGGTCCTGCCAACATCCTATCTGACCTGGATACTGCAATGGCCGCCTTGCTGCTCTTCCTGGTTCTACCCTTGCCCCTTAGAGGCTCTTATCCACACAGCAACCAGAGAAACCCTTCCCCAAGGTAGGGTAGAGAGTACTACTCCCATGCTAAGAAGCCCAATGGCTTCCTTCCCACTTCCTTCGTCCCTACATGGCCCAGCCCACCTCCTCTCTGGGCTCATCTTCCACCACCACACACCCCTCATCCACGTCAGCCTACACCAATGTGCCAAACACTCTTCTGCCTTAGGGCCTTTGCACTTGCTAT
>NW_006299705.1:3002151-3027238 GCF_000327345.1 Myotis davidii | reverse complement strand
TTCCCCCCCCCCCCCCCAGATAACTGCTAGCCTTCCTCCCTCACTTCCTTCCAGTTTCTTCTCACCTCCATGTAGACCCCTAAACCACACTATCTAAGACAGTTCCCTTATTTATCATGTTCTGACCCTTTATGCTATTTTCCTTATCATCTTTCATCATCTCACAACATATTATATATTTTTATTTGTTGTTGTGTTTTATTGTCTGACTCTCCCCACAAACAATAAACTCCATAAGGAACTTCTGTTTGGTTCTTGGCTAAATTCCCAGCACCTAGAGGAATGCCTGACCCATTCTAAAATTATTTGTTAAATCACTGAATGGAACACTAAATTAAGCAAAATTGGATTTTGTTGTTGTTGTTACAAGGCCTGTCAGAGCTGCAATCTGCTAGCAGGCATTGCGTGCATCTTTCTTCCAAGAAGCAGGAAACTCATCTGAACCCACAACAAGCATTCTCAGGACTGGTGCTGGGGAACCCTCATCAAGGGCGAGCCGCATGGGGAGAAAACGTGTTTGCCAGGGCCGCCAACAGGCAGCAGAAGGCTCCCTCAAGAAAGACAGAGGCCTGCACGGGCTATCGGTGCACTTCCCACAGGAGAGGGGCAGGACAGACGCTATTGCCTCTTAGTATGATCCCAGGAAAGCAAATTAATTTTGATGTTTCCTGGTCTAATCTAGTGGAGGCAAATCAGTTTGATGATATCAGTAAGGAGTGAACTGTTTCTGCCATGGCCACCCGGGCTATGGAGAGATGCTCGCCTTGGTCTTGCAGTCTCCATCAGCACTGGAATCTAATTATAACAGTCCCAGAGGTCACTCTGCAAATGGAATACACTGCTGGACACAGGAGCGGGGAGGGAGAGGGACACATTCATTTCCTTTCTGGAAAAGGGCCTCACTTTACCCTCTCTCAAGCTCGCAGAATTCACAAGTGGTCATTGTAAGTATTCATCATTAATAATCACCTTTGCTATCATCCAAAGGACACCACATGTGATTCGTTAAGAAAGACAGGTCTAGATTTTAACAAAAAGGGGTCAGTGAAGGAGTTTATCATTAAAGGTCCTTTACAAAAAACAACTCCTGGCCATGGTGACATTCACCAGAACATATTCACAAGTGCCTGTGGCAAGTAGCAGCTGAGTGGTAGTGAGACAGGTGATAGGAGAGGGTGGGTGGGAGATCAGTGAGAAGGAGGTGCAGTTTATTTCCTCTAAAGTCACTTTCCCATGGGACTCTGACTGCATTATAACCAAGTGGACTGCATACCACGCTGCAGGGCATGCTGTACACACGGGGCCAGGGCAGAAGGAGTAGGGAAGGGGTCCTTCCACTAGCCTGCTGGGAGGCAGAAAGGCCTACTGGCTCAGAGTGGATGCTGCCTTCCAGTTGATTCTGCTACTTTAACCCTTTGCGGTCCAATTTTACTTTTGGAATTCAAACAGTCTGGTCCAAATTAATTGATGGGATTGAATATTGAACTTTTTAATGTTCTTATTTTAAAGTTTAAACCAAAAATTCACTGGTTATATTATTAAGTATGTTCAATCAAAGAGTTTATTCTTTAAAACATTTCATAGTGTGGTATCTTTTGAAACTGGTCCGTCGAGTCAGCCTCGATGTTGGGCCAAAAAGGGTTAAAGCACTGCCAGTAGGTGTGTGAGCCAGTTTTGAAAGACTCCTTAGGAAAGTGACCAGTGACTTGGGCTTTAACAGAGCACTTGGGACCTCTGGGTTTGAGGACTGAGCCAACATGTCTGGAAGGACAAAACAAACAAGTGCAATAAGTAGATTATTTTCCTCTAAATTGAATTTTTTACTTAAGTAAGAGCTTTGGGTCCTAATGATTTAAAAGATCCTAAAAGGTTCTCTAAATATAAGCAGAATCAATCTGACTTATTTGGTCCCTCTCCCCTCCCCGCTCCCCCCAATGTTTTCTCACTCGGTGCTTAATACGGAAACCACGGTAAGGCAATATTCCACTTCTAGCCCTCGGTGGTGTTCAGGGACATACATTTATGGCGTGTCATCTGTATAGCACAATAACATTTACAAAGTAATTTCACATACATTATCTCACTTGATCCTCATTTGTACTTAGAGTAGGTTTTATGGATCTAGAAACTGAGGTTGAGAGATGTAATGGAAATGGCCCCGGGCCACCGAGGGCCAGTTCTAAGAAATGGGAAACCAACTCCAAGCCTTCCGGCTCTGAGTGCTGGTTTTCAGCGGCCAAGCAGTGCTGAACTTGCAAATGCAGGCTCTCGGCAACTTTATGGCAAGTAGGCAACACTGTGCCTGCTTTCATCCCATTCTGGCTTCCAAAATTCAGTCTCTAATTTCTCCATAAAATGCACATAAGGAGGCAAACAGAACAACAGAGCTCCACGGAGAGGTGGGAGCTGGCAGCTGCTAGGCTGGCTCACTTACCCATCACCCATTTCTGTACACCAGCCTCGCCACCCTGAGGTCCGTCAGCACAGTTCCTGCGAGTCAGAGCGGCCATGGGACTGCTCTTGACTGTTCACTCCCAAATGCTAACTCCACAATCCCTGAGGGTCTGCTCACTTAGGTCAATAGCTTCAGGAATGTGCCTTTGCTTGAGAGAGTGCCCTACCTACTACCTTTTTACATGCAAACCCAGCAATTCTGCCCAAGTGCGTTTCTATTGATGCTGCGTTGCCAAGGACATTCATACAGCCCAAGAGGAGACCACCAGACACACTCCGCACACTTGATTTCAAGCAGAGGGGGCCTCCTCTGCTTTCATCCCACCTCCTCCACCCTGGGGTTAGTGGCCCTTCTAGCTGTTTTGACAAACTCCCACAGCTTCTCTTCTATTCAGTAGCATTTTCCTCCTAAAGATCTCAAAAAACATACAAGCAAGCCCTTTGTGACATGCATATTAGAACATGTTTCACTATTTGGTACAGAGAGACACCACTGACAGTTTTAGGTGATTAAAAACACTGTGGACAGTCATTCCTCTGAAGAGCAGTTGGTAACAAGATGTAACCCCTAATTGTTATTCTATTTCTATGGAAAATCAGAGTTGACTTAAGTCATTGTGTCTTGAAATATCTATTTCCCAGGTACAAACCATTGTATTAGTTTTCTAATATAATGTATCCTACATATAGAAAATCCTAAGAACTCCACTAAAAAAACAACAACAACACACAATTGAAACTAATAAGCAAGTTCAATTAGACCTAGGGCTGCTGGAACGAAGTACACAAATCAGGTGGCATAAGACAACAGTTCTAGAGGCTAAAAGTCTGCAATGAAGGTGTCAGCATGGTCACACTCCCTCTAAGATCTGCAGAAGAGACTCCTTCCTTGCATTTTCCTCGCTTCTCACCATGGCCACCAACCCTCAGCACTCCTTGGCCATGCTGCATCAGTTCAGTCTCTGCCTCTGTCATCCCAGGGCGGTCACCCTGTGTTCTATGTCCAAATGTCCCTCTTCTTATAGGATACCAGTCCTATTAGGGCCCACTCTAATGACCTTTACTTGATTATATCTGCAAAGACCTTACTTCCAAGTAGTCACATTCACAGGTACCAGAGGTTAGGACTTCAACTTCTTTAGGGCAGGATACAATTTAACCCATAGCACCCACTCTATTAGGAAACTGGCTGTATATGAAATGAACCTACATTTGATTCTACTTAAGAATTATAAAGCATTTAATTAATGTTTTCCTGTAATCATTGCCCCCTCAGAGCTCCAAAATGAGGTAGCAACTGCAAGAAAAAAAAAAACAAGCACCTCTAGGGTTGGAAGAATTATGAAATATGCCTAGAGGAAGGGCCCCACAGAGATTAGCTCAGACACCTGAGAAGCAGGTGCTGCTCAGCTGGTATTGGTGTCTCTGAGCTAAAAGGAGGGAACTTGTGGGTCTGGGAACGCTTTTCTTAAAAGGGCTGTCAGCCACCTGGCGCTATGTCTCTGACAGGGCAATGATGAGGCAGGGCATTATTTTCCCAGGCCTGCCGTAAATTACCATAAACCTGGTGGCTTAAGACAACAGAAATGTATCCTCTCACAGTACAGATGGAGACTAGAAGCATGGCAAGGTGTCAGCAAGGCTATCTCCCTCTGAATCATAGGTGGCAAGTGGAAGAAACTGTCACTTCTAATGAGAGACCGTATCTTAACAATTAGCACAGGAGGGAATGATCAACTGTGGCAAAAGTTGCTGATGGGTAACAAAAGGTAAGAGTTGGTAACTGTCCAGTGGATTTAGTTCCAGTTGTTCCACGATTAATAAGTTCAGGAAGTGCTGTTCTAGGGTGGTGGTGGTGGTGGTATTGGGCCCCATGGACATTTCAGCACTCTGGCCAGCTCCTTTCCAAACCAGCTAATTTTGACTGCCATGACAACAGTGAAGAGCCATTATGTCCATGGGGCCATATACAAATGCTCACAGTGCTACCCACAGCCACCGCATAGCCTGTCACTCCCCCCTGCTGAATTCTATTTTGATGTTTAACATTTCTTACTTAATTTCAGTAAGAAGCCCATGGATGATTGAAAGCAGGTGTTCATTTTCTTTTCCTCTATTTCTTTGGAGGGTGACAGAGGCAAGTAACAGTAGTAGAGAGAAATCATTTTGGTAAACCTTGAGCAAACTCAATGCCCATTTTAGAGACCTAGATGCATCCTTGATACTTCATTGATACTTTCTGTAGATAATTTCTGCTTTTCTTTAAATTAAAATTTATCAAGTATGGTGACACGTTGAACATTAAAAAAATACATAACACAAAATGAAAACAAACAGGAGGCCATGTAAAAACAGCATTGAACTATGAATGAAGAATGTTGGATTCCAATACTGCCTTTGTCACTAATTGGTTACATAGTTAGGTAAGTGTTTTAACAGCTTTTGTTCTGTTTTTCTTCACCTATTAATTAGAAAGCTGGCGTAAAAGATCTCAAAAAACTGTCAGCTTTTGAGTTGTATTACCTGATACAAAAGTTGGCATGAATGGTTATCAGTGTTATTATGCAATTACTATGAATTTTGAGAGTAGCAATTAGTTGAGGATTTTACTTCAATATATAAATTATTACTTTTGTGCTCTATAAAATGGTTTGCATTTTTCACAGAAAAGTGACAGAACTCAACAAATTTATAAGCTAATAGGAAACTAAAACACTAAAAGTGAAATTTAAAAAAACCGCACTTAAATCTATTACTTGTTATTTACTTGGCATCTATGACTTTCTCAGAAATAAACCAGTTAATATGTCTAAACTAGATAGTAAAACAGAACCAGAAAGCAGTTAGTGTATATCTGCACATGTTTAAAACAGATAAAAGAAGACAACAATGTGAAGAATGCATATAATAAATCAATGTAGGACAAGTCATTAATCTAATTTAGCTCTATAAGGAAACACAGAGTCCTAACTTCTTTGTGTTGAGTTTTTATACATCCATAATTTCATTTTTTACATTTGTGATTCATCTCTTAGGGATCAAAACCACCCAACAGAACTTCTTCTACACTGTACTTAATGCAGAATCTGTGGGGAAATTATCTAACTAGAATTCCACTAGGACATATACATGGTCAAATAAAACTGATAAAGAGTAACCATAGGTATTGCTTAAATATCTTAATTTGGAACAGTATGTTGCTTGCTGATAAATATCACAAAAAATCACTAAATTTGGATATACTTAAAAATAATCTCATGAAGGGAAAAGAAAGACTTCTGATAGATCTGTGTGGCGTGTGTGTGTGTGTGTGTGTGTGTGTGTGTGTTTAACATAACCATTTCCATTTGGTGATAGTTATCAACCTTCAATGTAAGGTTATAATGGAGGTTATATTCTCATTTAATATCTGAAAACATTTTTAAAAAATATTTTTATTGATTTCAGAGAGTAAGGGAGAAGGAGAGAGAAATAGAAACATTAATGATGAGAGAGAATCATTGATTGGCTGCCCCTTGCATGCCCCACACTGGGGATCAAGCCTGCAACCCTGACCAGGAATGGAACCATGACCTCCTGGTTCATAGGTCAATGCTCAACCACTGAGCCACACCAGCTGGGCTGAAAACATTTTAATTGAATTCAATATCAGAAAACCATTTTCTTTAAAAATTACTTTTAGAGAAACTTCTTCAACAATCCATTAATTTTCTTTTTTTGTGTGCAAAATATAGCTATTTCCCTCAAGCTTTCTTATACTAAAGAGAAGCAATGAATGGTCTCATCTGCCTTTGGCTGCATAGACCTCATGAAGAAATACAGAGTGACTTTTTCCTGCTTTTTTATTGGACCAAAACATTTAATTACAATGGATCAACAGATCTTTGTTTTAGTGTCTCAATACTTGAGTGCCTAGCCATCAGATAAGCAATCAGGTGCTTTGCATTATCAACAAATCAAATTTCCAAACTGGCCAGTGGCTTTCAAAGTTTTCCCCTAAAGCCTTGCTTCTCAAAGACTGCTCTGTGGACTAGCAGCATTGGCATTACCTGGGACCTTGTTAGAAATGCAGAATGTCAGGCCCCACCCGGGCCTACTGAATCAGAATCTGCATTTTAACAAGATCCTCGGTGATTTGTACACACAGTAAAATGTGACAAGCACTGTCCTAACATATCAACTCACACTGATTTGCATTCTGAGTAGGAAAAAAAGCGGCGGAATTACATGTTTTAACCAGGAATTGTAGCTGAGTATGCCCATAGCAGTGTGCCATGCAATTCATGAAGAAAATGGGTGAACTGCTTATATAACCACTTTTAACTTAACCACCTTAAAAGTGAATATAATTGTTGAATACCTATATAGTATATCTGTGCCATGTAATTACTGTGACCATATGTCCCAGATTCCTGAGACAATTGTAGTTTACACCTGATATCCTAGACCAGTGATGGCGAACCTATGACACGCGTGTGAGAGGTGACACGCGAACTCATTTTTTGGTTGATTTTTCTTTGTTAAATGGCATTTAAATATATAAAATAAATATCAAAAATATAAGTCTCTGTTTTACTATGGTTACAAATATCAAAAAATTTCTATATGTGACACGGCACCAGAGTTAAGTTAGGGTTTTTTAAAATGCTGACACGCTGAACTCAAAAGGTTCTCCATCACTGTCCTAGAATAATTATTAATAGTACCCCACCACCTTTTAAACTAAAATGTTCTCATTTGAACAATAAATTATGTCATGACCCAAGTTATAATCTGCTAAAAAACTCATCCATATGTCCATTGAAAACCTAGATAAAGCCAGACACCATCATTCAGGGGCATGGATGAGCCTGTGGAAGCAAACATGCCAAGGAGAATGGTGGTGGGAATCTATGCTCTTCTAGGTAAATGGGTAAAGAGTGAAAAACTGGCATTCACTGGTTTCCGATCAGAATATAATGAGATCAAAACACAGGATTTGCTGGGGATTAGCTCTGAGGAAGTCAATTTTATGTAATTGATCAGAAGACAGTGCCTGGTGGAGCTAAAGTCAATTAGCAGGAGCAAGAGTCCATCCAGAGAGCAATGGGGGAGCTGGGAGACGAGCCAGTTATTGAAGACAAGGACAGGAGGCGCCAAGGACAGGGAAACCAAATCAGGAACAAATCTAGGTGATATGTAAAAGTTACTTGGAGACACAACACATTCAATTGTTTTAGGCTCTTTTCTTAAGGTATAATTTACATGAACTAAAATTCACCCTTTTTGTATATAATGTTCCAAGTTTGACAAACACACAACACATCATAATCAAAATATAGAACAGTCCTCTCACACCAAAAATTCCCCAAGCCCATCTGCAATTAACCCTTCCCCTGACTCCAGCCCCTGGCAACCATTTTTTGCCATTTCCAATATGTCATGTAACGATAATCATACACTATGTAGCTTCGGTGTCTGACTGCTTTCAGTTAGCATAATGCATTTGAGATTCATCCTTCTTGTTGCATCCATCAGTAGTTGTTCCTTTTTTATTATTTAGTATTCCATTGTGTAAATAACCACAATTTGTTAACCATTCATCAGCTGAAAGACATTTGGGTTGTTTCCAAGTTTTGGAGACACGCGTAAAGCCTACATAAACATTCACGTGGATTTGTTGCTCCACCCACCCATACATTCATTGGTTGATTCCTGTATGTGCCCTGACTGTGGATCAAATCTGCAACCTTCGCATACTGGGATGACCCTCCAATCAACTGAGCTACCTGGCCAGGGCCATTAGTGATTTTGTGTGTGTGTGTGTGTGTGTGTGTAATTCTCACTTGAGGATATTTCTTCATTGAATTTTAGAGAGAGTGGAAGGGAGGGGGAGAGGCAGAGAGAGAGAAACATCGATGTGAAAGAGACACACGCCTGACCCAGGCTGGGGATCGAGCCTGCAACCAAGGCACATGCCCTTGACTGGAACTGAACCCAAGACCCTTTAGTCCGCAGGCTGATGCTCTTTTCACCGAAATAAACAGGCTGGGCCATTAATGATTTTTAACATGAAAATGAATGTGGTCTTTTTGTGCTTTACAACATATAATGGATTAAAGAAGGACAAAACTAATGACCTGCTAGGAATCTGTATTCCACAGGAGAGGTTATAGCGGCCTGGACTCCGGGTGCAATAAAAACTAAATAACAAGTGCCTAGAAGCATGGGTGGCATGTGCTGGAACCATTATAACCTTACACTGAAGGTTGATAACTATCACCAAATGGAAATGGTTACGTTAAACACACACGCACACGCCACACAGAATCTATCAGAAGTCCTTCTTTTCCCTTCATGAGATTATTTTTAAGTATATCCAAATATAGTGATTTTTGTGTGATATTTATCAGCAAGCAACATACTGTTCCAAATTAAGATATTTAAGCAATACCCATGGTTACTGTTTATCAGTTTTATTTGACCAGGTATATGTTCTAGTGGTATTTTGGGTAGATAATTTCTTTCTGCCGGGAGGGGTTTGCGCCCTCCCTTGAAGGATAACTGACCACTGATTTTCAGCCTGGCTGACATATCACAACACTGTTTTAAAAGGAACTGTCCAAATGTCCAATAGCCACAAGTAAAATCCCTTTCCATTGAATAAACTTAGAAAAGAATGTTCTTCAAAACAGATACTTTCATAGGTCAACAGGGAAGAAATACATTCTATTTTACTTCTATTTTTGGGCACCCAGGGAAGAGATTTCTAATAAATGTTGATGTAAACGTAATTTCACTGCAACAAAGTTGTTACTGTATCTTAATTATAAGTTTGATCACTAATATTAGCAGCCTCTCTAGTCACCAGTGATCACATAAACTGTTTTTACAATTTTATAAGTATTTTGAGTTTCATTGTTATGTGTTGTGTTGGTCTCCTCCTCTTCTGGAATGTAAGCTCCCAGAGAACAGGGACTTTGTCCTGTTTGCTGTTCTACTTCCAGCAGCTGGAGCAGTGCCTACCACTTCATGGAGGCACGAGAGAGGTGTGGGCTGCTTCACAGAACAAATGGAGAATGGGGTCCATCTATGCGATGTCACTGAAACTGGCCACGCCCAGCTGGTATCTCTACCTCAAGACTCTCTCTACTTTAAGCCATTGCACACCTGACTTCAAGTTCATCTTTCTAACTGTGCAGTTCTGATCAAGATAATTCCCTGCCATCAAAATGCCCAAACAACTGCATCTGCCCTTCAGGGTACATCTCAAATGCGATTGCTCTTGAAAATTATCTCTATTCCGTGAATCCGTGATTCTCCGCTGGGGCGATGGTGCACACGACCTTCTTCTACACTGAGAACATCTGACAATGTTTGGAGATATTTTTGTTGTGGAAAGTGGAGGGAAAATACTCTCTGAAATCAATAAAAATATTTTTTTAAATGTTTTCCGATCTTAAATGAGAATATAACTGGACTACTGGCATCTACTGGGCAGAGGCCAGAGTGGCTGTTAACCATCCTTACAATGCACAGCACAGCCCCCGACAGCAAGACACTGTCTGGCCCAAATGTCAACAGAGCTGAGACAGAGAAACCCTTCGTTCAGCAAATGTCCTGACCACCACAGTGTGTTGGGCTGCTTTTACTGAACTCCCACTCTTCCTTTCACAGTTCTGCTGTGTAACCCGTCTGAGCCCCACTCCCAGGTCTATGCGCTTGAGATCCCAGGCTATACCCTACCCATCTCATTTTTCCTAAGGAGCACAGACTATCCCTTGCATAAGGGAGATGGTCAATTTGTTGACTAAAATTGAATTGAAATTTCTCTTTCATTAAAAAATATTTCAATTTTCTACTCGTCTATTTTCTCCTGTTTCCTCTTAAGAAGAAAAGAAAAGGTAGGCACCATCTTTTGTGCATTTAACTTTTAAATACTCAAAGACTGTTATTAAAAAAACATATCTGTCTTCTTATCTCCAGATAAGTTCAAGTACCTTTTATGATCTTCTAGGAAAGTGTACTCCTTAAGAGCAATAACTGTGCTAAATTGGATTAAAGTAGTTTTGCTGCCAGTTTTCATTATGTACTATAAAGCTGCATTTGTTTCATTGAGTATACCTGTAGTTTTTGAGCTAACAAACAAAACAAATAAATTAATAGTTAACCTTAGCCCCTGATGAATAAAAAGGCAGATTTACACGAATCAGGTCTAAATAACAAATGTCAGAATTTATCTAAAGCTCCTCCTTTTCTAATTATCCTAACATTGAACAACATTAATAAGCATTTGCTAATTTATTGACATTATAAATATTTGCTGAGCATTTTACAAATAAAATATTATGGCCAATTTGCTGACAGCGCTGTCCATTCAGAGACTTTTGGCACATTTTAAAAATCCAGCTAAAAACCAGAATTCACATCTGACTGCCAACTCCCCATTTTATCTCTTCTGAGACATGAGAAATCTGTTAGCCAAAGAAATATACACACAGAGACACAGGCTAATTCTTAGAATTAAGTTTGGAATTTTGAATGAAAAATTCAGCTTGGATAAAAAGAAGGAAAATCTTTTATGATCAGAAAAGATCATCATAAATTGCTCTCTCCATTAATAGAAGGTAAGCTGAACTCTCTTGAATGTACACCCAAAAGGCCTCTGGGCTGAGGACAAGCAGAGTGCCACCTGGGAAACTAGACATACCGATTTCCAAGACTGTCAGTCAAAGAGACAGTGAAAACCATTAAGAAGAGAATTTTGTGTTGTCATATGTCAGCCAAACTGAAAATCAGTGGTCAGTTATCCTTTGAGGGAGGGCGCAAACCCCTCCTACCAGAAAGATACAATCCGGTCAGAAGACCCTGAGAAGGCACTTAACATTGTCATGGTTTCCTGAGTGAAGATGTCACAACCCATCAATATCAGTAGAGGAAATGAAGACCACACACACACACACACACACACACACACACACACTCCCACAGACACACACCAGCAAAAGAAAGTGCTAATATTCCCAGTAGGAGGTTGGTAGAAGTAACTTCAGAAAAATCACTGGGGCCCCAAGAACTCAAGTGCACACTCTATTGCACTTTAATTTAGACAAAGATAGTTCATCATCTGATTTTTAAAAATTTTGTAGTACCCAATTTCAAAATCATCTAAGTCAGTGGTTCTCAACCTTCCTAATGCTGCAACCCTTTAATACAATTTCTCATGCTGTGGTGACCCCCAATTTCATTGTTACAAATTGAACATAATTAAAGCATAGTGATTAATCACAAAAACAATATGCAATTATATATGTGTTTTCCAATGGTATTAGGAGACCCCTATGAAAGGGTCGTTCGACCCCCCAAGGGGTCGCGACCCACAGGTTGAGAACCGCTGGTCTAAGTGGAAAAAAAAATCTCTAAACCAGCAACTGCATATAGCACGAAATGTTAAGTTCCATCTTATTTAGAAGCTTTATTAAATGAATATGATGTTACACACCACATGCCTGATGTGGTAATCAGCACAGCAATTGTGTAATCCTATATAATAAAGAGGTAATATGCAAATTAACCCTCACACCCTCACAAGATAGCTGCCTGCGACCAGGCTGGCAGGGAGGTTAGTGAGGGATGACCAAACGACTGAACAAGCAAGCTGCGTGGGACAACCAGGCCGGCGGGGGTGCTGTGAGGGGCGACCAGGCCAGCCGAGGGAGACCTGGATTGTGAGAGGGATGTTTGGCTGCCAGTTTAGGCCTGATCCCCGAATTTTGTAAGTTTTACTTTTTCCAATGTTAGGTGATACCGGGATCATGCCTAAACTGGCAGTCGGACATCCCCCAAGGGGTCCCGGATTGGAGAGGGTGCAGGCTGGGCTGATGGGACTCCCCGCCCTCCCTCCCCCCGTGCACAAATTTCATGTACCAGGCCCCTAGTATGATAACTATTAGGGAGTGCATAATACCAAAAAATTGGGACTAAACTGGGTTAGACCTTTATTGTAAAATATCCCTTTAATCTTGGCTCAGGCTCCATCTGTGTAACATGGGTGGAGCTCAAATGTCCCCAAATCTCCCAGTAGGTTTTGCTGCTGTCTGCCCTTAAGAAGAATCACGTAATTCTTTTGATGTTAGATAAAGCTGTAGGTGTAAGATAGGTTATATCCCTACATCTCACATCAAATACATTAAACATTGGCTTTTCTCCTTGGGCTTGCTGGGAAGTGAATGTTGACGTTTATAAGTTTGGATTTTTTTAATTCACTGCCTTTGAATATTATCAAACCTTTTTATTCATGCACATTTGTATCCCAAAAGGCAGGCACGATCATTACATAGTCAGGTTCACAGAAATGAATGTTTGGGCAAACAACCAGTGGCAATGTATTTATCAATAAATGAAGTGAGCCCTGTCCCAACAACAATGTCCTCTGCTTGCCATAGATAAAGAGTGTGTGCCCTTATCAATACTCCAACTTTAGATTAAAAGGCACACAGAGCATCATATATTATTCCTGGATCCCTCTTTCACTGTCTTCTGATTTATTTCTTCTCAATTACCGTCACAGCATTTTCAGTTGATAGGAAAATATTTGGATCCTTGAACTATGGACCAAGATAGGTTGCCAAGTTTTCACTCCCTCTTTTGTCAGAGTCTCTTCTGGAAGCAATGAAAACTCTGGCAGGAGAACCCCACAGGAAGCACTGTCTGGCAGTGACCTCAGAGAATAATGGGATTTTAAAAACAAGGTTAGGAAGAAACCACCAGATTACCACTGGGCATCTCCCGAAGTTGTTGGAGCAGCCATCTTGGAACACTTGGTTTGTTTCTTCTCTCTTCTGGGTTTTCTCACAGTTGCAGGCTAGGTTCAGCTTTCTAATTCTACCTAGAACAATTCGCTACCCCCATGGTCGGCAAACCGCGGCTCGCGAGCCACATGCAGCTCTTTGGCCCCTTCAGTGTGGCCACAAAGTTTTAATCGCACTGTACATGCGCGCCTGCATGTGGTATTTTGTGGAAGAGCTACACTCAAGGGGCCGCAGTTTGCCGACCACTTGGCTACCCTATTTTCACCCTTCACAATCAAGATTCAAGTAGCGTAGTAAACACTCAGTGCCTTCACAGCCCAAGTCCCCCAACTGCTTGCATTAGGGGTGCGCCTCGAAGTAGAAGTATGATAAAGGCTTATATATTCTCTACAGATATACCATTTCTGTAGGCAGGTCGCCCCCACATCCTACCTCCCTTCACAGTCACTGCTGGAAGAATATGTGGCAATCTTTCAGACACGATGCTAAGATGGAAAAGCCCTCCTTGTGTCACAATCTGCCCCTTCCCACCCCCAAACATAAGTCAGCTCATTACACGTGCTGCTAAAATGGAGAATCTAGAACAGCCAACAACCCTACCAAAAACAGGTATTTTGCAAAGCCTTATTAAATAATTTTCATAGATAAAATAACCTTATCTGCAGACATAAATTCAAAATACTTATATAATGCCCTAACAGTAATAAGAAGAAGTAATAAATCATGTTTTTAAATATGTAAATACCCCATGGAACAACTGTAGAATACAAAGTGAAGACATGAGCTGTTTGCTTCTAAATGTAAACTTACCATGAATGCAACAAACACCAATGCAGACAAATAGAGGTGAGCTTATTAGTAACTTAAATATCACTGTTTGTCACCACTGATGTGATTTTTAAAATGACTTGAAACAAAACAAAACACAATCTTTCCTTGATTTATTAGTAGTTTCACTACTGAAAATACATATTTTTGACTATATAAAATGTTATGAATAAAATACTTGTGTTTATATATAAAACAGAAAAAGTTCTAGGCTTCACTTATTAGAAAGACAATTTTCACCTAAATGGATGTCTGCTGGGACATTGGAAAGCGGTGCCGTAAGTGAGGCAATGCTTTGCTATATGGAACTGTGCTATGCCTTGCACATCTTTGGTCAGTGGACATGGGCTGGAGTGGCAGGCACCAGTTCTGAACATAGGCTTAGGAGGCATCACATGTTTCCACCCACCTTTCTTGTACTTCCGCCATCTCCATGCAAAAACAAACAAACCATGAACTGGCCAGCCAATTATTCCAACTAGGATTAAAAACCTGAACCTAACCTGCTACTTGGAGAAAATTCAGCAAGCTCCACCTACACCATCCAGGCCCCAGCCAATCCACAGGTGCATGGGGGAACAGAAATTATTAGTGCTTTAAGTTAGCAACTTTTGGAGGGTCTGATTAGGCATCGTGATGTAGCAATAAATGTCTGACAAATACTTGCCCACCCAGCCCAGCGGAGGCAAGTATGGTTAAAGGAGGAATAGAAAAGTCAATGAGAAATTCATGATGTTGGACAGGGAATGGCTGGATATTAGGAAAAAGAAGGAATGGGTGGGATTTAGGGAAAAGGCAGAAGATAACCAGTTCTATGTAAACATACAATGCTGAGTCACTAGCCTTATGAGTTGCTGAGATGTAGAAGGGCCCTTCAACAAGCCATTGCAATGTGTATTCCATGAGCCAGATTCCCCTACAATCACCTTGAAGGACAGAATATGCAAAATCCGCCATATCCTGACATATTCATATAGAGGCAGGCAGAGATGTAATAAGGATTAAATAAGATCCATGGCTGTCACAACATAAAACCCTTGTCATCAAAATTCAAATCATGGTTCATTTACCCTTGCAGATTATAAACACATATAGCATTAAATAATCAGTAGACCCACAGCAAGCCCATGAGTATTTCATTAAAAAATTTTTTAATCCTTACCTAAGGATATGTTTTTATTGATTTTTAGAGAAGGGGAAGTGGGGAGAGAGAAACATCAATGTAAGAGAGAAACATCAATCAGTTGCCTCCCATACGTGCCCCGACTGGGTATCAAACCTGAAACCTTTAGGTATACAGGACAATGCTCCAACCAACTGAGCCACGGCCCAGGGCATGAGTATTTCATTTTTATCAAACATTTTTGCTTTGAAATAAATTGGTATCATCTACAAACCTGGATTCTCTCACCTAGATATTTTTTAATTAAGTTTATCTGTCATCCTATCTGATTATTAATGTTCTATTATTTTTAGAGCTGTTATTCCATGATAAAGAAATAATGGGTTTAAAAACTTGCATATAACCAAAGGAAATTATTCCACGTTCAAATGAAATAGAAAATCCATCTTTTTTTTTAACATATCAAAGATTTATTGAGCAACAAAGATACACCATTTGATATATGTTCTCATTCTTTTTACATAAGAGGATATTGACAGAAGCCATTCTATGGACCACTAAAAATATCCAACATGATAATTTGCTCTCTGTCTTCCTAGAAAAAGTATCTTGCATGTTAATTTATCTGACTTCAAAGAGAAATTAATATTTTGCCAGAACTAAGAGACCACTCCAGCCCCTACAAAGTAGGAAGTAACACATCTTAAATAATTCATATTCATTTTTAAAGGTCGTAAGGTAATGCCACAGGACTCTCGAGTTCTAGAGGCTATACAAAAAAAATTGATTGAGCTTCTAAGTATCCAAAGCAATGAAGAAAACAGAATTCAATGCAAGAATCACAGAGTTCACAGAATAAAAACACACACAGCGATTATAAATAACTATGCAATAAATTTGACAACCTGGGTAAAAATCGACAAATTTCTTTTTTAAAAATGTCGTTTATCAAAACTGACATAAGAAGAAACAGAAATTCTGGAGCCTTTAGCTATTAAAAAGAAATGATTTTGTAATTAGAGACTTAAAAGCATTAGATGAAACTCTAGACACATTCATAAGAAATTTTAGTAAATTGGAAACAGAAGGAAACATCCATTCTGATACAAGTGAAAGTCAAATGACAGAAATGCTCATGAGGGACTACGTCTAAGGGCAGGAGCAGAGCTTCTCTGTAGCCCAGAGGAGGATGGAATAAATTAGGGACCTTTACTCTGCCTCTGGCATCTCGTGGGTTGGAAGTTTGGGCATTTAGAGACAGCATCCTGGGCATTGTCATGTCCATCAGCAGTGGTAAGGCTCTGCCAACCAGTTTCCCAGATAGTGGGCAGGAAAAAAGTCCATGGGAGCAGGAGAGCGTTGTTAGGCATTGCCAAAGGACTGAAGTCAGGAAAGTGGAAGGGAATTATGGCTGGAAAGGACATGCAAGAGGGTTCTGGAGCACTGGGAATAATCTCTCTCAAGAGCTGGGTGTTGGTTAAAGGGATGTGCCCAGTTTGTAAACACCAACTGAGTTATATACCCTTTTAAAACATGCACTTTTACCTCTAGATTTCAATTAAAAATGTTTAAAAATTATTTAAAATATTTTTAGCTGTTATGTGTCCAGCACTGAGAGTTACAAAGATCTCAGTGACTTGGCGCTCTCCCGTGAGGTTCAAGGGACTCAGAATGCAGCAGGAAAACACATGTAGAGAGGACATAATGACAAAGCAGGGGAAGCTCTCCCACAGTGGTGGCTACAAGGGACTGAGAGAGATAAAGGGCCCTGAATTCTACCATGGAGGGTCATGAAATTTTAAGCTGAGTCTTGAAGAACAGCTAGGAGCCTTTCCCATAGGCAAATGTTAGTAGTGGGGGAGGATCAATAGTGGGAGGGAGGACTTTCTAGGCCCATGGGAAGAGAAGATAAAAAATTGCCCATCTCCAATTCTCCCAAATACACAGACATAGCAGAATGAAAAATGTCCCTAAAAGCAAAATATTCTGAGTAGTAATACAGGCTTTTGACAGCTATTGAACACATAAGATTTATTGAGAACAGAGGTGGGGGAGTAGGGGAAGCTTTAATAACCTAAGTCAGCAATGAGCTGTCCCTCTCAAGGGTCCTTGCATTCAATGATTATAAGTGGGTTCTTTTTTTTTTCATTCAAAATGAAAATGGCTTTATTGAGTACCAATATAATTTATGTTCTCACAATTTTGATTACCTGGCCTATATTATGGACTAGAAAATTTTCCATGGGAAAAACTGGCACTGCTTTTTAGCCACTAAAATAATATTTAGACATATTTGAAAAGTAGCATCTTAGGAGCATCTTGAAATTAATTTTTACCACCTTTACTAATGACTTAATTACAAAAGTAATATGTGATTATTGTTGAAAACTCAAGCAATTCAGAAATATATAAAGTACTAAGTGTAAGGTTCTCTCTATCTTGCTCCCACAAGATAACTCTTTGGTTTTTAATCCTTCCAGGCTTTTTTTTTTTTCTTTATTGATTTCAGAGAGGAAGGGAGAAGGCGAGAGAGATAGAAACATCAATGATGAGAGAGAATCATTGATCGGCTGCCTTCTGCACACCCCCTACTGGGGATCGAGCCCGCAACCCAGGCATGTGCCCTTGACCGGAATCAAACCCGGGACCCTTCAGTCCGCAGGCCGACACTCTATACACTGAGCCAAGCTGGCTAGGGCTATCCTTTCAGACTTTTAAATATATCTTAATTTTTTAAAAATATAGGCATACCACATATTCTAGTCAATAAAGTGCTATATTTTAAACTAATATCTTCAAAATATTTTCATCTTAATTACATATTGGAGTTCACTTCATTTGTTTCAGTGGCTATGTAGTATTTCATTATTAACCTGGTTACCCTCTGATGGAAATGTAGGATGTTTCCAGCTTTCCACTACCACAGATAATAATGCCACAAACATCCTGTACAAAATTCTGATGATTTATCTTAATATTGTGATACCTCTGAACATGTGTGGAAGGGAGGACCTATGAAGTCTCCTGAGAAAAGGCTCATCCCAAGTGAATAGCAATTTGAGACCCACTATTTATGGTCCTAGGACAATGGCCAGAGGGGACTACTAATTAAAAATACAGGATGCTGTGTCACTTGAAGTGTCCTCTCACCAGTCTCCATGCAGTCCTCCAATCTCTCTGGGGACATGAGAGGATTCAGTAGCATCAGCAGTTTCTGCAATTCTGGGGCCAGGGCACTCTGGGCAGTGAGAGGCAGTCCATCAACCCTGCAGGGAACCGGAACACAGGCTGCAGCTGATCCCTGAGGACTCAGAAAACTCATGAGGAATCTCTGCAGCGGCCTGGGAATCCACAGCTGGGCTAAGAATAGAGCCAGAGAATGACTAGATGCTGTCTACGGTGGGTCTATGTTTCTCTACCTCCACACTGATTGGCCAACAGGAAACCCAGGCTGCAGATTTAATTGGATACTTCAAAAGTCATCTTTATACTTAGCTTACTTTTGTGTTCAATGCAGTTCCTAATGTGTTGGATGTGCATGAACTGGAGCGTACTGTCCCGCGTTGGAAAGAATAACAGTATAAGGGCAAACATGAGTATGGCCCCGTGGAATTATTAGAATGTTGCTTCTTAAATACAAACACACTTAAGTGCATAATGGAATAAAAAATGGCTTACTTAAAACATCTAAAAAGTAATATTAAAATGAGTACATCTAAAACAAGCTCATCAAAATCTGAAATGATAAAGTGGGTCACCTTCTCTACCCACTGCCAAAGCGCAGGGCGTTCCGTGCTGCGGAAGCTCCCGCGCTGCATGACTCAGCTGGGCCATTTAAAGCAAAGAACAAACATCTCATATTTCTCTTAGAGAAGTTCAACCCCTCAAGATCACTATTTATCTTATGTAAATCCGCCATATTTTAAAACCTGAACACTGAGGCGATCTCGTCTAAAACACACTGCTAGTGCTCCTACAAAGGCAGGCCTGGAACTTCAAGCTCCAATCGTTCAGCAACTTCAGGAGCAGAGATGGGAGGATCCAGAGGAGTGACCTAAAATAAGAGACCCAAGGCTAGTCCTTTAGGAGCCCCTGATGCTCAGGCAAAGGTTTAGATACACTGGGTGGCTGTAATCAGTTGAGGGCCGTCCTGGTGTAGTGCAAAGGGCATTGAATTTGGTTCAGGCAATTCTAAGCCATATCTGGGGAAAAACACAAGTTCTCTAAGTAAGGAGAGGCCCGGGGTCATTAGGAAGACTAAATACAATGTTCCCAATGCATGTGCTATATACAAACATGCACTGGTCACCAGGACCAGCGACATAGCTGGCAGGGTCCAAAGCTAAAGAAAAACATGGGGCCCCTGTTCCAAGAATTTCAAGTAGTGATGGCAGCATATAAATCAAACACAAGGCCCTTCTAATATGTTTTGTTTTTTATTGATTTTTAGAGAGAGGAAGGGAGAGGGATAGAGAGACAGAAACTTCGATTGGCCTGCTTTGCCCCCTGCAGGCCCCCTACTGGGTCTTGTGCCCTGACTAGGAATCAAACCGGTGACCTCTTGATTCATGGGTTGACGCTCAACCACTGAGCCAAACCAGATGGGCCACAGAGTCCTTTCTGCATGTGAGGTTGTGTGACTGCACAGCGACGAAAGCCCATGAAGCCGACCCCGGGTGCTACCATTTTGCAGATGGGTGCTCCTTCAGAACTGCCCAGCTAAATCTCAGAGCACCCTGCATTGGTAAATGTTCAGGAAACACCTGTCTGCTAGCAAGACTGCATTATAATAAAAAGGAATTTGGATTTCTTACGTTAAGAAGGAATCCTTTCATTTTACAAGACAAACATTGAAAGAAAAGCCACTTTTCAAAGTACAGTGTCTACAAAATAACATGCTTAGGTATATTTTCCCATTTAACCTTCATACACAATCCTAACAGGTAGGTACAAAAATCATCTTTTCACAGCTGAAAAATGACGGCTCAGAGAGGTTAAGAAACTTGTCTATTTTTTTCCCAAATAGCTCATTAAATTATCTCATAACATTTATTGAGCTTCTGCTGTGTTCCAGATACTTTTTTAGACACTAGAGAAAACACAGCAAGACAAAACAACAACCTACCCTTAAGAACAATGTATGTTCATAATCTGAATTCAAATTTAACTGAGCATCTGTTTTTCTCTGACAGCCTTACTTAAAAGCAAAAGTACACTGTGAGAGGAAAAGGAATTTTAACCTCACAGGAGAGGTTTGGGAGGCTTCCCCAGAAACGGAAGACTGGCCTAGAATCTGAAGAACACAAGGAGCTAAAACGGTGAAGGTGGGTTGGAGCAGGTGATAAGGTTGCCATAGCAGAAAGAGGCTGACGTGTGAAGGGTGCCAGGATGGGAAAGGTTTGGGAGGTTCTGCAAGATGAGGTCATGGAAGTGAGCAGGGGCCAGACTGTTCAGAGACTTGCAGGCCTTGTAGGTTAAGGTTTTCAGTCTTTACTCTAATAGACTGACTAGTCACACACGATGCTCTTCCTGCCTGTGCCCTCCCTTCTTTGATACCATCTACTACACAATGGTCTCCAGAGTCCTTCCCAATCCCTGCCTTATTGACTTTTACCAAAGAATTTAGTCATCTTCAAAACTGTCTTGCCAGCTAGAATGTGATTTCTCTAAGGGCGTCAAGGAGATAATGTTAAAGAGAGCAACATAGCTTAGTAAGTCCATGGGCTCTGGGTCTCTGCCACGCTGCCTAGGTCAAGGGCCCCTGCAAGTGTGGTCCCGTAATGATGGCACCCAACCCACTTGGCAGAGCTTGATAAACAGCATATTCTGGGCCCACCCACAAAACCACTCAATTAGAATGTCTCGTACAGGGCTCAGAATCTCCATTTGAACAAGCTTCCCAGGAAGGGATGATACACACAACTATTTGAGAAGCACTGGTCTATTTGACAATTCTAAGATTCTAATTCATAGGATTTTCAAATAGTGACAAGTGACAAGAAAAGCACTTATTCTAATCCGTCCTAAATCTCACTGTGCTCTTGAATTGTAAGAGGGCCCAAGTGCTCTGAGAAGACAAAAGCTCATCAATATAGTTCTTAGTGTCTGGTCTTAATCATTTATATTAATACTGTTCATGGGAAAAGATAGAGCAGGCATGATGTGCAGTACAGAAAACATTTTAAATGTTGTCATGTTAAATTGATTTAAATATCTGCTTTACAGTAAGCTGGGATTATTGTTTTTCAAATTTGACCTTTTAAAATGTTTTAATTAATGCTCCCAATGGCATAATACAAAACCCAACAGACCATTTCCTCTACAGAAACAGAGCCCATAGCTCCAAGTAAAATTTCAATCCGACTTCATCAAAATCACTTCCTATATTCTACTTGTAAGCAAAGTTCAAGTTTAAAACAAAACTCATCATATATTTCATCATTTCATGGAGGGAAAGAATATTAGGACCAGAAAAGACCAAACCATCCAAATCCACCCCTCCCCATTTGTTCAATTCTTCCCAACAGGGAAGCCATCATCATAGTCCCTAAGTGGGGCATCGGGATAAAACTAAATGGTGTCTGTAGATCCCATTAAGACCTATTTCCAGAAAGAATTAAAGTAGTGGCTCTTCCCCCATCGATACTCTCAGCTGTCTCAAATAAAGAAAAAAGCTCCCAATTCTATCCACTGCAACATTTTACACTGGTTGCTCAGTAGGGCTGCAATTGAAAAAAACAAAGCAAACAAAAACAATTTTGCGATGTTGTACCAAAACTGCACACAGCTGGGGAACTGCCTCTCCTAAGTTTACAAACAGACTTTACAGAAATGATACCTTTGTGTGAAATTAACTGGCCATGAAATACATGTTCTAAACCAGATCAGACAGAAATTTCAGCAATGTAGAACCAAGAAGCACAGAGGCGAATCCTAGGTTTTCCCGTGATGCAGCCTCCTGCTTTCACTATTCACAGATATTGGTTATTACGTATGCATAACATGAATAACTACATAGCGAGCTGGTTAGGAAGCATTTTGACAAATCAGATGTTTTTATTTATGAAATATGTCAACAAGCTTGCTTACCTCAGAGTAAAAATTAATAAACCCTAATTATAGGAAATGGATTTTCTGGTACTTGCAGTCACATGATGCCCATTGTTGATGCCCATTGTGATGCCCTTTGCGGTGATCTGGGGGAAGAGCTCGTATCCCATTCTCTGAGGCACCTTCCACACTTAGGGAATATTATAGACTTAATAATGAGTAGGATTTCCCCCTAGAAGCTCTTAGGCTAGTCTGCTGGTCCGACCAGAGAAGCTACTTTTACTGTCATTGGGACATTAAAAATAAATTCGATTTCTCCACTACATCACCACAACACTGAGGTGTAATCCAGAGCTTTTTTTCCCCCCTTTCCTTCTCCAGGCAGCAGCTAATGGCATTTGATGTTATATTAGACGGTTAGAAAAAGTCTATTGTCTACATCTGCTGAGTCTGAAGGCCAAATTTCATTAAAGGAACAGTATTGGAGAAAGTCTCTAGAATTTTTTAAAAGATAAAATTGTTTTCTTTTCTTTAAAGAGACGGTGTTTCATAATATTTTGCATTCATAAAGAATTTGCAGGTCCAAAGCTCTCTGAGACCATCTCTTTTGTCCTCAAAACAACTCTGTAATCCGAGCTAGTTTGAACTATTTTCCACATTCCTCACATGTACAAAATGAACCCAAGAGGGTAAGTCACTTGCCCAAAGTGACATAACATAATACTTGGTAAAGTGGGAACTGGGATCTTTGTCTGGACTGTGTGTGATGATTGCTTTTCTGTTCCCCCCCCCGCCCCGCCCCACTTTCATTCCTTTTGCCACACACACTGCAGATTGGGGCTCACTCAGTAAAACCAGCAGAAAAACCTTTGCCATTCGATTTCCAGAAAGTGTGGTCTTTAAAAAAATAATAATGATAATAATACTAGTAAACAGAATAAAACACGGATTGTGCTTTTTATTTTCTACCAGGGAATGCATTCATTGTGCTGTTGTTAACGTATATTTTTACGTCAGGAAAGAAGGATGCAGCACATTGTTTTTTGTAAGCCATTCTCAGGCTTACGACCGAACAACAGTGAAGGAACGAGTTAGCTCCTCCGAATCCCACGCACCTCAACACCGAAGCTTTCACAGGAAAACTCGCCGCCAGCAGGAGGCCTTCCGTAATTCGCCCCTGCGAGTGAACGCCAACGAGATTAACGCCAATTCTCCCCCAGGATTACGGAGAAGAATTAAACGACAACAACTTTCTCGCGCTGTCAGTCAGCTAAGTATGCGGGAAGGAGGTCCTGCGAGAGAGGAGACCATAGGGTCCCTATGGTGGCGCCTTAATAGACTCCCCCTGTCCTCGGTCCCCGGGGGAGCGCCCGGCCGCCTGAGGGCATCCAGGCCTTTAGATAATCAAAAGTTGACACACACACGCGCGCTCCCAGACGGAGACTCCTGCCTCCCCCTGCGCCGCCCACCCCCGCCTGCCCCTCGTGGGTCTGCATTTGCATCACTCGCACACGTAGCGGGTGACGCGAGCACCCCGGGCTAGGGCCATCCTGGCAGCACCTCGGGCCCCGGTGCCCAGTGACTCAGCCCCTCCCCCTCGGTCCCTGGGTGCGGGCGTCTGAGGTCCCCGCAAGCCCACAGAAATGCGCTGGGTGGTGCATTCGCGGAGGGGTGCCCACCTCCCCATACCAAGTTCATCACCGTATTCCGCAGTCCTCGTGGGCCCAGCCCGGGGGCTCCCCCCGAGACACGCTGGAGACATGTCTTCCCAGTTCTAGAACCCAGGCCAGGGGAAAGGGCCCTCTAAGAGAGGGGTCAATGGATTGGGTGATCGTCTCCAAAGCCCGCACCACAACTGGAAATTATCTCGGTAGTTTGTTTACGTGTGATGGGTTTTTCTCCCCCACGGAGCCCCACGCCAATACGTCTCTTCAGCCTCACCTGGAACCCAGCGGGCGCTCGGTAGGGTTTTTCTGAATGCAGGCGCAGCGTAGCGAAGCGCAGGCACTTACAGCCACAGCCCCGCGCGTTTCCCTCTCTCCATCCCTCCCTAGACGCTAGACAGGCGCGTCCAGGACTTACTGGAACAGTTTTTCAATTCCCCGTGTTCTTTTCGGCTCCCGCAGTACCCACTGCGGCTGCCTCTGCTCTCCCGCCACCCTCACGTCCGCAGAGGGATCCCCGCCGAAAAGTTGAGCCCAAGGCTGGAATGGAGGTACTGGACAAACACCCAGCCTGGGACTTAGAGCTGCTGGTGCGGAATCAGCCTCCTCCTGCCCGTCGAACCAGGCAAGCAAGGATCGTGTAGGTCCCCACAGGAGGGCGCGGCCCCCGCATCGCTGCTGCCCACATACTACCCCCAGGAATCTGAGATAAAGTGAGCCCACCTCCCCTGACCTACCCCAGGCAACTGGGGGGCGGGGGGCAGAGTCACACCATCCGTATATACCCCGACTTCCCCGGTCCCGCCCCAGCAAAGGTGCCCGGCTGGGCAGCACCTGGCGCCCGCAGGCGGGGCAAAGTTGCGCTTCCACAAGGCTGCAAAAGTTCCCAAGGCTGCGGCACCTGGCCTCTGGGTCCGGAAGGAAGATTAAGCAGCGGCGGGAAATCCCGCCACCGCTGCCGGGGTCCCTCACTCACCGCTCCGGCCGCTGGGGACCCCCTGCCTTGGGTGCTATCAGCGCTGCAGCCGCCACAGCGCGGGCGTCGCTCCGGCTCGCTCTCCGGGGCCGCCTCCCTCTGCCACGCTCTCCTGCAGCGCACGGAGTGGTGACTCCTCCAAGCGTGTCAGCAGCGAGAGGAGGGGCGGCAAAGTGGCTCCCGACTCACACGCTGCGGTCCT
>NW_006299705.1:2998248-3002087 GCF_000327345.1 Myotis davidii | reverse complement strand
CCGTCCCGGGGGCGGGCTGAAGCGCCCCGGGAGGGCGGGGTCCGGCTCCGCTGCGGGGTCGTTGGAGATAAAGCCACCCCAAGGGGCAGGTACTTGTGAAGTCAGGGCTCTGAGTTTATGAGAGTGAAGGAAAGGGCACCCGTCCTTAATTAGTCGCTGCGACTATGCATTGCGCACCTGGGGCGGTGCCCCGAGTCCGGTCCCGAGAGACAGGGATTTTCAGTGCTGAACTGCGGTTGCCGGGGAGAGTTTGCCTCCTATCCCTGGGCCAGGGACGGACTGTTAACTTCACTTGACTTCCAGGAAGCCACCAGGCAGGGCTAACTTGACCATTCCCCCGACCCCTACCCCCACTCCGCTTAGGGCGCAGTAGGAGCAACAGGAGGAAACTTGGCCGAGGTCTGGGGTCTCCTCAATGCCTGGTAGGGCCAGACAGCCAGGCTCACAGGCAGACATTGGAAGCGGCCCTTTTGGGGGAGGAGGGGGCAGAGGACCGAATATTTAATTTTTAAAAACACGGTAATTTTGTTTGTATTCTCGCCCTTTGGCCAACTCGAGATTCCCCATTTCAAAGCAGCGGGACCTGGCCGCTCTGGATTACCCTACCTCCTCGAGGCCATACCCAAGTCTGGCTCTGCGAAGGGCCTGGACATAGAAGGGCGTGGCCCTCTGCGGACCGCCCCTTCCTTTCTTCCTCCTCTCCGCCCCCTCCTTCAGGGCAGCCTAGACCCATCTGGAAGCTGGGCTTTCTCAAGTCCCCGACCCTGCCAGCTCTCTGCTCACATGGAACCCCTGCAGGGTGGGAAGCGGTCACAAGGGCAGGTGCTTACTCGAGTAATGGGTGACCTCAAGCGAGACAAAGCACAGACAGACTGCAGTGGTGTGGAACTCACACACCGTCTATGTGCCAGTGTGTTCTATTTGTGTAAATATGCCTGGATGGTTGAATGGCCGGACGTGTGGATATTAATATAAATATTACACGTCCATGTGCTGGGAAGGGGAGGGATCAGGCACCTCCCACTATGCATGATACAAACCGGTGGAGAGAAGAAAATAGGTAGTCCATAGCTTATAGCTTTCCCTTCTCTCCAGTTCAGGCACTCCAGAACTGTAAGTTATGATTCTCATTTCCCATTGAGCCCATACTTGCTACCCTGGTCCTTGAAAGCCTGCCTGGGTCTTGTTTTGGTTAAAGGCTTTGCAGTTTGCAACCATGAATGGTGCTATGAGGTGGTCAACAGAAATGGTAATTAGGGAACATGCTCATTTGCATTTCATGGGTTCTTCTACATAAGTGAATTATTTAGGTACTTGGGTTGAAATTGTGTTGTTACCAGGAGAAGGAAAATATACTCCAGGAGTGCTTATAATTCTAACTTTGGAAATAAATTTGTGAAATTTAAAAAAAATCGTAAATCTTATCCAGATTGCCTACATCTATAATAATAAAAGCATATTATGCTAATTAGACCGGACCTCCTTCCAGGACCAAGCCGGGGCTGCCAGGGAAGTCAGTGCTGGCAGCCGGGGGAAGAAAGGCCTACTCTTGCACGAATTTCGTGCATCGGGCCTCTAGTATTATATATATAAATGTTGAGCTCTCAACTCCAAAATATGCTGGTAATCCATTGAGTTCTCAAATGGATACTCTCTGAGACCCTCCCCCCAATGTCACAGAAAAATTGATTCTTTCTCCAAGTGATAGAAGTTCATGAAACTATGAAACAAAGCTTAAAAATGAACTTTCCCTGTGCTGTCCATGGGAGATATTTAAAGAAGTATATAAATCTTTCTAGCTGCTGAGTTTTCATGTCTTGATGCACTTGAAGATAACAGCTCTTACGGGAAAATCCCTGATTGTGTGTTTGTAGGAAGTGTCGGATTTAAAACCAGGTTGTGTTGGAAGAGGGTATTTTAATGTTGTGTCTTTGGAGTACAGCAAATATTTTCTCATGATGATGGTATGTACAGGTTCCTTGGCCTTCCCTCCAGAGCTGTTCTCATTTGAGGGTCCCTCCTGGGGCACCCCTTAACCCAAGGCTTACTGGGTCTAGCACTCAGAATAGTCTTCTTCATACTTTCATTATAGGACTGTCTTCTCTCCTAAAAATACGTGTCTTGTAGGAGCTGATGGAGGGTAAAGAGGACACCACAAAATCCCAGTGGTCTAAAGTCACTACCCTCAGGCACATCAGGAGTTTTATTCTTCTGTGCAGTGTCTGCTCGTGATGCTAGATAGCAAGCAGTTAAACACCTAAGGAGCATCAAAGATCTGTCTTCACATCTCCAAAGTGGTTTTAATAAAAATAATTACTCTGTTACACAGATGCTGTGGTGATTAAATTTGATAACATACAAGAAGCACGTACTGGACATAGAATGTTACTCTCCCATCCCCTTTCAGTAGCTACAGTGAGGTTTTCCAAAGGCCGTGCCAGGTAGAGCTATATGATGCTCCTGCAAGCTCAAACACATAGCTTCCAGAACAGGGGTCTAGAGAGAGCCTCATACACTTGGACCAAGGCCATACCTCTCCCACTGTCCTCACCTCCATCACCAAGGGACAATAGCAAGGCATAGATATCCACCCCCTCACTCCCAATATTCATAGCTTGAGTCTAACAATGTTAATCTCATTAAGACCTTAATGCTCATAAGGTTCACCCTCTATTCTGTCCCTTTCTTTTTCTTTTATAAAATTAAATCTTTATTGTTGAAAGTATTACATATGTCCACTTTCCCCCCATTGACGCCTTCTAGCCTGCCCCCTTCACCACCCTATTGTCTGTGTCCATGGGTTATGCATATATGTATACAAGTTTTTTGGTTGATCTCTTCCCACCAACTCACCCACCCCTGCCTTCCCTCTGAGATTCCACAGACTGTTCCATGCTTCTATGTCTCTGAGACCTATTTTGTTCGTCAGTTTATTTTGTTCATTAGATTCCACATATGTGTGAAATCATGTGGTACTACAGGACATTACGTGATAATGAATTTCATTTTTTAAAAAGCCACTTTAGAGTTTTTAACTTGTGGCTAAAAGCATTCTTATGCCTACACTACCCCCAACTCTGAAAGACTGTCTGGTACATAGATTCTCAGCACATGTCTACTGATTTAAATTGAGTTGTGCGTTGAGTTCATTTCTGTTGAGAAAACAGGAAGAATGTCTCCATCTGTTGGTCCCCAGAGCATAGAAAGTGTTTGGCAAATATTTGCTTAAAGCCAAAATGGCTTCAGGATTTAAGCAGCTAAAAGGGAAACTTTAGAAGTCCAGATGGAAGGCTGAAATAAAAATAAAAAAATAGCTCAATGAAAACTCAAGATTCTGGGAGAATCTTTCTGCTCAAATTGCCAGGAAAGAAGCTGCCCCAGGCACGGTGGAGGAAAGAGAACCTGGAGAGGTCTCTAGCCTCCTTTGGTGGCTCAGAGGGGAAGGCAGCCTGTCACGCAGGAGTTTGTGCAAGGGTGGAGGTGGAGGAGGAAGTGGAAGAATAGCCACAAGACACATTCCTTAGGAGAAAGGGACAGATCGATGTCTGGGAAACTTTCTGTTAAGGAGGAGAGAGATGGAAGGAGCAACCAAGATGGCGGCATAGGTTAACGCCGGAGTTTGCTGCCTTGAACAACCACTTCAAAAGTGAAACTAAAAGACGAACGGACATCACCCAGAACCACAGGAACGCTGGCTGAGTGGAAGTCCTACAACTAGGAGGAAAGAGAAACGCATACGGACACTCAGAGGAGGCGCAGTGCTGAAGTCAAATTCTGAGGTGCGGAGGGCGCGTTTGGCGTTTTCAATCGGGAGGGAGTTGCAGACTCTGAGCTCCAGG
>NW_006299705.1:2987322-2997634 GCF_000327345.1 Myotis davidii | reverse complement strand
CTAAGTGCTTCTGTTTCAAATACAATGTTAAGCAGAATTTGTTGAGATATGATTCATTTATGCTTGTCACTGAAATCATCTTTTTAAATTCTTTCCTCCATGTTTAACTAGCTATCTGCTCTTAAGACATAAACATTTTAAATTACATGATTAATACATGGATTTATGTTTGTAAAAATCTCAGAGTATGCAGAAATAATTCAGGAAATAGTGAATGCCGAAACCGGTTTGGCTCAGTGGATAGAGCGTCAGCGTGCGGGCTGAAAGGTCCCAGGTTCGATTCCGGACAAAGGCATGTACCTCGGTTGTAGGCACATCCCCAGTGGGGGGTGTGCAGGAGGCAGCTGATTGATGTATCTCTCTCATCGATGTTTCTAACTCTCTATCTCTCTCCCTTCCTCTCTGTGAAAAATCAATAAAATATATTTTAAAAAAAAAAGAAGAGGAAGAAGAAGAAAAAGGTAAAGATACTAGTTATGAACACGAAGTATGCATCTATCAACAAGTGAATCTAAGAATCAAGTGAATAAATAATCTGATGAACAGAATGAACTGGTGATTATAATAGAATCAGGGACATAGAAAGGGAATGGACTGCCTATTCTTGGCGGGGATGCGGGAAGAGACTGGACAAAAATCGTGCACGTATGGATGAGGACAATGGGTAGGGAGCGAAGGCGGAGGGTGGGGCGGAAACTGGGAGGAGGGGAGTTATGGGGGGAAAAAAGAGGAACAAATGTAATAATCTGAACAATAAAGATTTAATTTTTAAAAAAAGGAGGAGAGAGATGAATTAAGGGAAACACTAAGATGTTCAGAGACGCACCCTAGGTATACTCCCTGGGCTCATAACTGTCCCCTTCTATATAGTTTGTTCCCGTATGTATTTGCAGGTCTAGAGTAAAGCAGGTTTGTCACCAAGCAAATGTCTAGTTTCAGTGGCAGAAAAGCTGGGGCCACCTCACACAACATTGTAGAGTCCCAGCCTACAGTGGAGATGCCAGAAAGAGCTGCTGTGAGTAGGCAAATCGCCTGCTCCAAATCTCTCAATGATGGTTCCTCCCAATGAAGTGGGATTTCCCCAGCTTGTCCGTTAAGTCTCATGTCAGTGCCCACCAGAGAGACTTCAGCACAGAGAAAGCAATGAATGAGAGGGGTTAGGATGACCTGGCCAGTCTCTGACCTCAGTCACTGCAGTGCTTGCACAATGGCCTGTGGACCCTTAGCTCAACCAGTGAGGAATGGGAGTTCTTATCCCATGGAGAGGCAATTCTAAGGAGTGTTCTACACAGGCTCTCAGAGGCCTTCTGGTGGGATAGCACCCCATTGCCCAATGTGGTAAGCAGATCATTAATCAACATTTCACTTACTATTCCTTTTCCTTGTCTCACTTCTCTATGCCTTCTCCACCCCCACCCACTACCACCCCAACCAATACTTTACAGGATCATTTCTCCAGTAAACTACATGTACTCAAACCCTAAACTCAAACTGAGACCTGCCGTGCAGAGCCATCTATAATCTTCCTTTCCAGCCCCTCCTCGCTCCCCAATATTGTCAGTTTGAATCTTATGCCTCAGAAGCCATTCCTTAAAGAGCCGCAAGTTTCTCTGCCTCTGTGTAAGCTGTAACACCCATTTACTACCTGGAATAGCAAATGCCACCTTCTCTACTGTACCTTTGCCAACCATTCTAGGCAAAAGTGTTCTTCTCAGTCCATACTCTGATAGCAATTAGGTTCAAATGCATGTATGGCCCTCATTACTTACCAGCTTGGTTATAAGTGATTCTGCCTCATTTCCTACAATACAATAGCCTTGTATAGGTCTACCAACTCCCCAACACAGTTCTTTCTATATGAGAGGTACTAAGCATAGTTTGAATGATTGCTCAAACATTTAATTAATCTACATTCCTTCTTGAACTTCTTCTTCCAAAGTGAGACTTAGCAAGGATCTTTCCACATGAGGGACCTAAGAGCTAATTTTGTACGGCCTTCTTTGGAGGGGTAACAGCACAACAGTATTCTGAGAAACCACAAGCGTTCTTAGAATTTTAATTTGATTTAGATCTTTTAAAAACACAGGAAAAAAATAAAAATAGACTTAAAAAACACAGGTGCTCACTTTGTTGCAAGAGTCATCTCTCTGATTTTTTTTCTCATTTTCTCTCAGTGACTTCTGCTGCTGCTCAAAGCTCTACAACCAGTGTATGGATCCTCTGTATCCATAGCTCAAGTCTGAATACTTCCATTGCATCCTCTGCATTATCACTGGCTGGCTTTTCCTTTATAAATTCTATCACAGGTTTGCTAATCCATTGAATTCTATTAAGTTATTTTCCTGCTCAAGGGAGAATTATCATTTCCAAGTTCAGAATTTGTCTTGTATAATCTTCCTGCTCCAAAGGAGTGTTCTAACACTCGGTTTTTCTATTTTAATAATAGACATGCTGATTTTCCCCATTTGATCTAGCTATTAAAAATGCATGTGGTAAGCCCTCAGGAAGTTAGGTTCACTTCTATTTTTGGTATGATCCATAGATATTGGTGCTGACCAACTTTTGGGTTACAAATGTCTTTTTATTTTAAGAGATAGCAGCACCAAGAATGTTAATGATGGAAACATTTGATATTAATAATTTGTCCAATTCATGCTATGCTCTTTCTCTACACTTAGATTAAAGCCATTTCGTGATAAAAAAATATTTTAAAAAAATTACCCACTTGTCTCCACTCCCCATCTCTGAGTGCTATATTAATCATTTCCTGCATAAGATGCATCCTATATGGACATTAAATTTCCCATAATGCAATGAGCTCATTTCTGGAGGTTCTGTAATAATGGGGCCTGAAAGAGCAGGCGAAGCTTAGTGCCTCTTCCCCACACACTTGCCAGGGGTTCTCTGTAAATCCCAAGAAGGTCTCCTCTCTCCTTTATGACTGATGTAAAGTCAAATCACGCTCATCCTAGGCTATCATCACCTCTAAGGGAGGGAACAGAAAGTCTCATTTTGTGATTAAGCTATGATTTACCTAAAGTTCTATGCTTGGGACTATGGAGAACTTGCCTGCTCTCTGAAGTGCTGGGAAAGAGGCTCTTTCCTTTCTTAATACCCCCTTCTCCCTTCACCCAACCGACAAGAGGCAGAGTCAGGGAACTAGTGGGTGCCTTAAAGGTATGATCAACTCCATCTTGTCTTTCTGACTCATTACCTCGAATGCCACCTTAATGCCGTGTGTGTAATTCCTGTTTCCAAAAGAGGTAGCTCATCTCTGAAGGCTTTCCGGAATGTAAACGGGGGAGTCCTTGAAAGAATAAAAGTTGGTCCAGGATCTCTCTAAAACACCCTTCTTCAGGTTGTCCCAGAGGCAATGCAGAAAAGGAAAAATATAAGGACTCCATAGATAAATAGGCAAAGGAAATAAACTGGGAACTGCCGAGGAGGAACCACAAATGGTTAAAATATTCAGTTTCATTTATTCTCAATAAAATATTATTTAAAGCAACAATATATTGTTCATCATCAAAAAATTTAAGTAAAAATTATCGATTAACTTCTATTACATCTATTTTATTTAAAAATAAAAAGCAGTTTAAAAATGCAATTAATGACATAGAAGTTATTTTGAAGGTAAGAAAATAAAATCAAAGCCAAGATAAGGTCGAACAATAAGCCTTTCATGATGCTGAAAAGTTAGCCACAGTCTGGCTTCCCTACTGGCCAAATGAAGAGCGAAGCACAAGAAATGCATGCAATTATACGTCTGACTATAGTTGCCCGTTATTTACTAGGGGCACAGTTTTGGGGGGGTTTTTTTGGCAACGAAATCTGAGAGTAGCTTCTCTCCTATGTTTTCCTAAGGGGTCAGTAAGTGACAGACCATGTCTTCAGCAACACCTGTAGAAAGATAGCTGTGTATGGTTTTTTCTTACAGCATATCTTGATGTGAACCTCAGTTACTTTTTTAAAGTGGGAGGGGCATATGAAATGAGATGACACAGAACACTGGTTAGAGAACTGTCCTTTCTGATAGACCCTGATGGCAGTTTAAATTGGTGCAGCTATTTGAGTGTTTAAGGAAATAATTTTCAATACATGCCAAGAACTCTAAAACCATTTCTGCTATAATATGCAATAATCCCCTTTCAGTGTCTGTCCTGAGGTGGGACCCTTAAAAGAGAAAGCCTTAACCACAAAGCTGTTAAATGCAGTATGATTTGTAACAGCACAAAATTGGGCACAACCTAAATATTTAAAATAGAAGACTGTCTGAGCGTATTATGGTATTCCTGTGTAAAACAATAAATTAGTTACTAAATATTATGTAACCATTCAAATGATATTAATGAACAGTTTCTAACAACATAGGGGAATCATTAAATGATATTAACAGAAAAACGCAGGGTACAAAATTGTATTGCCGTATGATCTCAAATACATATACTATGTCTAATAGAGTCACATGAAGGAAATACTCAAAATGTTAACATTATTTTATATTTTTCTATACTTTTTATAAAAATAAGAGGCATTTCCTTATAATCAGGAATTATAAATTTTAAAATGCATGGAAGACAGATGGCTTACTAAATAGATGTGATTACTCTGCTTAGTGTATCTACCTCAGTACCTTTCACCCTCCACACATAGGTACTAAGACAAGTGCTGTTTATGTCTTTTAAGATTTCTGGTTTGCTGTCTTCTGACAGATGTTACATCCTCTGGCCTAGAGGTTTTGATACAGGGCATTTAAAAATAAAAAAGTATATTCATTTAATATTTTTAGTCACCAGTTTCTGTTGGGTAATTTTAAGAAAGTTTTACTAGGTAAGGGATACTATTATATTTTTCTTAATCATAAATGTTCCCATATGCTGAAACTTGCGTATACACTAAAGACTGAGATTAGTCTTTTGTCCTTCCTTGAGATCTTGATTTTATGTAATATGCAATAATTCTATAGGACCAAATTAGAGAACTTTTCCCAGTGAAGTTTAAAATTTGCCATTTGATAAGACGTTTTAATAACATCAAAACCAACCTTTTGCATATTAAAGACAGTAATACATTACCAGGTTTGTTTTCCTTTTTAAGTTTCTTTGAGATCTACTTAGGAGAAAAAGAAAGAGATGAAGTTAGTTTTTCATGTTGTTCCTTTCACTATTCATGTCTACCATTCTTAGCATTTTGGCGTGTTTGATCTTAAAATCACATTAACAACAGGAAAATATTAACAGTTAATAAAGCGTTCTGATGTTCTCAGAGCAATGATACTTAAAAGAAGAAAGGTTAGGGAAAAATGGATCTCAACCTTTTGACTTTGTGTGTGTTGTTTTATTTGTTGTTTCCACGGTAACACTTCAAAGGCAGTTCCTGCACCTTGGGAGGAGCCCTGTGAAGGCAGGATCCCTCCTCCTCCTCCCACATCCAGGGCCTGAGCCCCATGGTATCTCTACAGAAGGCCTATACCTTGAGATTTGCAATCTGCTTCCTCTAGTTCTTTCTCAGATTTCTATCCCACACTCTCCCCCCACCCCAAAGTCTAGTACTATCTTTAATCCCTCTTCCACATTCTGCACGAATTAGGGCTTATTACGAGTGGGAGTGCAGTCTCATACTTAGGCTGCCACATTCTTCATGCTATTCTGCTCTGTTCGTCCTTACCCTCCCCTCCTTCATTATCACTATTTCCTTCACTCTTTTTTAGTGTATGTTTGATTAACAGTGCTCAGAGGCACCCAGGGCACATCTGCCTTTCTGAGAATATCATGTAAAATTGTTTAAAAGTTGTTTATATTTCTTCAAGTATGTTTCAGAAATAGAGTTTAAAAAATGAATAAGTTCTTTAAGAATTAAATACAAATCTCTTGAGAGGCAAAATTATAAAACTGTAATTTCAAATAAAAAGTATTGTTATAAAAAATACTCTATCCATATATCTCTGAGTTCTTTGTTGTAAACAAAAGAGTATGAGACAATTCAACCAGAAAAGGACTCTATTAAGTCATATGAAGTAGTTCCCAGTATCTCTGAGAAGACCAAAGGGTCAGGCTTGGGGTCTACACAGTGGGGGCCAGTGTCTGAACCACACTATGGGATGCTCCTGCAAGGATTTCATGGCCATCAGGCGGGCCCCTGACACCACAACTCCACCACTAGGGAAGGCCAGCCCCTTCACCACCATGTCCCTCAGGCCCGAGATACCGTCACCACTGTCTCTGCGAGGAGAAGGCTGTGACTAGTTCTCCACATTCTTTTCTTTTGGTTTAAAGCCTTTCACAAAGGGGTTCTAGGAAGGCAGACACGAGGACACACGTCTGTGAGTTTGCTGCAAGGAAGCTGGGAAAAAGTCTCTAGCTCCTCCCTAGGGAAGGTGGAACACAAAATACAGGCTGTCTCACAAACACGTGGGACAACAGAGCAAGACAGTACAATGGGGGCAAACAATTCATCAGCTCCCAGAAGGAGAAGATTCCTGTGGAGGGGCAGTTGCCTTCCGATTAGATAAAAGCAATCACATTTGATGATGCATGGACTAATTTCATCTTCCAGTGTAAGGCAGGTCATGTTAATGGGCTGGGGAGGGTATGTGTAGAGTTAAGTAACTACCTAGTATGAAGGAAGCGCTTCCATGTCAGAAGGCAGGGCAACGTGGTGGATTAGTGGGACCACTCCCCCACATTTTTCCGGAACCTACAAATCCGAATGCTTGTGCCACGTCAGAAAAGCCCATGCAATTCAAAAGGCACACTGCTTTCTTCTCTGTACCTTTGTAAGAGCTTATTTGGATTTAATTAAAAGCACTCTGGTGACTTGGCTGACTGCCATGGTAAGAAATGTGATATTACTTTTAGTACTTTCATCTCCTAATTGACCCAAGTATATGACATGGTCCTCAATAAAGAGCCTTTCCTACTTCTCATAATTTTTTGCCAAGTCACCAGAGTAGAGAACTATAAAGCAATAATAGAAACTGAACATAGGAAAATTACGTATTTTTTTTCAGGTACAATAAAACCCTGATACCCAAATTCATGTAATCATCTATCAGACCTCTCCCTAAATCTCCTTTTTCCATACTCCAAAAATTGCATCAAATAAAAAACCAAACCTACCCAGTTTTTATTAGGCAAGATGACAGTAGGTTTTATAAATATTTTGAGGGCCACTAAGCTACTAGCCTCAGGGATAAAGGAAACTCAGGAACACTGTGACTATTTCAGTCCAACATTCCTTCCCCATTTTTGTCTACTAACAAGATAAAAAAAAATGAATCAAACTATATTCATCTCCCTATAAAGAAAGTAATGTTTTTGTTTTGCATTTTACACAAATATCATTTAGTAGACTACTTGACCCCTTTTGGCAATTTTCTTGCTGTACATTTATCTCAAAAAGTCCATTATAAAGTTTCAAGTAAATGAACATAGAAGCATAAAGTTTAGGGGGCAGGTTATCATGCCTCTATGTATCCTATATAATCTTGCATACAGCAGGACCTCAATACATATTATCTGATAGAAATGATGATGTATGATTCTCTCTTCTAAAAATAAGAGCATAGAGAAGAGGAGGTGTGGTTTACTATTCTACACATTTAGATAGAACTCTTACCCATAATACAATTTGAAGTGGGAGGAGGATAGTCTCATTTCTTTTTTCTGACATGGCTATCTCCTGAACCCATCTGGGTCCCTTGATATAATAAAGATGACAAATCTAGTCTTTAAGGAATTATTAAAAACTAGAGGCCTGGTGCACGAATTCTTGCAATAGTGTGGTCCCTCATCCTAGCCTTCGGGATCAGCTGAAACCAGCTCTCTGACATCCCCCGAGGGGTCCCAGATTTTGAGAGGGTGCAGGCCAGGCCAAGGGACCCCACGGGTGCACAATCAGGCTGGGAGAGACTGCGGGAGGGCTCCAGGGCATGTCCAGCTCATCTCGCTCAGTCCAGATCAGCAGGACCCCAGCAGCATGCTAACCTACCAGTTGGAGCATCTGCCCCTGGTGGTCAGTGCACATCATAGTGAGCAGTTGAGTGCCCTTAGCATATCATTAGCATATTATGCTTTGATTGGTTGAATGGCTGACCGGACTTAGCATATTAGGCTTTTATTATATGGGATAATATGAGAAAATGATTATAGCTATTTGTTTTTCATAATAAAAAACATAACCCAATGCTCCATTCCTTATCATAAGTCAGAATATTTGTGATCACTGACAGAACTTTGGAAATTTGAAAGGCATAACAAATTTGAATAGATGTCTAAGATCATGGTAGAGTATTATAATAAGAATTTTCTAAAATCTACATGTGTTTATCTTAGTATTCTGAAATGATCTTTAAATATTCTTATTTATATTTTAAATTGTGATTAGGCTTACTTTGTAATACTAACTTCTAATTTCAACTTCTAGTCACACTCAAAAGGCAAATCATCTCCCAATTTATTCTGTTCCAAATTTAATTTTGTAATAATGAAAAAATAGAATGTTCAGTATTTGTTGGAATATTTTTTCAGCCCTTAGGAAATTCCAAGTCTGTATCTATAGTCTAATAAGCTCTTAAAAGTATGTCTTTGCCAACATTTCTTCCTCTTCACTCTTAGCTGTTGCTCCATAAAAATTAGAATTTAATCAGCCATGACTACTGGAATAAATAAACCTGACTTGATTCTGGACTGGCTTCGGGTTAGTAAGTCAGGACTAGGCAGGAGATGATTAGGTTGGAATTGTTCTGGCAATAGACCACCCAATAGACCTTGCAAAAATCTAGGGGCTGATAGGGAGGATTTGATGTACCCCAGTATAGATCAAAGAGCTGCAAATGGCTTTCCTTGGAATGTGGCATAATTCTCACATCAGACCCAAACCAGACTGGGTTATTATTCATGGTCATGGCATTTGAGCTCAGGCATAGAGATAGTTGCAGGACTTGCCTTGGTACCTTTCCTCTCACCACAGCCAATTTTCTGTCTGCATCTGCACCCCTGGAATTAATCCAGACAGAATGCCTGGATCATAGTAGATTTACTGAAATAAATAAATGCACATATGAGGAGAAAGCAAACACATCATAATGATTCCACATCTGTGTGGAACAAACTTCAACCATATCTAAAAGAAATGTTCTTTCTAAAATAAAGATATGAACATTGAATAATCCCTATAAAGGACTTCTCAAAACAAATAAAAGATACAGCAAAAATATCACTGAATAATTCAAATTACTCATAAACACTGAACCTATTTCAAAAGAAAAATATTTCTTTGTTTGCCATATTTTCCTGAATGGCCATAAACCTTGATCAAAATCATTAGGCCATCTGGTAAGAACTTAATCCAGAACAATAATAATAATTGCAACCAGTCTCATTGATCTATACTTTTAGATGAATTATAGTCTCTAATACTCATAAACCTTGTAAGTAATAGGCACTGATATGCATTATAGATGAGTAAACCATGACTGAGAGGTTGACTTGTCCAAGGTCACATATCTAGTTACAGCAGAACCAAAATTCAAACCTATTACATTTAGCATATGAGTGAAGAACTGTAGCTCTGGTTATATATAAAACCAATTTTCTATATAAAACGAGAGACCCAGCGCGCAATTGAAATCACGCGAGGTGGTGCGCCGCGGGGTGCCAGGCCGTGAGATGCTCCATGCACCTCATGGTGACCAGTAGTTTGGTCATTTTGGTCGTGACACCTCTTGGCTTTTTATTATTATGATTCCTTTAACCTTTTTTCTTCTCATTAATTGTTATTAACGGTTTTCATCTCTCTTTCATCTATAGTACCTTAACATGTAATGTGGATATGAGTAAGCAATTTACAGAAGGTACCTTTTGATCCTCAGCACACCCTATCAGATTGTAGGGCAGGTAGTGGGGTCTTCGTATTATAGACTAGGAAAATGGAAGCTCAGAAGTTTTGACTTGCCAGAGTCACAAAGCTGGACCCACAATCCAGTGATTTTTTTCATAATACATGCTCCCTCCTTGAAGTATCTCTTGAAGTGAACAGAGAATAGGCATTAAAGAAGCACAACTGATTTGCCTAAAAACCAAACAACCAAACAAAAACACTGTGGATATTTGACAAAACAATAGTTCTCGACCAGAACTAGTGATTGAAACCATATTTTTTAGATCATAAAAACCAAAGCCATTGTAAAATTATTTCCTGCCAAATGAAAATGTCACGCTTGGTCTTTGACTAGCTTAGCTTAGATAAAAACAGATCAACCTCACAGCGTGGAATGTTCTTCCACTTCATGACTAAAGGCTGGATGTGTTCC
>NW_006299705.1:2970240-2987306 GCF_000327345.1 Myotis davidii | reverse complement strand
ACCACAGAATCAAAATATCTGCTATTTGATCTGATGGCTGGTACATTCTGGCCTGAAAATATATTTTTCTCATTTCAATTTCAGAAACTAGCAATGTATCTCAGGGCTCATGTCAATCAGGAGTTTTGCTGAGCAAAGTGACAGAGTCATGACCCGAATTGTTGAGCAGTAGAGACAAATGACACCTGAAGCTAAAAGCGGGTCAACGTTCTGCAGGCACAGCTGCTTGCTGCAGGTCTTAGAACCCACGATGGTGATCTGAAATTCTTGAGGATTTTGGCCCATATTGAAAAATTAGGAATCAAGATTCTTTTAGTCTCCCATCGACAAGTTGACTACCTCCATCTTCAACAGCTCTGGGGATCATCATGTAAACATTGGATAAAGAGAAATGTTATAAGGTTGTTTTTTAAAATATATTTTTATTGATTTCAGGGAGGAAGGGAGGGGAAGAGAGAGATAGAAACATCAATGATGAGAATCACTCATCCGCTGCCTCTGGGGATCAAACCTGCAACCCAGGCATGTGCCCTAACCAGGAATCGAACCCTGACCTCACGCAACCACTGAACCACGCCAGCTGGGCTATATTTTTATTTGTACTGGCATTTCTTTACAACTAGTGTGGTTGAACATTTCAGGGCATATTAGATAAGCAGTTATATGGTACCTTCTGTAAAGTGCTTACTCATATCCAGTATTAAAGTCTACATGTTTTCTTAGTGATTTGTGAGAGTATTTTATGAAGATAATTCTTTGTTCTGTTTGCTGGAAATTCCCATTATTTATCTTTGTGTTGATTATGCTTTTAATTTTAAGAATTACGGTCATTTTAAATTCATAGTCATACCTGTTTGTACTTTACATTGCGATCTGGCTTGCTTATTATTATTTTTTATCCAGGCAAGGAGCAGAATGTTGAAACGCTTTTCCTGTGTCTTGCCCTTCAAGAAGTAATTTATCTAAATGTTATGAGCAGGAAGAAAATCACATATTTCCAAACATAAGATTCATCTTGATTTTTACTCTGTTACTTGGCACAATTCTGAACTGTCGCAGATCACTGCCTTTTGGTGTTTTCCTCCAGTGCATACAGATAAAAAGCCATCAGTGAGAACAAGGGCTTACCAACAGACTTAAATGCGAGTTCTAAATGCTCTGGAGAGTACTGATCAGGAACTGGGGGAGGAATACTAAGGTGTTAAATCCTTTATAAGAAAAAGGGAATGGATGAATGGCTAATGAACAGATGAGTGAAAGAACACTGCCTTAACGCAAACTGCAGTGTTCGCCAGCCCTCGAGGGTGAACTCCATTGTTACCTGGGTCTTATCAACTCAGGATCCCCAATGCTCAGGCTATGAAGATCCCCTAGGATTTTTCTGTACATTCTGTCTCCTGCTTGCCAGTGATGTCTTCCTGCTGGATTTGCATACTCCTCCTCTCTAACCTCCCTATTTTTAAAGAGAAATAGTGTGAGAATATTTCAAAGATAGAGAGGTTTCATCATGGAAGAAAGGGAACATTATGTTATTTGCCCTGTGTTGAGACCAAATACATAATACCACTCACAGTATCTCTTCAACCCTAATATTCAATTAATGAATATTAATTGAATAAGTTGCACAGTATTTAACCAATATCTACAATATGAGTGATGGTACTTTCGACAAGAGCAAAAACTGATCATGTGCTTACTATGTGTCAGGCCTTATTTCAAGTGCCTTACATATGTTAATCCCTACAGTGACTCTATGAGGTATATACCATTATTGGCCAAATTTTGCAGATGAAGAACAGAGAGTTGGATAAATGACCCAAAGTTACACGGGTAAAAAATGATGGAACTGGGCAGGAATCAACTTGGGCTGTCTGGCTCCTGAATTTCTGCTCTTTATAGTTATGACATACTGTTTGTGTGCAAAATCTGTTCTGCCTTGAATAAAAACAATAATATCACTAAAGACATGTGACATAATTACTGAAGCCTTTGTTACAAAATAAACATGAAAATTAAACAGAGTAAATGTATAGTGGGAGCTGCTACTTAAGGCAACACCAACTTTCTCTCCTGCTCCTGGGAAAGTACTGAGTGCAGGGGAGCCCCCCACTAACCAAAACAAAAACACACATTACAACCACTGACCCACAAACAACAAAACACAGCAATTTGTTTCCTCCTGTCCTTACAGCCGAAAGAGACAGTACAGTCGTTCCCCCTTATTCATGGGCCATACATTCCAGGATGCCTAGTGTATGCCTGAAACCACGGATGGTACTGAACTCTATGTATACTATAGATACATACATGCCTATGCTAAAGGTAGTTTATAAAATAGGCACAGTAAAAGATTAACAACAATAACTAATTATAAAATAGGACAATTATAACAATATACTGTAATAAACGTTATGTGAATAGCTTGGGCCATTATTAAGTAAATAAAGTTGACTTGAACACCAGCACTACAATCTGATAACTGAGATGGCCACTGAGTCACTAACAGGCAGGGAGCACATATGCCTAGATACACTAGACACAGGGATGATTCACCTCCCAGGCGAGACAGGTCAGGACAGAGCAAGACAGTGTGGATTTCATCATGCTACTCAGAATGGCATGCAATTTAAAATTTATAAATTGTTTATTTCTGGAATTTTCCATTTAATGTTTGAGACCTCGGTTGACTGCAGGTAACTTAAACCAAGGAGACTGAAGCTGGGTAAGGAGGTGGCTGTTGACTAGAGTGTTTGTGTGTTATATAAAATCCTAGCACTTTAGAATTGGGCTCATCTCGTTCTACCTGCCTCCCACCTACTACTGCAGAAATGCCTTTTACAATAATCCTGTCACCCGTCACTCAGCCCTTGACAGAACATCTGCATTGACATAAGCTCACTAATTAGTAAAATTGCCTCCTAGGCAGTGTTAAAAGATAAACTGAAGCATATTAAAATTTATAAGAGCTTATTTGAATAAAAATGAATTCAAATTGGGCAGCATCCAATCTAGCAGATAGAAAGAAGCTCCAAGGAGCTGTACAAAATGAGACTTTTATAGGCAGAAGGGAGCAGGAACAAGAAAGTTATACTAGACAAAAGATGATTGGTTATTGCTAAGTTATTCTCCGTTAGGGGAAGGCAGGGGTCTACCAAGCAGATTCCCTAATAGTTCTGATCAGGTGATTCCTGACTGACTAGTTTAAGATTCCATTTCTGGGGGAGCTGAAACTGTAATTAAGCCTTGGTTTGGTGACTTGGGGCTTTGGCGAAAGTGACTATTTTCTTTTTATCAGTGGGTAGTTGAAATTTGCCTATTTGTAAAGTTCATTTATGTGTTCACCAAATGTTTGCTCAAACTGTGTTCATGTCAGCCTCTACCATAAAACAGCTTCTGAGCCCTGGCCGGGTGGTTCAGTTGGTTAAAGTGTCATTCTATGCACCAAAAGGTTGCAAGTTCCATTCCCAGTCAGGGCACATACCTAGGTTTCAGGTTTGATCCTAGTCAGGGCACCTATGGGAGGTAACCAATCGATCAATGTTTCTCTCTCACATTGATGTTTCTTCTTTCTCTATCTCTCTCTCTCTCTCTCTCTCTCTCGCTCTCTCTCTCCCTCCCTCCCTCCCTCTCTCTCTCTCTCTCTCATCAATAAAAGAAAAACAAGTCCTCAGGACTAAAACAACAAAAAAGGAAAGAAATAGCCCCTGAGAATCCAGTGGGGGTTAAGATATACACCTTGTTTTCAAGGAGCTTAGTATACCTTTTTAGTTAGAATCTTGCTTGTAATGATAGAGTATATATTAGCAGCATAATAATTATTTTCTTATTAATCGTGTACAAGTTACATAAATTGCTTTGAAAGCAATCAGCTAAGTCATTTAGCCCTATATTGGGAACAGCCCAAATGCCCTCAACAGCAGAGGGAAAGACATGTCATGGTCTAGTCACACTACGGATACACCTGAACACCGCCCCACCCGAGAACACATAAACTGCAGCCACTGCAACCACACGGTGAATCGCAGAAGCCAACAAGAAAGAGTTCAGACTACATGATTCCATTTGTGATTACATCATGTTCAAATCAGGTAGAACTAATCACTGTTACTAGAAGTCAGACTGAGGTTACTCTGAGGGGGGGGGGTGGCGATAGTGACTGGGAGAGATGTGAGGGGGCTTCTGGGTACCTCAAAGATTCTTAATCTGGGTGCTGGTTACTCGAGTGTGTTGTTCACTTTATGAAAATTCATCAAGCTGTCCACTCAAGATCTTTGTACCTTTATGTATGTCCATTTCAATCAAAGCACACAAAAAGAAAGCCATTATTAGAAACAATAGAAAAACGTTCATCAGACTTAAGAAGAACATGAGTCAGATGGTGGAAAAACTCCAATTCCCATTCTTCAGTGGGATGTGCATAAGCACTCAGTTCAGAAGATGGATTGGGAGAGAGCCAAAACATCACCATTGGTAAATACAGGCCCAATTTCCGTAGTGGGGAAAAGGCACTGGCAGAGCTCTGCAAAGTAAAATGAATGAACAAGGGCAGTCACTTTCAGACCTGTCCTAAAGGCTGAGGCTTCCCAGAGACCACCTGAGAGAGCCCCACGGGCAGGCCGGGCCCCAGGCTGCCTCCTCTTCCACAGAGGTCTTCCTGGCGCAGAGGCAGGGCTTTTTATTTTTAAAATGCTGACTTGGCAGTTCTGTTCCTTATTACGAGAGCACATGGAAGCACTGCTTTATGTTCTTTACATTTTATTTGAATTCTGTAGTGCTGTGGAGTGTGCATCCGCCATTAGAAAATAAATAGTCATTCAGTATGAAAGCCTTTTGAGGCTTTATGTTTGAGACAGCAAACCTTCACACAATCATGAATTTGAGCTTAATAGCCAATGTTTTGAAATAGATATATACCCATGGATTAAGAATTCCCTCAATGATCATCCTTTCCCCTCTTCTTTTCTGCTTATCTTTTAAGACCCAACTCAAATGTCACCTCCCCCATGAAGCCTTCCCCAAAACCCTTCATAATTCACTGCTTTCTTATTTTCTTCTATTGAACTTTGTGTCTTTATTTTAATATGTCTAAAGGGAACTAGCATGGTGGCCTTTGAATTATACAGATCAACGTTTCTTGATTTCTCAGAACCCCAATTTTTTTCCCATTTTCAGGATTGGGTAATTTTGATGATCAAGAGTTCCTGTAACACATCTGGCACAGAGAAGAGACTCAAATGAAGGCACTCAATTCCCCCTCACCCTGCTCTATATATTTTTTTGAGCTAACATGCATTACCTTCTAATATTTATCAATCTCATATATTAAGTTTATTATTTAGTATCTATCACTCCCCACTAGAGCATAATCTCTACTTACTTGTCTGTTTTGTTCATTGACAAGTTCCAAATGCCTAGAACATTGCCTGCAGCACTGCAGGTACTCCAAAAACATCTGGAAAATGAATTCCTTCTCACCCCTCTTGCTGTACCACCCGGGAAGCCTGGTAGATTTATTTTATTATTTTATTTTAGCCTGGTAGATGTATTAACTACCACTAGCCTTAAGCTTTTTGAGGGCAAGAACCTTCTTCAGTGCAGCATGGCTCATTGTTTGCAAATAAGGCATTATTGAGAAGTCAGCAGCAAGTTACCTTGCTATTACACTTAAACCCAAAAGCAACATAAAATAGCTTTAACACGTTAAGCGCCCAGCCTGTTTTGTCTTCCAGATGGAAAGTATAGTCAGACACCGGTAACTGAAATGGCATTTAACGTGTTAAACAATGCAGTTTAGAGCAACAAAACCTTAGCATTAGCAGTATAAAAGAGCATAAGCCACTTAGCCCTAGAGCAGCATCCTGGACCACAACAGATTAATTTATGTGTTGTTTCGTTTAAGATTGCAGCCAACCCACTCAACACAGATCAGTATAGGAAACTGAGAGGGGAGGAAATAAATCAGAGCCAGAAGGGAGAACTGCGTGATGTTAAATGTTACTTTTTTTCTGCTTTTAAAATTTATTTTACACTACAGAAGAAGACACAACCTGCTGATATACATAAAGACATGAAACAAAATGCTTGGAGAAAGCACTGGAAACAATAAAAACAAGTGACTACACTCTGTGGTGTCTGGCTTACACTGAATGATGTTTAGCAGCATAATAAATAAATCTAATGTGGTTTCACTTAGAAAATGAAATATGCAGTATAGTAGCTCATCATTTATGGGAGTGGGGTGAGGCTCAGGGATTGTTACTAAGCAATAATAAGTATACTGGGGGCTCTCCTGAATTCTAGGATAGGTAGAAGGTGTAGTTGTTAATCATGTGAGCTTTGAAACCCTGCAGTCTGAACTTGAATCTGGGTTCCACCTATTATTAACTACGAGTGACTTTTACTTAAGTCCATGATGGCTGAATTTCTCCAGAGCAAGTGCTGACAGAGAGACTGAGACTGCAGTCTTTTATCCCAACAAATACTTCTTCTGTATGTTTTTTTATTACATACACAAGTCTTAATACAATATAAGACGCCTACACAAGAGTGCGAACATTAGGGGGTGGGATCATCAAGGCCATCTGGAAGGCTGGTTACACAGATGGCTGAAACAGCTAGGGGCTGGTGGATCTCTCTCTCTCTCTCTCTCTCTCTCTCTCTCTCTCTCTCTCTCTCTCTCTCTTTTCCCACAGCTACCTTGGGCTTCCTTATTCCATGGCAGTCTCAAGGTAATAAGGCCTGGGTTCAGAAATACTGAAAACTGTATCTGACTACATCTTATTGGTCAAAGTGGCCCACTCAGTTTCAGGGCAGGAGAGACAGACTTCACCCTTTGGCAAGGTGACATTGCAACAGTGGAAGTTGGATCAGAGAGGTCAACCATAGCTATTGTTGAAAACACAATCTACCACATGTGGTACAGGAGAGAGTTCAGTGGATCTTTGGAAGAGGTTAATGCTAAGCTAGGCTTTGACATAAACTGAGACCTAGGATCGGAGAGAGGAGGTCCAATGCCAAGAGCTACTCAGGGGTTGGACACACTGCAGCTGGAATGACATCAGCAGAGCCATGGAAACCGGATAGTGTGAGTCACTTGTGGGGATGTATGGAATTTTCTTGGCAGGAACAGGAAAGTCACATCAGGGGCAGACAAGAGATGGGGATGGAGACAATTGTCCCAGGGCCTTGGATGCTAAACTAGAAACCCAGACTTAGAAGAAGACTACATAGATTTTGGCAGAAAGTATGCCCTTGGAAACACTTTTGAAGCAAGGACCTTGACATTTATGAAACATTTACCATAAGTCGGGCACTTCGTTTGTCCAATTCTTACAGCAAGCCTACAAGGTGAGTATATCCTCTTCTTTTTTTTAGATGAGGAAATTGAACCTTGGAAGTTTAAGTGATTTGCCAAAGTTTACAAAGCTAGTAAGTGGAAGATCTGGGCTTCAAATTCAGGTCTGTTTGAAATCTCATACTCTGAACTCATTCATTGTTGTCATTGTAACATTCCAAAAGGAAGAAATATTTCAGGTGTCATTAAAAAGAGGCACCTGAGCCATGTGGCTCCAAGGGACGGACCTGAAGTCAAGATTGTTTTAACTAACTGGGGGGTAGGGGAGGCCAGGGTATTGTCAAGGGTGGGGGGTGGGGGGGAAAGGAGACATATGTAATACTCTTTGTAATACTTTAAGCAATAAAAATAAATTAAAAAAATAAAATAAAATTTCCATTAGCACCAAAAAAAAAAAAAAAAAGGATTGTCATAACTAAGCCAGAGTAACCAGCCACGTGAGCAGCACCTTGGACAGAGCCAGGCGCTGCCGTGAATGGGAGGGCTGAGTTACACAGGAAGTGTGGGCATCTCCAGGTCACAAGGTGGAACAGAGGAGCCTGTGTAAACATGGGCAGAGAAAGCTGGAAGAAACGGCCAGAAGAGCTGCCCGAGGTGAGAAGGCAGAGCATGGAAAATCATCTAGATTTTGGGGCTATACTCATAGGAAAAAGCCCTAGAACAGTGATGGTGAACCTGACACTCATGTCAGAGGTGATATGCAAAACTCATTTTTTTGGTTGATTTTTCTTTGTTAAATGGCATTTAAATATATAAAATAAATATCAAAAATATAAGTCTTTGTTTTACTGTGGTTGCAAATATCAAAAAATTTCTATATGTGACACAGCACCAGAGTTAAGTTAGGGTTTTTCAAAATGCTGACACGCCGACCTCTAAAGGTTCGCCATCACTGCCCTAGAACCTCCTTTATCTATGAATGTTGTCTTCTTTGACTAATGGGGCAGCTTTTGCAGAATTTCAGGTAATGGCAACATTAACTCTGGTGTCCAATGGAGATCAGGGGGCAGGTGCTGGTTACAAATACTGCATTCAGATGGTCCTTATAACCAGTGTTTAATCACTCACCCTCACCAAAACACCAAGGCTAGAGGGCTCTGCTATTGCCTCCACTGGCTGTGTCCCTCTTCATGAGATGAGGAATTCACCAAACCAAAGAGGTGTGCCTGTATGAATCCACTCCCCGCTCTAAATACCAGGCATCCCAGAACTCACTGCCCAGATGTCTTGAACTTGTTTCAGGGTCTCCATAACCCTCCAACTTGGTCTTTCTTTCCAAGAGTGAACTCTGCCACTGCTCTGTGTACCTCCAGGGCTTAGGGGTGACCCAAGAGACAGCTGTATAGTGAAAGGGCGAGGGCTACACCCTCCATCTTGCCCTGAATCCTCCATTTTTGGGCAGAGCCATGTGCTCAGCAAAGAGCTCCTTTCCGGAAGAAGCCCAAGCCTCTGCTAGCCACACCTAGGATTTCTTTAAACTAATCAATGACAATCAAGGGACGTGCGCACCATAGATATGACCATATCCTGTGTAACAAGACACCGACTTGTGCCTGGCCAATCGGCAGGGCCCACAGTCCTCTCTCCTCCCCTTACTCCAACCCCCCTATTAAACTCCTCTTCCCATGGGGCTCTCGGCCGCTTGCCATTGTGTTGGCGAGTGTGGCTGATGTGGGGGGGCAAACTAGTTTGAATAAAGACTCTCTGCTTTTGCTTCAGATTCGGCTGGCTCCCTGGTGGTGGTCTTTTGGGGTTCTTGAAATCTGGGCATAACATATAGCTGGATAAGGGGTCATGAAAAGAACTTGGACATGCAAGCTAGGATGTCCACACACATGCTCATGAGGCCCTTTGACATGAGGAATAAATCTGGAAGTGGGAAGAGAAGGAGTCTGACTGAGGACTGGGGAAGAACTCACAGGATTTAAGGTTCTAAATTGAATCTAGCTTTTCAGTTCATTCTGAAGGCATATTTAGGAAGGTAGAAGGATGGAATATATTTTATCTAGCATTAGTTAGCTTATCTATAACTCTATTTAGATGTACAAAGTATAGACCTCTATTTGTATTCCTGCACAAACCCTGCAGAAATGGGCCTGTGAATCCTGATGCAGGCACAAGCTTGAGAGGCACCTGATTAGACTTTCTCTCTACCCTCTGCTCCTCCCAGCCAGCTCAACTCACAGGACCCCACAGTCCACTCCCCAGACTTGACAATGGTAGTTCCTGATCATGTGCCTTGATAAATAGAATGTTGCCTATTTCGCTGAGCTGTGCTGCCATGACTTCCCCTATTTCTCAAGCAGATGGGTTTCAACTGTGCTGTAGCCCTAGTTTCTCAGTTTGAAAACATGCCAAGAAGAGTAGCGTTCAAAACCCTGTGACCACTCAAGGTAGCCAGCATTGCAGGGCGACATCTATGAGTGAGGGCTCAGCTGTTGTCACCACACCATTCCGACAGCACCAACTTACCAGAGGCTGAGGGACACTTGGCTTCCACACTCCATGTGCACAAGTGTTCATATTTAGACCGTTTGCTGCAACATCAGCATCCAGGATTTGAAACGTTATCTCCAGACCACATTGTTCTTCCTCTCCAGGCTTACTTCCTTTGTGCAAATGCTCTTATACCAGCCTGTAAATGTAATTCAAAAAGTCTTCACAGAATTTAATATTGTATTTCTATTCAAGTGAATATTTAATTTGGCACATGAAGTCCGTTTCTGCATCTTCTATTTGCTGATATCAAGGGCATTTTCTGTTGCATTATTCACTATCTTTTGAAGAAAATTTCATGCACTAAATTTGTCTCATAATTCAGTGCCAGGAAACTGTTTTTACTGGAAGAGCTGGAATGGTTCCCTTTAAACAGATAATAGTTGACTTTTCAACCCATTATTTTTTCTTTCTGCATTGGCTGCTAGGAGACTCAGTTAAATTTAATACTCATAATAATGATCATATTCAATTACCTCTTGTGTTCCTTAGTCATACTTGTTTCACCTTTATTTTTAACTATCCTATTGTATATGTGTTTTATATGTTTTACTGTTTAAAGTTAAAAGAGCTAATTCTTTTTTTGAAAGCAGGTACAGACTTATAAGTATATGTATACTTATTTTATTATGCTGTCATTTGTATAAAAGATGCTAATATTATTATTGACTCTTACGGGAATATATAAGCTTGAATTTTGGTAGGGATGAGTTAAACAGAGATACCCATTTTTTTTTCTTTCTCAGAATATAACAGTACTGAACTAAGCAGTAGATGTAATTAATAATTTCTAATGTCAACTCATTAATTTAAGCTGATTGTTGTAGAATGTCACCCTGACCATTAACAAATGGGTCCCCTGCTGTAATGTGACCTAGGTAATAACAGAGATATTGAATGTATTACCTTCTCAGGCAGTTTTTTTCATAGGTTAGACAATTTTGGAATGCAACTGCTACTTGGTCAACTTGAAAGAGAAGTGCAATTTCCTACTTAGTGAAATTATGAGTAAGAACCCAGTGATGCTACCCAGTTGCAGTCTCGTCACTGAATCTGTGAGTACCCCTGGCAGTCACGGGAGGGACCAAGGTGACAATGGCAATAGGGCAGAGTGCAAGGCTTGCCTGCTGCTCTAGAAACAGGCAGCATTGCTGGGGTGGCCTCATTCAGAGGGGTTGAGGGCATGGGAAGTGGGGTGCCATCATTGGGAGGGTCTGAGATACGGTTTCTCTGAGTCCAGATCGTGTGGGAAGCACTGGCATCAAGTGCGCACCTAGCTGTGATGAGCAGGCAATGTGCCCGGCAACTGCAGCAGAGCCCAGGAGGCAGGGTCAAAGGGTGACTGATTTAATGGGGAAGTTATTGGAAGAGTTTGACGCAAACCCTTCACCAAATGGTAGCTCAGGCAGGGGCATCATTTAACTTGTGACAGTGGGTCAGACAAAAGACCACACTTGCAATTCTTAAAATTCAACAAATCATTTCAAAAATATTAGGATGATTTGATGAATATTTTGCACAATTTATATCTGTTGTATGCTATCTCATTTAGCTGATCTAGAGAATAGAAGAAAAATGTTGATGTTTGATGTATATATTAATTTATATTACTATGCTGATTGTGAATACTGTGAAGTATTTTGAACTTCACTCATGGATATGTCCCAGATTAAAACCAGTGAAAGGTCTAGTGGTTCTCTCCACCCCCAGAGGAGGCTCATTTCTGAGCTAACTGCCCTGCGAGAGCCAATCAGAATAGTGCTGCCAGACACACCCTGGGTGCCTCCCGGAAGTATGCATAGCAATAGCTCTGAGCCATAAGTGTACCAAGAAGAGCATGTCCTTTCTTAACGCATGTTACATCATTATCAGCACACATCAGTGGATCTTACTCCTATGGGCCCCTTTCGTTGCTAAGATAATAATTCCCACGTGGCATCGACCTCTGAATCCTTTTAATACTCTGTGGCCAGTGAGTCTGTGAAGTGCTCCAAAGCCCCCCTTTTCTCCTAAAGCTCTTGGATAGGGGGGGACATAACTCCTACTCCTTAGACCAGTGGTTCTCAACTTTCTGGCCCTTTAAATACAGTTCCTCATGTTGTGACCCAACCATAAAATTATTTTTGTTGCTACTTCATAACTGTAATGTTGCTACTGTTATGAATCGTAATGCAAATATCTGATATGCAGGATGGTCTTAGGTGACCCCTGTGAAAGGGTCGTTACACCGCCAAAGAGGTTGCGACCCACAGGTTGAGAACGGCTGCATTAGACAAATACAATGGAAACTATCCTATTTGAAAAGAACTTTACAGGAATAAAGAAAACCAAGTCTCTGGCCACAGCAATCTGTTTTACAGGAAAATTATTAAACCAAACCCGAAATATGTAAATATATTTTCCTATATAGGGTCTCTTGACCGTTGAAAATGTTAAGAAATAAAGCCTTTTCTACTCAAAAGTTATTGAATTTTTTTTAAAGTAGGTAATCATTAAAATCTTTCCTTTAAAGTGATTTCCCTGAACTTTCAACCCTATGAAATAATCACCATAGAAACAGGGTCTGAGGTGACTTGGACCAAAATCTGCCTTTGGAACTGAAGGACTCCATTCAATCAAGTTCTGAAAGTGGCTGATGCAGAAACTGAACCCATTTAAAGAACTTACTCTGATTAGACCCTGGTTGATGGTTCTACTCAGAGCACTAGTCAAAAGATGCCACATTGAACTCTAAGCTGACATTCTGATTTTTATCCCAAAGTAAACATCACATGGTAACTGGCATCATAATGCACAGTTGTAGGTTAAGCTGAATTTTTTTTTTAAAGCAAATTCTTCTTGGACCTGTGGAGTAGCCAAATATTTGTTTACCTGTCCCTGAAATGACATATGCTTACTGAATAGGATGGGTAAACATGGCTAGAGACTTTATTATTGGTGTATTTTTCCCTCTAATAAATACTTTTTAGCATTGTCGTTGGATTCGGGGCTTTCTCAGATTCTGACTGAGAAATCACTGTAACCCATGTTAAAATGCAAATTCCCATGCCCCACCTCATATATATTAAATGACTCCCTGGGATCGGGGTTGGAGAATCTGCATTTTAATAAGGACTCCAGTGATTATTAAGAACAGTGAGCTCCGAGGATACTTGTTCTATAAGACAAGGACTGATGACATTCATCTATGCATGCTACTCATTCATTCATTCATTCATTTATTTGCTAATTGCACCGCCATTTATTGAGTGCATTCTCCTGAGTGCTGGGGATATAGAAATTAATAAAATGCAATTAAGGTCTAGATTTAATTTGTTTCTCAACTGGAGGCAATATTGTCTCCTGGGGGACATTTGGCAGTTTTGGGGAACATTTTAGGTTGTCACAACTGGGAGTGGGGGTGGCAGCTGGTGGGTAGAGCACAGGAAAGTGCTCCCTCCTGTGAAAATAAAAAACGATCCACCCTACAGTGTCAATAGTGCTGGGGCTGAAAAGCCCTGATTTGTACTGTGCCCATTCATTTAGGCAGGCTAATCACTGGCGTTACCTGGAAGCTTTTCAGATATCCATATCCTATAAATTATTGTCTGACCAATGTGCATGTACATTGAGAAGTGGGGCTGAACCATGAATACATGGATTACAAGGTGCTAGACAAGTCCTGATTTGCAGTGTGAACAGCAGAAGGAACTTTCATCTGTGACATAAAAGGCTCCAGTGACATGCCATGGTTACTCTCCCAGCTTGATTTTATAAATGAAGACATATCGCCAAACTGATTTTGGATTATCTTTACATTGCTCAATTAGCCAATAGTCTAGATAATGTTTAATAAACATATACCATCCTTAAAAAAATACCATGTACTTCCCTACAGCTAATATAGCACAATAGGAATTGGATTTATCTTCCCATCTGAAACAACAACAACAAAAAAGAAACTCCAGACAAAATATATGAAAGAACAGTTTCCAAGATGGAACATTAGGCAATGAATGACAGTGGTCCTGGGAGACAAAAACAAGGTGCTGAGCCCCAGCTTGCTGCCTGGATCTGTTGTTTCTGCTAACGGATCATTCCTTTGTGTGGTTCATAATTTTGGTTTATGAGTTCACTTTCTGTTGTTTTTCCTTTTTCCTCTATGAGTCTAATTTACTCTCAGTTGTGAAAATATTTCCACTTAATAGTTTTTGCTTTGATTTGATTCTGCTGAGTGCTCCAGAGGGTTTTACCTACCAAGAACTAGGATTTGTTTGTTTTTAGTGATACAGAATTGATGTTTTATTTCCTATAGGACCCTTTTATCCCCCAAAAGCCCTAGTAAAAGACATACTTGTTTATCTTTCTCTGAGTTGGTGAACGGCTGTTTTCCCCTCCTTATCCTTGAGGAAGTCCCAGCTTTCTGAAAATTGTCTTGGGCCCAGTTTTACTTTGAGCAGGCCCAAGTTCACGCTCATGTACCCACGAACTTCCTACACCCTATCCTCAACCCCCGCTCCGATGTCAGGGCTTTTGTCCAGATCCAACACCCTGTCCCCCAGGCAGCTGTTCACTTCTATAGCTTTAAGGTCTTTCTTCACGTGTTTACCAGAAATTTCCCCTTACTTATTTTGGATTCAACTGTATTTAAAATATTTAATTTGTTGTTTAGCCAGGATTTCCATGTACATACAGTTGGAGGATAGAGTATTGGTGTTTGCTCGGTCCCATCACTCTTTGTGTTCTTGCCTAAGTGCGTCAAGTAGGCTGTAACGGATCACACCTTGGGCTTCTTAGGGTAGAAATCACATCTTAGAAATTTTAGCACACAGTCTTCCACTTAACAGACCCTCAATAAGTATTTGTATGATGAACAGTACTATGTGAGGCTCACCAATGTCTGTTGACTGGAAGCTGAAAAAAAGTACATCGAAAAAATTTATATTTGTACTCTTCACTGCACCCAGCACAGTATCACCTACAGCCCCCTTTTAGTAGTATTGGGGTATGTGTGTGTGTGTGTGTGTGTGTGTGTGTGTATTTGCCAGGCTGATTTCCACTTGAATAAATCTCTTCAGATATTCAAATCAGTATCGTTGAATCTTTTCCCATGCCCCACTCACCTGAGGTACCTCATCATTTCTAACTGTAATTGGCTAACTTGATTGTACCTTTGGTGAGGGTGGGTGGGATGCCTTATAAAAGGGCGTGTCAGAATCCCAGGTGAGATGTGTAGTTTTAAAATTCCTTCTCCATCCACCGCCCACCATCCTGGTTGAAAATCATTGCCTCAGTAATCCAGACAAACTTCTGAAAAGGAGTTAAGTTCTAAGCTAAAATTTGTTATTCATTTTGCTATTCATTTTGCATCCACACATGTTTGAAATGGTCAGGCACGAACAAGCGTTAACACTTTCATTGGCTTCCCTGAAGTTGTACAGAAAGTTAATGGAGTGATACAGCAGAGATGGGCCATCTGACTTCCATTTTTTTTTCAATGTGCTATTAAACACACAAACTCTTGGTCACCATATTACATTTCTTTGGGTATCCAGCTGCAAGTATGTATCAAACAGTGTGGCAAATCTTGCATGTAGAAATTAATGGGCTCAGTGCCTCAATGCAGAGAATAAAGATTTGGATTTTTATTTTGTTTTCAGAAATACACAATTTTAGCAGATGTGATAACGTTTCAAGGAATATTTTCCTAATACATTCATTCTTTTACAGGAAACAGATTTCCAATGTGATATGATGTTTAGGGTGTTAGGCAGAGCTTCTAAAAGCCCTGCTTCCTTCTGCCACAGATAAACAGCCCAGCGGTTTGTGAAAAGACATTATGCCATGTGAACACATTAGCCTCTAGGGCTAGGCTGTCTCACTTAAACTATCTATGAGCCTGCTCACTGAATGCTCGCTGGCAGAAATCCCCACCGGGAATGCCCCATAGCCATCTGCTCTATCCCTGGTACCCTGCATATGTGCCAAGGGGGATGGCAATCTCTCCCCAAGTTTTGCTTAGGTGTTTAGATGGCTAAAAAGGGCAACATAAAATAATTATTATGTACTCAAGGCACGTGGGTTGTTATCATGTTATGATATTTGATTACACTTTGCTGTCCTGCATTTTCAAATCCATTCTGCTAGTTGTTTGTAAACATGCACAGATGGAGTGGAGAGGGCAGGGCAGAGTGGGAAGAGCAGCTCCCTGCTGGGTAAAGGGAAGCCCCGAGTGGGGATCTGTGTCCTGTCTCTGATCTACCTTTACCTGAAGATGAAACTTTGAGCAAGTCACTTCCCCCGTGTACTTCCCTATATTAAAAAGGAAAGACTTTTCCACAGATTAACCTTATAAAATGGAAAGAAATTATAGCATCAGAAAACAAATTCAAAAGATAAATGATGGACTGCAAAATAACAACAACCAATCAACCAAATTATTTGCAATACTGATGAAAAGGGTTAATATGCCTAATTAAGAGCTCCTCCAAATTGGTGAAAATGAAAAACACAGACAACAAATAGGCAAAGAATATGATAGGTTTCATAGAACATGAAAAGCAAATGACCAATAAATAGGGACGACATGCTCACAATGTTCAAAGCAACACTGGAACACGGTTTGTTTTTTTAATGCATCTCACTGGCAAATAGAAAAAAACAAACATGATGGTTAATATCCAGGGCTAGTGAGAGTGGAGGGGCTCTTTCAGGCACTGTGGCGGGAATGTGAATTGCTGCGTGCTCTTAGGAAAGTAATCTGACAATGCCTATCAACTTGCCTAGCAACGCCATTTGCGAAAATCTACCCTACAGAAATAGAAGCAATGTTGTTATAGGAGATTTTTATTGCAGAGTGGGACCAAAAATTCCGGCAAATGACCTGAATCCCCATTAACAGGAAAGAGTCGAATAAGTTATATCAGTGATTCTCAACCAGGAATGACTATGTGCCCCAGGGGACATTTGGCAATATCTGGAGATATTTTTGATTGTCACAACTGGGGACTGAGGGCCACTGGCATCCAGTGGGTAAAGGCCAGGAATTTCACTAAACATCTTACAGTGTACAAAACAGCCACCCCAAACAAATAATAATCTGGCCCCAAATACCAATAATGCTGAGGTTAAGAAACCTGCATGTATGTGTGTGTATATATACTGAAGTGAGTCCTTGAGACAATACTAAGAAAAAGTCAGACTAATTTGTAATATTTCATTTTATTAAAATATGATT
>NW_006299705.1:2964390-2970044 GCF_000327345.1 Myotis davidii | reverse complement strand
TATATATAATATATATATGCATGGTGTGAAGTATGGAGGTATTTATGCCAAGCTGGTAACACTGCTTGCCTTGGGAAGGACTAGGGGTAGTGGTATGGAAAGAAATACCACCCCCACCCCCTACAAATACTCACAGACACACATGCGCTGCTAAATGCCTGTTTTGGGATGGCTGAACCAGAATCATATGGAATGCTTTTGAAAAATGTGTATTTCCTGGACATAATCTAGATTTATTAGATCAAACACCATGCCTCTGAACATTTCAAAAGTTCCCCCCAAATTATCCTTTGGAAAAGATGGAGCTGCCTTCTATTTAAGTCCTTATATCTCATTCCATTGGGATGCTCTCAATTACTTTATTTTGATAGCAAAGGACTGCTTCGAGGAGGAATATAGCAGCCTGACAGCCAGGAACAATGTTTATGAGGTAATCTGACAGAATCTCGTTATGTCCTCACATGGCGGAGAGAAAACACTCTGGTCCCTTCATTCCCTTATAGAAGTACCAAACACATCACAGGGGCTCCATTCCCATGACCTCATTCAAACCCAATTACCTCTCAAAGGCCCCATCTCCAAAATCCATCACAGTGGGGATTAGGGATTCAACACATGAATTTGGAAGGGACACCAATATTCAGTCCATAGCAATGGCCCTGCAATGGCCAATTACCTCCTGCCTTTGTCTTCTGAGAGCAGGTGATGTTTCCCAGCAGAGGGCTGCCTTTTAGCTGGTGTAAAGATGATAAAGAGGAATTGTTGTGGGATAGTCTTAGCAGGTGATATGGTGAAAACACTCTACAGTGCTAACTCGATTTGTTGCAATACCTGAGATGGCACAGATGAAAGAAAATACAGAGCAGTGTGGGTCAGAAGCTGGGATGGTGTTACTGAAGTATGCACTGTTCTGTTCTTCTACCACCTGCCACTCATGGGAAGTCAGGTACCTGGGAACATACTTTGATATTCTGAAGCCAAGAAGGCATCTGCTGATGCACCAGGCATGCTGAGAAAAGCAAATCATCTTTGAGTGCACTAAATGACACGGGTGAGTTGATGCAGCTGTTAGGCATTAGGCACCTGGGAGAGTGAGAGGCAGAGGAAAGCTGCCTTAGTGAGCTTCAGTCTCTCCACCTGGCCTTGCCATGCTGCAAAACGGTCAGGAATAAATCATTTTAACCTTGGCTCTCTGTTCTGTTCAATGTGATTGTTAATGCCTGCTTTAATGAGTGAAGACTACAAATAATCCAAGAAAAGTTTAAGAAGACACGACATGTATTAATAATGTCAATAATTTTGATGACTTTTATTTTAAGAAAAAGATTAGCCCAGCCTGTGTGGCTCAGTGGTTGAGCGTCAACCTATGAACCAGGAGGGCACGGTTCAATTTCTGGTCAGGGTATATGCCTGGGTCAAGGGTTTGATCCCCAAGTAAGGTGATATCTCATTTTGGTTTTAATTTGCAATAATCTGATGATAAATGACATTGAGCCTCTTTTCATATATCTATTGGTCATCTGTACATCCTATTTGGAAAAGTGTCTATTCAGGTTCTTTGACTGTTTTTTTAATAAAGAATAAGATCAAATAACTTTTACTCACCTACAAAATCTTAATACAATAAAAGGCCACTTAAAAGATTTCATCATGATTCAAGACCAAGTACTTTTAATTATTAAATTATGAAACTAAAAACTTCCAATGGATTAATGGGATGAAATGAAAGGTACAGAAGTTCCAAATGAATCATTAGCAAAACTGTCCTTCCAATTATAAAATGACTTTTCCAGGAAATCAATAAAACTGATATTACTAGGACAGATAAATAGCTAAAGGAACTTTAGGCCTTTCCTGTATCGCTTGTAATTTTATATTTTTCAAATCAAGTTCAGTTTCCCAAATATTAATTTGGCTTTTATAATGTGTAAGGTGTCTTGCTAAGTATTGGGGATAGTAAGATAAATGTCAAACAGTACAAAGATAGTCCTATCTTTGTAGAATTGCCACGAAGGCAGCTAAAAGGGTTGATAAAAATTGACCTGTAGAGAGGTAAATAAATGCTACTAATAACAGAATGCAGTTTCTTTCTAGAATGAACATTCATTTGTAATGATCAACCATTGTCTTCTTTCTGTGCTTGGAATTGTCGCTTTATTAAACTCATACAATTCACATATTCAAGTTTCATAAAATAGAACCTTCCAAGTTATTGGTTGAGTATTCATGGTAAATATATAAATTCAAGAATTCAACTAACATAAGTTGCATTGTTATTTACTAGGGAAAATAATGCTTGCAAACAAAGAAAACTAATCTTCATATTAATCTTATTAAAAAAAACAAACTAAAAAAACCCACCAAACTATCTTATGTCCCTTTTGGCCAGATTCCAGATCGATGGCCTCAGGCCATCAGTGTGATAAGATGGAAAAGAATCCCTAAAAGTGAGTGGCTGTAGTTGATGTTAAATGCTGTTTGTATTGGCTAAATCTGAAATCTCAGAAGAAATACTAACCTACACTATGAAGACAACTGGTTAAGGTCCTATTTTTAAGACTCAGTGATAGAGATTACTTAACAAAACTAACTCATTATTATTGATAAAGTATTAGGCCCCATGGAATGACAGTTTCTGATTAGGTCTCAGTTTTCCATTTATTTGTACTATTAGGTCAGGAGGGCCAAAGAGGCGTTCCAGGGACAACCTATGTTCCTTATATGGTCCTCCCTGTACTCTGAGAGCAATAATCCAGTGACTCAGGATCAGTCATTCCTGTGGGCACAGTGACCCTTCTCTGCCTGTTGGTGCAGCTGCATAAGGTACCTATTCAGTAGAAAAGCAAAGTGATGCTGGAGGTGAAAGGAGGGGCCTATGGAGCCTTAGGTGGAGTCAGGGAAAGAATGGCAATGAGTGCTGCACAGGGCTAACGCGAAGTTCATTTTTTCATGATGAAATTATAGGGGGTATATTTATAATCAGATAGAATATAACTCTCCACCTCTCAGTAATGAGTGAGAAATTACTGTGGAAAGGTTGGTGAATTTTAGTAAACACAGCTGCTCTGATGCAGCTAATGCAGGTGTGCATTTTAGTAATGCTAATGACACTCATCACTTTTGCTTGTTGAACCTGGCAAGGAGATTCTGTGAGTGGAGTGGGGCAGAGAGAAAGCCATGCCCTGGAGGTTTTCCACAACAGAGGCAGTCACAACAGTGCCATGTTCGTGTCGTTATTTAATACCAAGCGAACTGAATTCAGGCTGCCTTTTATTGAGTGCCTTCTGCAGTCCACATTGAATAAGGGGCTCTAAGTTTTTCACTCGTAACATCATCACAGGAATCCTGGATGCTGGTATTCTTTACCATTTATACCATTTAACAGAGAAAGGATAAGTGATTTACACAAGGTAGTAAGATCCTCAGAGGCTTTAAACTGGTATGTGTCTAAATCTGTAGAGGGGACACATTGGTTTTGCTTGCCCACCATTCCTCCCCCTCCTTGTGGTTTGGCTGGGTTGACTCTGCGGCCCCAGCGTTGGTGTGGGACACAGGGCACAAGTCATCAGGTCATCATGTCCTTCTGGGCACAGTGGCCAGAATTGTCATGTGACACAACCACAGCCTATCAGAGAGAATTGCCTGGCTTTTTCCACAGAAATCAAAAGAAGGGTTTTTTCTCTCTTTTCAATTGCAATGGGATTTTGAAAGCAGATACCTATACTGGCTGATGACCTCTTGCTACTAAAAGGAGAGGGAGAAGCCTGCTATAACTGGGATCAACACAGTGGAAAGGAAAGATGAGAGACAGAGAGAAATTGGTCTTAATGATACCTTGTAAGTATTTAAATGCAGTCATTTCTGAACCCAGGGAACCATGGACTTTTCAGGTATATAAGAAAAGCAATTCCTTTACTTCCTACTCTATTTAATTCAGATTTCAAAGCCCATGTTCCTTCCATTGGGTCACACTATTTTAAGTATCAGAGAAGAAAAAACCTCCAAACAGAAATAAAATTTAATATACTAACAATTATATACATAACATTGTTTATGATATATTCTCTAGCTTACTTATAAAAGTGATTATTGAAATCATTTTAGTCAGCTGGTGTGACTCAGTGGTTCAGTGTCAACCCATGAAGGCTAAGTGAGAAGGTTAGATGGTTAGCTTGGTTCCTGGCCCTTAGCAAGCAATAAATAATGACTATTATTTCAATTATTATTACTAATAAAGTTTAAAACTCAACATAAAATATGTAGAAGCCAGAGCCTCAGAATCTTAGAGATCCTCGCTGGCCATGTCAAAATGGCTACTTCTTTTTTCTCTGTTTTCCTTGGTGGTGGGAAGGTATCTTTGCTTCAAATTCTAGCTAAGCCCTGTCATGTCAGCTGTGAAAATTAAAAGTTTTTGGTGTATCTTGATAGAACCCGTGGGTTTCTTTGTCAGTATTTTTCTGCCTTCTTTTTCCTCTTTAAAAAAAAGTTACTTATCTAAGCACATGCCATGTACTACCACACACCATCCACCCACACAGGCTGCCTCTTGGAGGGTGTGTAAGAGTGGCTCTATTGTTACCTGCCTTCAAGAGCTTGTTGTTTGAAAACAGTCAGTGCTGTTCTGTAGATAGGAAATGTGCTTGTACTTTGTTTTGGGTCAAACATAATGCAGGGCTTTAATGATCCCATTTGTGAAATATGCTCTCTAAGATGAGGAGTCTAAACTGGGCAATTCTCTTTAGAACCTTCCTCTTCTTCCTAAATTTAGTTCCATAATGTAGCTGCCAATTGCACTAAAAAGAGACATTTCTAACTCCTAACCTGAATCCTTGCAGACTTAAGAAATACTATCTAGATTCTAGACTCTTCTTTTTATGCCCTCTAGCACCTAATAAACTACATGATGCCAAAGACACTGCACTGAAGCTGAAGTGTCTATGTTTTTAGCCAATTTTAGTATTAGTATGAGTGCAAAGTAGTTTCAATATCATCAGAGTAACTAAAATGGATCTCTTATATTGATTTGTTTACTTTCCTGTTTTTCTCTCAGCAGTTGGCCAGAACATTAAAGGGTTAAAAAACTGAAAGAGGGAGGAGGAAGATGATTTCTTAAAAGAGAATTTTGGAGCTTGCTTGTCTTTCTACCTGAAAGCTGAAGGCTTACATAAGACTGAAGTCAGAGACTTTGTAAGATTCATCCCCTTGAATACTCGCATTGATCCATTTTAAGAAAATTGCTGCACAAGCAAATCATAATTCAGCTGTCTTTTCCCGGATAATTAGCAGTGAGCGATCACCTATACTGAGAAGCAGGCATGAAGGCATGATTGAGCCTACAGCTAGGCTCCCGCTGATTATTCACCTGTCGGCACTCCAAAAAGAGCGGGGAGAGAGACTGGGGCCCACCATCCTACTTAAGGGCTGCAATGGATTCCTTCTGAAAAATACAACATATTCACTCAATAAATAGGTCTTGAACTCCTAACCATGTAACAAGTGCTCTTCTAGGTACTAGGGATACTGCAGAGAAAAGCAAACCAAAACAAAATCCCTGCATTGGTAGAGTTTGTAGTCTAGTGGGAGAAGATAGACAATAAGCAAAACGTATAAATACATCTGCTACTGTATCAGAAGGCAATAAATCGAAGCAGGAA
>NW_006299705.1:2956293-2964324 GCF_000327345.1 Myotis davidii | reverse complement strand
AGTGTTGGGAATGCCAGGAAGTGGGAGGTAGACTTAGTAGGATGAACAGGGTGCACCCACTGGGGAGGTGACACCTAAGATTTGAAGGACTGAGGTGGTGCACCATGGAGATCTCGGGACGAAGAACATTGCATGCAGAGTGAAGCTTCCACGGGAAGGCCTGTTTGAGGAAAAGTATGAATTCAGTGTAGCTAGAGGGTGAGCAAGGGGCTTGTAAAGGTGTGGTAAGGCAGGTCGTGGAAGCCAGATCCTATAGGGCCTGTGGACTATCCTAAGGACTTTGACTTTACTCTGAGTAAGGTGGGGAGTCCCTGCAGAGTTTTGGTGAGAGCAGTGACATGATCTGAATTAAATTTTAAAGGATCACTCTGGATGGAGAAAGGCCTGAGCAGGGGGGAATAGCTCTTTTTCCTCTAACCCTCTTTTGGTTCAGTGGCTGGGGCCCTGTAAATTATACTGACAAAAGATGTTAGTAGAAGAAAAGCATACAAATTTTACTTGATGTTAATTTTTATGTAATGGGGTGACGGTCTTCCTAGAAAAGAAGTGAAGACTCAAAGAAGTAGATAGGATTGAGAGTTTATGTGCAATTTTTTAGCAAAGAGCAATAGACTGAGACATGACAAGACAAAGGAAAGGGGATTTTAGGCTTCCAGGGGCTGCAAGCTGTGGGAAAGTCAGTATATTGTGGAAGCTGGAAGATAAAGGAAGAAGAAAAGGGCTGTCTTAGCAAGGTTTGTTTGTACAGGTTGATCTCGGTGCCAACTCTCCAACTTCTTTTTGGCCAAGGAACTTCCCAGGAGAGAGATTTAGGGCCACACTCATTTCTTAAGAGTTTCTGCTTCCAGTCAGATAAGGGCTCCACAAAGGCTTCTTTTTGAATCTGTTGAATCTCAAATGCCTTCAGCTCAATATGATCCTCAAAGTGGCATATTTTGGGGTGGAATATTTTGAACCCCTGCTTGGGGACAAGGACAGGAGCAAAGGGTTTCACAGGAGGTTCCTGCAGTAATGCAAACAGGAGATGACGGTGGCCGGGACAGTGAGAATGTGGAGGAGGTGAGTGATAATCGGATCCTAGATATGTTTTGATGGTAGAGCCAGAAAGATTTCTTGTAGTGTGGAGATGGAGTGTGACAGGAAGAGGCCAGAAGCATCCAAAGTTTTAAGCCTAGAATTTTGAATCATCTGGGCAAGTGGAGAGAATAAATGGTTCCAATTCCAATTTAAGCGCGTTATTCCTGGAATCCATTTGGTTCTGTAGATAGAGGTCAGGAACATCCTTCATCTCTAGAGGTTTCTAACGCCTCCTGGACAATCTCTGGGCCAACAGGCATCAGCACAAAGTACAGTTCCACACCAGCAATATACTGGTAGGATGCAGCCTGTTTAAATTCCACAGGATTCCTTGCTGCAACAGACCAGGGCTCACCCTCAGAAGTCTTTGCTGTCTTTAGACTCCACCCTCAGGAGACATTCAAGTATAGATGTTCAATTTTTATTTTAAAAAATGTAAGTGAAGCCATTCATTAATTCTGTAAAGAATGTAGGAAAGAGAGGACATTTTCTCTTCATCATGCTGTGGTGAAAATTCACACAGCTCTTGGACCTGCCAGAATCTAAAAATCAATCAATCAATCTAGAAATTTTCCTATTCCTTCATGGACAAAGCAAATGGAAAGGGAAGCCTTTTTGCTACCTGTGTTGGGTTTTCTTCCTGGCCTTCACCAAGAAACAGCTGTCCAAACTTAAGAGAATCTCCTTGTCAGCAAACAAGCAAGGGAAGCAAAAAGATTACTGTTCCTAATACTTATGCTTTGAACTATTATAGCTAATTCCCATAAATCACATGAGATGGAAGACCTCTCATTAATTTGGAGAAAAAGTTGGAGAAGGTCTCCTAAGAATTCCTTCAATGAAAAGCTCAATGGGGGCCAAGTCTTTGTCTTGGTCATGTGCTCAGATCCCCAATACCTTGCAGTTTCTTGAACATAGTAGATGCTCGGTAAATATTTGCTAAATGAATGTAAGGAAAGATGTTCCCAATTTCCTCCTAATTTTGCCAAGTTTCTCTCATATAGTAGTAGCAGAATAAGGTGAAAAGAACTCTGCTAAGGGTCACTGTGATAGAAACATAAAGAGAAGGGAGCTAATGCTTATTAAACACCTACTATGTGCCATAGACTAAACTAAGAATTCTCCACCTATTATTTTATTTAATCAATTTCACAGTTACATTCTGAGTTACATATTACCATGCACTTTTTACAAATGAAGAAACTCAGACTCAGAAAACTTCAGTCATTTGTTCAAGTCCAATGTCTGTTGTCAAGTGCTATGACATTGCACTGTACTCTGCCCTCAAAAAACGTACAGACTAGGGAGCAACGTGTATGTGTTGTTGATGTGTTGTTGTTGTTGATGATGATGGTGATGATGATGATGATGATGATGATGAAGGAGAAGCTCAGTAAATGCATCAAGGAAAAGATGGCCTGGCCAGAAAGAGTGGAACTTGGGTAGGTAATGATTTAGGGAAAGCTAAAAACATATATAAGACTAGAATGATGGAAGGCATGGAAACTGGAGAATATCAGAGGAACAACAGTGACAGAGTTTTAATTTTCTGAGCTTGCTCCCTAAATGGTCTGTTTATTCAGGGTTATTCTGAAGTTAAAAAGATATACCCTAAATAAAGCACACACACAAGGGCCTATCACACAATGAGCACTCAGCAGGCCAATATGACATTTTCTTGGTCACAAGTGTTACCAAGAAATCTAGGGTTACCACTAACTGCCAGACTGGAGCTTTTTTGATTAGCCCAAACCCCAGGATATGAGCCTCAATATCACTAAGAACAACACAAATACAATAACACTGATTCTGATGCCGAAGGCAATGCACACCCCATGATACGGACTAATCTATGTGCTTTTTCAGTCTCATCTCACATGATCCTTATGATAACCCTTAGAGAGCTTAACCCCTTCCCCAACAATTTTTTTGTTAAAAACGTTTCTTTTTCAGACTAATTTTTTTATTTTGGTTCTATATAGTATTTTTGATGCTGGTTATGAAAACAGTTTGTAACTCGTCTTCCTATAAACCATATTTTTTTACCATATTTTCTTAGTATACTCGTTGACGACTGAAAAAGAACATTTTGTGAAAACGAGTATACACGTTTCTGCCGGAGAAGGGGTTAATTGGCTTCCAACACTTATAGCAGCCCAGCCAATAAATGGCCAGGGTAAGCAGATGTTTGTTTGTTTTTTGATTGGTTGATTGGAGAGAGAGAAAGAGGAAAAACATTGATTTTTTGTTCCTTGGTTGATTCTTGTATTTGCCTGACCAGCAATCAAACCTGAAATCTTGGTGTACTGGGACGATGCTCTAACCAACTGAGCTACCCAGCCAGGGCTAAGAAATGGGTTTTACTTGCAACAACTGTACAATCTGATGTAACAAATAAACTTTTGGTAGTGAGGATGGTTTAGCAATGGATCTGGCTATCACTCCAGAGATCCTTAAACACCATTATCCTTGGAGATTTTGCTGACTGCCTGCTGTTGAAACTATGGGCTTCCATCATTCTTTGATTTGGCCCTAGGAATTGAGATGGAATTAGGAATAGGGAGTGAGTCTTTGAGTTTGAGCCATTCCCTAGTCCAACCTGTAAGAGCCTGCAGCACTCCATTATGACCACTGAGATGACTCCTAGCCTCACCTCCACCCTCTGCTTCAAACCCTCTTCTCTCATATGGTTTCTCTCTTAAACCTGTGTGGTTGGCGACTCACTTAGACAGTCTGCCTGACTTTTGCTTTGTTTTCTCCCCAAGATACCCCCTAGTCTTCTCAGCTCTACACACCCCAGAGCCCTGGGAAATGGGATGTCCTGACCCAGATGCCCAGACCTCAGACCTCAACTAGCCCCATAGATCCACTTTCTGAGATTTGCAAGGCCGCAAGGCTCCTTACTTGATAGTCACATTTTTTTTCTACCTCCCTCCTCATCCCCAAGACCTAAGGAGTTTTTGGGTGACACTGCTTAAAGAAAAGACATTACTGTCCCTGACAAACAAATTGAAGAAGAGGGTTTTGAGGTCCCTGAAACATTACATAGCAGAGGAGATACAGGCTGGAAGTCACACTTGTCTATCTATGAGTTTCTGTTTCTGAAAATTCAATTATTATAATAACAGTACCTGAACAATCCCACTCATCTGTCTGCCTACATCATCTCAGTGTTAGCTCCTGAGATATGCTATATATTTAAAAAATAATACATGAAATTTGTCCTGAAATGTAGCTCACACTCTTAGCTCCTCTTTATATTCCCTCTGGTTACTTTACCTACTTAAAAAACACAGAAGTAATGGGCAGGTTATGCAAAAGAATCCATCTTTTATTTTTATCGTTTTTATCCATGTTTCTTGGAAAGTTTCATAATTACTCTCCTCCCAACTTAGATAACAAGAAGTTTCCTGAATTTGTCCTTGGCTTTCTGGTGCATAGTTTAGAAGTTTTCCTAGAGAATCAAATTGTAATTTCCAAAGAGACCTCACCTTTTTCTCTTCTTTGTGACCCTTAGATATGCTTTTACTGATTTTAAATACATGTGTTACAGCTTTATTGAGATATAACTCACATTACCATATAATTCATCCATTTAAGAGGTACAATCAAGTGGTTTTTAGTACATTCACAGAGTTGTGCAGCTATCACCATAATCTATTGTAGAACATTTTCATCAACCCCCAAAGAAACCCACTATCCACTAGCTGCCACTCCCCACCACCAAGGGTTCTTCCCTTATCACAAGTGAACAGCAGAGGTTATGGAAATGGTGCTGCACCTTTGATGAGCTCTCACTCAGATGTCAATCCCAAATTTTCCTGATTGGGATGAGGAAGTAGTGCTTTCTTCCAGGAGACTCAAAAGGCATTGCATTAAGAGGAACTCCAGTGCAAATGACTTAAGGCTGATGTTTTAGTATCTACAGTCAAGGTCCACAACCAAGAACTTGTCCATATGGTCCAAATTACTTGTAAATAGAATATTAAAAATGTTCCTTTCCTCCCCCAAATTCTGTATGCAAAATGATTTTCCCATGGCCCTCTGGCCCATCCTTGGCACCACTTTCTCTCTCTTAGCACTCTCAGAACTCTGGGCCCTCTCATGGCCCCAGCTGATGGGGGTTCTCAACTTGGTTGCACCACCAGGCTCAGCTATAATTCCACACTTCCAGTATGCTCTTTCAGCCTGTCATCCCTCCTCCACCCCAATCAAATCTTAACTGCCTTATCTTATTTCCTTTAGGCACAAGTGTTGTTGATTGCAGTGGATGGTACTAGGTTATGTACTCTATCTAGTTAATATAAAACCTTAACCCAGTGTGAAGAAGTCACTCTGAAAGCTGTTGTTCTATTTAAACATGACAATCAGAGTTGTGAACAATCATGTGGGGGAATGAGAGTGGGTAAAGGAAGGGGAGAGAAAGAAGCTGTGATTATTTTAGGAATTAAATGCATTTGACTTAGAGGTCTGTGTAAGAAGTCATACTACAAATACAGTGGAATAGTAGTGGGTGAAACTTAATTCCATACTGGAAGTGTGGAATTATGTCTGAGCTGGGTGATGCACCCACGTTGGGAACCTCCTCAAGGAGTGTAACCCTTCTGGATTTGCTATCATATTGTTCTTTCTCTGCATGCCTTATTTTTTTAAATTCTAATGTAGCCTGCTGAAAACAATTTACAATTCGAATTAATGTTCATACTAAGTGTTGCTAAAAACAATTTACAATGCTAATTAATGTTCATACTAAATGTTGCTAAAAACAATTTACAGTGCTAATTAATGTTCACACTAACTGTTGCTAAAAATAATTTACAATGCAAATTAATGTTCATACTAAATGTCATTGGGGGGTGGTTGGTGGTGTTGAGTGTGGAGTCAGTTGCTAGAGCAAAGCTTCTGGACTTGAGTATGCAAAGACTCACAGGAAACTGGCTAAGATTTTGACTCTTGGGTCCCACCTCCTGAGTTCTAGCAGATCTGGGGCAGGCCCAGCATTGTGCAGGCTCACAGGTGGTTCACTGGCCACACTTTGAGAAACTCCAGACAGGCACAACATTTGTATGAAGCAAACTGGTACTTCCTGTCTTTCTCCTCTCTGCTTGCAGTCGGAGAGTAAAATTATATGAGCACTTGGGCAATGTTACCAGAAAGTTTGCTATAATCAGATAAATATCTCAAAGGCTTAATGAAAGATGCCTTTCTCTTTTGCTTTTGAAAAATTTTAAACCCACAGAAAGGTTGAAACAATTAGATTGATCAGCTGTAAGAGTTCCATTACATCCACTCTATCACTCACTGTGTATAGACATGCTTCCCTTTTGCCAAACCATCTCAAAGCAGACTCCAGACTTCATGGCAATTCAACCCTAAATTTTTTAATTTGCATCTCTCATAAGTGAAGACATTCTCCTACACAACAACCACATCACCATTGTCACATCTGAAAAATAACACATTACTTCAATAACCTCATGCAACACAGGGTTGTATGAAAATGTCCCTCTTTCCATCAGGTGGCTATAATAGCTGTGCAACCACCCAGAATCTGGTCAAGATCCACACATAATATTTGGTTATTATATCTCATTATCCCCCTCCCCCCTAACCCCCAGCTCCACTGTCTGAAACTATTTTCTACTTCCTTTGGTTCTTCATGACACTAAATCTTCTTTAGGGTCCAGGTCAGTTGGTCTAAAAAATACCCCACATCCTAAATTCTTCTGGCTCTGTCCTGAAAGTCAGTTGAGGTCAAACATTTATGGCAAGGATGCCGTATCACCGATGTTGAGTACTTTTCATTTCCTGACTTCATGGGGCATATAATGAAAGGCAATCACATGAAAGTGGTTGGCACAGGTATAATGTTAGTATTCTCTACTCACAGCAGCCCTTCTTTTTATGGGGGGAGATTTTACCTTCACTCCTCCACTGCCAGTATCAGCCCGACTCTCCATGCTGGCATAGCTCATGAGTTGGCTCTGTTTTTATTTCTTGATGATAAATAAATAAAAGAGAATTGTATTATTTTCTATATCCTAGTTATGCTGTATGCTTGAACTATAGACCATTTATTCTTGTTCGATATATATGCTTTTTGGAAGATGTGTAGAAAATCAGGACTTAGAAGGCCTATCATTATTCTATGAGAACTTTGAAGACCTAAATGAGGTTTAATGTCAAGTTTTCCTAAAGTATTTAGGAGTTTGAGCCAGATGTGAGCTATAAATATAACCAATTGACTTTGATTTTAAGAAAATATTTATGTTGAGTCAAAGCTTGCTTTTTGTTTATTTGTGTGTTTGTAGCCTACATCTGAGATAAAATATAAAGAGTAGATAGGCAGTGGTGGGTAGTTCTTTAAATTAGTATACTGACAATTATTTTATTTAAATGTTTTTTTTAATTTCTTCCTATTTTGTTCCAAATTAGTTGATAGCATTTCTAATTGTCTATTACATGAGTGATATTTTATTTTTAATATAGCTTATTTCTATAAGTACATCTCAATTGCCTGCAGTCATGTGCTAATCTGTGCTGCCAATTAATCTAGGATGCAATATAAAATACTCTTGAAAACCTCTGACATCCCAGACTATGCCTCAGTTTAGTTGAAGGTAGCCACGGGGCAGGGCTGGGAAAAAAAGAAACTTCCTTATATATATGCAAGCCAGAGGAATAAAGGGATGGCTAGTCACCTTAAATCCTTTCTAGAACAAGGTTGGGCTTTTAATTTGTTTTGTTTTTTTTAATTAGTTTATTGACACCAAATGTACCTCCAATTAAAAGCATTTCTCATGAAGAACTTCTGAGAGTCACAATGCCATGCAACTGAAAGACACATTAGGCCAGCCATGGGCAACTACGGCCCGTCTGAAATGAATAAAACTAAAAAAAAAAAAAAGACCGTACCCTTTTATGTAATGATGTTTACTTTGAATTTATATTCGT
>NW_006299705.1:2950233-2956223 GCF_000327345.1 Myotis davidii | reverse complement strand
AAAAAGAAAACACTTTTCATATAACAACAACAACAAAAGAAAGACACATTAGGTATCTCCTTTGATCCTCTCACTTTACTAATGAAGAAGTCAGGGCTGGAAAGGTATGTAACTTGTTCAAGGTCATACTGCTAGTCAAAGGCAGACCCAGAAAAACTCTTCAGAAGCCCAAGATATCGTAGAAAGTACGGGAACTTAGCAAGGACATATACCCAATGAGCCAGGTCTTTTAGTTTCTCCAATTACACTCAGAGCTGGAGGCAGAGCGTCTATAAATACAGCTGGCTCTGTCTTTTGTGTATCTTTACACCAGGGATGTGGGAATGTAATACGTTTTGTCTATGGTTGTATCTCACATTGCACTGTCTGTCCAGTTTTCTTCTCAGAACTCTCCCCCCACCCCCAAATTGACCACATTGTAGACATGATTTACCTTTTTAAATCTGCTCACGTGTGCCACTGCAGACTCCTTTATCAGGCCCAAAATAGCAGTGGTCCCCCCTGAGGCAATAAAATCAAATGACCCTGTTAAGCACAGCCAGTCCTTGCTGGCCTTACAAATCACTTGCACAGCACTGGAGAGCATCGTTGGGATTTTAAGGAGAAATTCTCACTTAGAGCCACTGAAAGGAACCGTATTTCTTTCTTTCTCTTGCTTATTCCTTGGCTTGAAATTTTCTTTGTGCTTTCCTTCTGCTTTTAAACCAGAACATCAATCCAGTCCTGGCTATCAGCCCAGGAAAGATGTGCCTGAACCCATTAGGCTGAGAGGGTTTCATTGTGTCACTGCAATAGAAGATTAAATGACCTGGATGACTTCACATGAAAGAACTGGAATAAGAATTGTCATCCTCTCTGACATAGAAACTGAGACGGTAGGCGTTTGTGACCTAGACAATCCTGTCTCCTGAAGGAAAAGGAGCAAAGATGTACATTCAGGCAACCAGAGCCAGAAACTCCTGCTCTTACAAGCAAAAGCGTCAAAGGAACACATTATATTTAAATAAACTAACTATAGGGGAAAACATTCTTCCTTTCAGTTCTATTGAGCTATCTAATTGACATGCAGCACTGCATATGTTTAAGGCGTTCAGCACAATGACTTCACTTACGTATATTGTGAAATGATTATCACAATAAGCTTAGATAACAGTTATCATATCAAATAGATACAAAAGGGAAATAAAAAGGTTTTTCCTTATGATGAGAAGTTTTAGTATCCACCCTCTTAGCAACTTTTAAATATACCATAGAATGGTGTTAACTATAGTCATTATGCTGTTCGTTACCTCCCCAGTACTTATTTATCTCATCTCATAGCTAGAAGTTTGTGCCTTTTGACCATCTTCATCCAATTCCCCCACTCCCACTCCTTCACCTCTGGATACCACTGTCTATTCTCTGTATCTATGAGTTCAGCATTTTTGTTTACCTTGGGGTTTATTTTTAGATTTCACATATAAGTGAGATCATGTGGTATTTACCTTTCTGTGACTGACTTATTTCGCTTAGCATAATGCCCTCAAAGTTGATCCAGGTTGTTGCAAAGGGCAGGGTTTCCTTCCTTCTTATGGCTGAATAGTATTCCATTGCATATATATATTCAATTTTCTTTTCTGTTGATGAACACTTAGATTGTTTCTATGTCTTGGCTATCTATATATATAAAATCCTAATATGCAAATAGACCGAATGGTGGAACCAAACAACCGGTCGCTATGATGTGCACTGACCACCAGGGGGCATGCGTGGAACATAGTGAGTGTCAGCTGTGGTGGGATGGTGGAGCAGGTGAGCGGGGGTGCCAGACCAAGGCAGGGCACTGGTCACTGTCATCAGGGTGAGCCTCTGGTAGTTACTGAAAAGTTTTTGCTCCTCTGTGTGAGGTCCCATCAGGCGCTCACACCTGCTGCCTGCGCTGGCTCCTTTCGCACCACAGCCAGCACTGGAGCCGCTGCTCACACCTGCTGCCAGCACCTAGCGCAGGTCTCAATCGCTTGGCGCTGTCAGCAGGTGTGAGCAGCAGGTGCAGGCCCCGATCGCCCCTGAGGGCTTCTCTACCTCCTGCTCCTGAGAGGCAATCGGGGCAACAGCAGAGCAGAATGGCCATCTGCTTTAAGCTAGGGGATTTTCACTCAGCTTGTCATTCCAGCGCACTCTGCCTCCTTGTTTTCCTTCGTACAGGCTGTGCTCACTTTGCATTGCCACGCACAATCATAGAAAATGACTGTGCAAGCTGAAACCATGCAAAATTATCTTATCAATGAAAAAATTACAGTTTACCCTGTGATATTTACAAATTTTTGTTTGTGAGATAATAGAAAATATGTATTGGTCTCTGTCCCTGGTTCCTGGCATAGAACTCCTGAAATCTTTGTGAGTCTCTCTCTCTCTCTCTCTATATATATATATATGTTTTTATTTCAGAGAGGAAGGCAGAAGGAGAGAGAGATAGAAACATCAATGATGAGAAAGAATTATTGATCGGCTGTCTCCTGCACTCCCCACACTGGGGATTGAGCCCAAAACCCAGGTAGGTGACCTTGCCGGGAATCAAACCATGATCCCCTGGTTCATAAGTTGATGCTCAACCACTGAGAGACGTAGGCCGGGCCATTGTGATTTTCTAAGTGATAAGAACACTAGGAGCATCTCTTGTTCTAGTATTTATCTCTGACCCTGTCCCTAACACAGGGCTCCTAAAACCTTGTGAATTCCTAAGTTATAAGAACATTAGGAGCATCTTTTGTTCTTTAAGGAGACTCTAGGTGGGCTCCTGGATGGGGGCTGATCATCAGAAAGGCCAAGCTGTGATTAGAAGCTTGGAGTTTTCAGTTCCACCCCTCATCCTCCAGAGAGGGGAGAGGAACTAGAACTGGAGCTAATAACTGATCATGCCTATGTGAGGAAGTCTCCATAAAATCCCAAGAGTACAGGGTTGGAGAGTTTCCAGGTGAATGAATTCATCTACCCCAACTCCATGGGGACAGAAGCCACTGAACTCAGCACCCATTGCGACCTCATCCCATGTATCTCTTGAGTATTCACCTGTATCCTTTAATAAACTGGTAAACATAAGTAAGCATTTCTCTGAGTTCTGTGAGTTATTCTAGCAAATTCATTGAACTCAAGGAGGAGGTCATTGAAAATTCCAGTCTATATCTAGTTGGTCAGAAGCACAGGTGATAATTTAGGCTGTGCATCTGAAGTATGTGGGCAGAAGTGGGGATAGAGATCTTATAGGACTGGACTGAGCCCTTAACCCCTGGAGGACCCAACATTACCTCCAGGTAGATAGTCAGAGTTGAGTTGAATTGTTGGACACCCAGCTGGTGTCACAGAGTAGTGCTTGGTGTTGGGGAAAAACCTCCACATATTTTGTGACCAGAATTGTCAGAAGTGAAGTGTTTTGTGTGAATAGTAAAGGAGACACATAGAGAAAAAAAAAACTCATTGTAGGAAAAAAAGCTGAATTTTTTCATTTATATTGTCCAAGCATTAAAAATGCTTGATCTTGGTAATAAATATATTACAAAATGAAAAAAATAAATTATTTAGTACACTGTAATTTAAAACATTAGGGACATCAAAGATTAAATTGCTTTATTTCATTTCTCAAAAATACTCTATTTCTCAAGAGTAATTTGAATAGTAATCATCTTTTGTTGTATAATTTATAATATGAAATAAGCAAGCGTCCTCCCAATGCCTTGGCAAAAATCATACTCTTGCTTTTTTTTTTTAGTTTGGATCAGCTTCTAACATTTTTATCCTTTGCATTTTCAATGTCATGAAATGTCTTCAAGACTTCCTTTAATGTGAAGTTTCACCCTTTTTGTCACTACCACTTTTTAAAAATATGTCAATAGTTTGATCTGTTCTGCAGGTTGTAGGTCTAGGTCACTTTAATAGCAGCAGTGTCAACATTCCATAGTCCCTATTTCTTCTATAATTCCATCTACAATCAATGCAAATTTCACTTTCAGCATTGTTGTTATCATAGATAGTCAGGGAGTACTAGGGAGTTTCCCTATTGGCCAGGATGGTGCAGGGGGAGGTTTTTGCACTGAGCATGCCTAGGGCTAATGAGGTCAATGAATAGGGCCTCCAATTAGCCAAAAGTGGTAGGATAATTGGATAGAGAAAGAAAGCCCGCCCCTCCCTACCCATCTCCCTTCTTCCCTCCATCCTACTTCTGATGAAACCCTGACTGATATGGTAAGTAAATTACTACTTCTCTGATTTTTTTATTTCTTCATCTGCAAAATGGGCATTGTAATAACCTCACAGGCTTGCTGCAAGATCTATATTCCATAATTTAATAATTAAGGTAAAGCACCTAGCATAGTGACTAGCATATAGCAGTCCCTTGATAAATTAATATCCAATCTATCCCCTCTCCTTTAACTTATTAGATGATTCTCCCTCATTTAAACTTAAGTCTGTTTCTCTGTAACATATCCACTAACCCTAATTATGCCTCAGCAAACAAAAGCAGTATTCAATGCCACTGTTTCCATCTGAATATTTGAACCCAGCCATTTTGCATTTATTTAGCTCTATGTGGGTGGGCTTAGCCATTCTTCTGATCTTGGCTGGCTTCCGGCCCATGGCTGTGGGCTGATTTAAGACTGCGTACTAGTAGCTGGATAGTATGCTGGCTGAAATGGCTGGGATAACTAGGCATCTTAGCTCTCCTCTGCTGTGTCTTATACCCCTCCTGCGGGATAATGCAGGAATGTTTTTATGGCTGGGATAGAGAATTGAGTGAACAAACCAATCATGTTAGAAGGAAAGCAGAGAGCACAAGTGCTTTTCAATTCTTTACTTGAATCACATTTGCTTACATTCTACTGATCAAAGCAAGATAGAAGGCCAAGCTCAGAGACAGGGAAGGGACTACAGTTAGAAAGCACAAAGCATGGATACAGGGAAGCCATTAAATGAGGCCATTACTACAACTACCCTACCACAGTCTGCCACCATTGTTTATAATCTCTCCTATATGCAAAATATACTCATCACCTATAAAGCCTCTAAAAACCTTACCCAAGCATGACATTGGGCTCAAAGCCCATGATTTTGTGATCTGCATCAGATTAGATGTGGCTCTTCTTTATCTTGAGACTTATGAACAACTGGATTGTTGATAATATGAATAAATATTACCGAGTTCTCACCTATGCAGTCAAGAACAACTACTTCATGACCCCTGCTTGGATGACAAAAATTAAAAGATGTCATCAACTATAAGACGCAGACGAATTTAAAATACAGTAAGTGTGGGAAAAGTATGTCTTAGAATTGATGAAATATGGTACGTTTAAGAGTGATCAGCATGCAGAAGGCACTGAGGCCATGGGACTATTTGACATTGCCTAGATAGTGAGTGTATGCAGAGAAGAGGTGGTAAAATAGGCCTGCACACTACAGTATTTAGAGAATAGGAAGGTGTGGAGTATCCGCAAAGAATAGCTACGGTGTACATCTAATGAAGTAAGAAGAGAATCTAGGGAAATGGTGTCACACAGCCTAGGTCAGTGGTCAGCAAACTGCGGCTCGTGAGCCACATGTGGCTCTTTGGCCCCTTGAGTGTGGCTCTTCCACAAAATATCAACTTCTGCAAATGGGCCACAGTTTCAATTACACTGTACATGCGCGCCTGCATGTGGTATTTTGTGGAAGCGCCACACTCAAGGGGCCAAAGAGCCGCATGTGGCTCGTGAGCCACAGTTTGTCGACCACTAGCCCTAGGTGAAGAAATAATTTCAAGAGAAGGGAATGGCCAGCTGAGTCAGATGTTGTTGACAGATGGAATAAAATTAGGACTGACAACTTACCCAGGGCTCAAAGTAGCATCAGGTCATTGATGACTTCAGCCAGAGCTATTATTTCAGTGGTAGGGACAAAAGCTTGTTAGGCCTGGATTCAGGAAAGAATGGGAGGTCAAGAAGTGTGAAAGGTGGAGAGAAACCAAGATGGCGGCATAG
>NW_006299705.1:2906362-2950211 GCF_000327345.1 Myotis davidii | reverse complement strand
AGGCAGCTGATCGATGTTTCTCTCTCATCGATGTTTCTAGCTCTCTACCTCTCTCCCTTCCTCTCTGTAAAAAATCAATAAAATATATTAAAAAAAATACAACTAAAAGACGGAACGGACATCATCCAGAACCACAGGAAGGCTGGCTGAGTGGAAGTTCTACAACTAGGAGGAAGGAGAAAAGCATACCGAGACTCAGAGGAGGCGCAGTGCTGAAGTAAAATACTAAGGTGCGGAGTGCATGCGGAGCGGGCTGGGGGCTGAGGGCATGGTTGTCGTTTTCAATTGGGAGGGAGTCTCAGGCTCAGAGCTCCAGTTCCGGGCGAGTCTCTAGGGACCCAGACTCATACGGGAGAAGTGGGACTGTCTGGTATCGCTCAGAACCCTAGGGCAGCTTTCTCTCCGTGGGGCTTGCGGCAATTACTGGGACGCTGAGAAGCAGAGCCTGTGAGAGCAAGACCGAGAGCAGCCATAATTGCTAACCCTGCCCTGTTGATCCCGTGAGACCCGCCCCACCCAAGCCCTGCAGGGAGGCTTTTGCTGGGTAGCCTCAGGCAAAGGCTAGATTAGCACCTCCCTAGAGATCCAGGAGCCAGGAAGCCCAGAGGTCAGAGTGGGACCATCCAGTTTGCAGCTCCGTGGAACCATAAAAGACACACTCAGGGGGCAGACTCAGTGAGCACCAAAGCCCCATCGAAGCAAGTCTAGCCCCAGAGGGGTGTCTCCAGCACAGAAGTTCTCCCACTTCAGATACAGCTGATTCTCACAGCCAATTGGCCTGGAGGTCAATTCCTCACAGTGATACCTACAACAATCAAGGCTTAACTACAACAAGACTGTGCACAAAGCCCACAAAGGGGTGCACCAAGAGTGTCTACCTCAGGTAATTGGGACACTTAGCACAGAAAGGCACTCTATTAACACAGCGAAGCATTAAAAAAGGCTGAGACAAAGAAACAGGACACAAATGACAGAATTGGAGGAAAGCAAACTGTTGGATATAGAGTTCAAAACCACACTTTTAAGGGCTTTAAAGAACTGTCTAGAAGCTGCCGATAAATTTAATAAGGCCCTCGAAAAGACTGGTGAGACCGCCAATAAATGTAGTGAGATCTTCAAGAAGACTGGTGAGACCGCCGATAAATGTAGTGAGATCCTCAAGAAGACTGGTGAAACCCTCGATGTTGTGATAAAGAACGAACTAGAAATTAAGCATACACTGACTGAAATAAAGACTATTATACAGACTCCCAACAGCAGACCAGAGGGTCGCAAGAATCAAGTCAAAGATTTGAAATACGAAGAAGCAAAAAACACCCAACCGGAAAAGCAAAATGAAAAAAGAAACCAAAAAGACGAAGATAGTGTAAGGAGCCTCTGGGACAGCTTCAAGCGCACCAACATCCAAATTATAGGGGTGCCAGAAAAAGAGAGAGAGCAAGATATTGAAAACCTCTTTGAAGAAATAATGACAGAAAACTTCCCCTACCTGGTGAAAGAAATAGACTTACAAGTCCAGGAAGCGCAGAGACCCCAAACAAAAGGAATCCAAAGAGGACCACACCAAGACACATCATAATTGAAATGCCAAGAGCAAAAGACAAAGAGAGAATCCTAAAAGCAGCAAGAGAAAGAAACTCAGTTACCTACAAGGAAGTACCCATATGACTGTCAGCTGATTTCTCAACAGAAACTTAGCAGGCTAGAAGGGAGTGGCAAGAAATACTCAAAGTGATGAATACCAAGAACCTACAACCAAGACTACTTTATCCAGCAAAGCTACCATTCAGAAGTGAAGGCCAGATAAAGAGCTTCACAGATAAGAAAAAGCTAAAGGAGTTCATCACCACCAAACCAGTATTATATGAAATGCTGAAAGGTATCCTTTAAGAAGAGGAAGAAGAAGAAAAGGTAAATATACAAATTATGAACAACAAATACACATCTAGGAACAAGTGAATCTAAAAATCAAGTGAATAAATAATCTGATGAACAGTATGAACTGGTGATTGTAATAGAATCAGGGACATAGAAAGGGAATGGACTGACTATTCTGGGGGGGGCGTGAGGGAAGAGATTGGACAATAATTGTGCACCTATGGATGAGGACAGTGGGTGGGGAGTGAGGGCGGAGGGTGGGGGGGGAACTGGGTGGAGGGGAGTTATGGTGGGACAAAAGAGGAACTAATGTAATAATCTGAACAATAAAGTTTTAATTAAAAAAAAGTGTGAAAGGTGAGTAAGGAGAACTTTTAAAAGAAGTTTTGCTGGAAAGGGAAGCTAAGTAATAGGGAAGTAGCTGGAGGGTATGATCAGGCCAAGGGATGGCCAGTTAAGATGGAAGATACTGAAGGATGTTTGGATGGTAATGGGAATGATCCAGTGGAGAGGGAAAATCTGATAATGTGAGAAAGAGGGAATACGTGCAAGAGTGATGTCCTTAATTAAGTGAGCAAGATAAGAGCCAGTGCACAAGTAAAGGGATTGGCCATGGATAAAACCAAGGGCAATATACGCATTATAACAGGCACAAAGGTTATGCATGTGTTGATAAATGTGCGGGTAGAAGTGTTCATGTTAAAAAAATTTTTAATTCATTTTAGAGAGAGAGAGAGAGACATTGATCTTTTGCTCCACCCATTCACTCATTCATTGGCCACCCCTTGCTTGTTCCTTGACTAGAGATCAAATCTGTAGCCCTCATGCATCAAAAGGATGCTCTAACTAACTGAGCTATCAAGCCAGGGCTGAGTGTTCACTTTTGATGGCTGTTTTCTGATTAGGCTCAGAATCTTCTAAGGGTGATTGGGGACTATTTTTTATATTTTGTTGATTTTTTACAGAGAGGAAGGGAGAGGAATAGATAGTTAGAAACATCAACGAGAGAGAAAAATCAATCAGCTGCCTCCTGCACACCCCCTACTGGGGATGTGCCTGCAACCAAAGTACATGCCCTTGACTGGAATCGAACCTGGGACCCTTCAGTCTGCAGACCAACGCTCTATCCATTGAGCCAAACCGGTTAGGGCTGGGGACTGTATTTTGACAGGAACAGAAGACACTGACTAGAGCGTCTAATACATTTTCAGTAGATCTTCTTGGGTTTTCTAAATCACAGATATTTGTTACTTATGTAAAATATTAGAGGCTTGATGCATGAAATTCGTGCGGAGGGTTAGGGGGGCTCTCAGCCCAGCCTGTGCCCTCTCATAATCCGGGACCACTTGCCCCTAACCGCCCACCTGCTCACTCCTTACCACTTGGATCGCCACTCCGTAGTGCTGCCACGGAGGCAGGAGAGGCTCCTGCCATCGCCATTGCACTTACTAGCCATGAGCCCAGCTTCTGGCTGAGTGGTGCTCCAGCTGTGGGAGCACACTAACCATCAGGGGGCAACTCCTGTTTTGACCGTCTGCCCCCTGGTGGTCAGTGTGTGTCATAGTGACTGGTCATTCTGGTCCTTCTGCTGTTAACGGTCGTTGGGCTTTTATTATATAGACTAGAGGCCCAATGCATGAAGATTCGTGCAAGAAAGGGCTTTCCTTCCCCTGGCTGCCAGCACTGCCTTCGCTCCGGCCTGAACCACCCTTCCGCCTTTGCTCCAGCCCTGGAGCCACCTTTCTGCTTTCCAATGCTGCCCAGAGGCCAGGCCCCAAGCGGCTGGGGTGGTGCAGAATGCCTGTGTCGTTGCCAAGGCAATGAAGCAAGCATCCCAGCCCCTCGATGCCTGTGTATGCAAATTAACCTGCCATCTTTATTGGGTTAATTTGCAAATGCACTCCTGATTGGCTGGTAGGCGTCATGAAGGTATGGTCAATTTGCATCTTTCTCTTTTATTAGTGTAGATATTTAAACTATAAATAACAATTCTTCTCTGTTCTAACACCCATTCCTATCATTGCTGTTTTGTTTTTGGCACTGTCCAGAACTGCTATAAGGTTAAATGATAATGATTTCTAGCAAGCACCCTTGATTTGTTTCTGAAGTTAATGGAAATGTTTCTAGCATTCCTCCTTGGAGTGTGATGTCACTGCTGTTTTGAAAGAGAGCTACTTTTTTCAAATTAAGGAAGTATTCTATTTCTAAAGGTTTAAATTGGAAATATGTAGGATTTTTATCAAAATACTTTCTGGGTATCTATTGATCATATCATTTTTCTTATTCAAGTTACTGATATACTGTATTAACAGATTTTTTATTCCCTAAAGGACTTACTGGACTATGTCTCAAATATTAATAAATGCCCACTGCACAGAATCTAAGAATGGCTTTTAAAAAATAAAAAAGCATGGTATTGTCCAATTGGTCATGACGTTTTTGCTATGTGAGCTCTCTGGGAAGACCCTGGGACAAAGAAATACAACCTGGCTACATATCTATAGACACATTTTATTTCCAATTCATGTAGGAATCTGAGATTGGAATCTATCTGAAAGCATGTTATTGTCATGCAGGCTGCATCCTCTTTGCATAGCTCATTCCAATCTCATTACAGAGAAAATTATGAATTAACAGCAGTGGATGAAGAGTTTACATTCCATTTTTCTCCTTGCTGACTGTAAGGCATAAAACAACCGTAAGTCTTTTTCTATACTCAGTAAATGGTCTTCACATTTCTTATTTTGTGAGTAGCCTCACTCCTTTGAGAGAGAAAACAAAATCTAAAAACATCTTTTTACAAAAAAAAAATAGCATTAGAGAGAGGTAGCAAAAATCAACTTGGTATTGATCCACTGATTTTAAACAAGTATTAAACATATCAATTATATTTTCCTCTTTGCACACAATTATCAATTAAACTATACCTGCCATTCAAATGTGCTCTTCAATGAGCCATTGCACTATTATTCCTGCACTGTTTCAGTAAGTGCAATTGCATCCTGGCTCTTTTGCAGTGTTGGTTTAAAGTTAATGGTTAGAGATTATAGCTACTGACATAAAAGCTTTCTTTATGGAACAGGAAAGCAGGATTTAAGCTTCTCCCCTCTCTGTCTATCTCACAGGACAGGTTAGAATGCAGGGCTGTAAGGGACGGAGAGACTGAAGCTGCCCGAGCCTTGCTGCTCTCCCGAGTTTATTGTAGCACTGTGTAAAGACAGCTGTGCTCTGAGGCTTCCCCTAGAGCCTCCCCAAACCAATCCTCTCTTTATTTCCCAGTGCCTGTGATGCAAGCATCCCAAGACTCTGCATAAAACATAATTAAAACAGATTTTCCTCCTAGAAGCTAGAATGTTCTTTCTGTTGCCAGTTCTTCGAATCAGAGGGAGAGGTTTCAGGATGCTAATCCTTCTATGAGGTGTCGTCTATCTTGTCATATGAAGCTTGAGAATGCTTAAAAGATGCACACCCAGGGCACAACATTGTCATCTCCAATATGAGACAGAGGAGAGGGTCAAGAATAGGTCTTAGGCATCTTCTAAGTTTTAAATGAACTCCCACATGAATTGGAAATAAAATGTGTCTATAGACATGTAGACAGGCTTTTGACATATTACATGTGGTCATTTATATTCAAGTTCAGTTGATGAATTCACAAGCCCACCATTTCCTTTTATTTTAGGCAGGCATCAAATTGAATTGAAGAGTGACAGTTACTGCCATCATTTAATAAATATTCCAAAGCACTAAAATGTATACAAACAGTTCCTAGCACATAAGCTGGTGCTCCAGAGTAATTGCTGAATGAAAGAACATCCTACCTTCTGAAAAGAGGAGCATCAAAGAATGGGTTTACTTGCAGAAACAATGACCTTCTTGTCATTTGAATACTACCTGGGTCGCGGGCACATCCCCACTGGGAGATGTGCAGGAGGCGGCTGATCGATGTTCCTCTCTCATCGATGTTTCTGACTCTCTATCCCTCTCCCTTCCTCTCTGTAAAAAATCAATAAAATATATTTAAAAAAAAATTAATTATAGTATATAAACTTACTCAATCTTTAATAATCATATTGATTGTGGATTAGATATTAAAGAGTTTTCTATACTTGCAGAAAAAATTAGTTAAGGGCCTAAACCTGGGTCTGTTTTTTCCCACTGTATAATGTAGTAGTATAGCAAAACATATCTTTGAGTGTGGCCATCTTCATTTTTAGATTGCTGAAAGTGTGACTTCCCCACACAAAACCTTAGCTCACTTGTTTTTTTCTCACCTTAGATAAATGTCTTAGAATTAATGAGATATTTAAAAGAACGGGTAAGCATAAATCTTAATAAAAACTAGACCAGAGGGCACTTAGAGTTGGATCATATAAAACTCCCAGCAGTTAGTTGAGTTAGTTATAATCTAGAAACATTTTTTCTTTGCTATACTTTCCTCTACAATTTGTATTAAAGTCAGGCAATCAATAATGTTGAAAATATGTGGCTTCAGGGAAGCCAGATCAGTGAGTGCAATTATAACAGGGTCTTTGCTTCCATAGCTGCACTGATGCATGTTCAGAAACTCAACACAGTGACAATATTAAACCTCTTTTTTTCCTGCTCCATGAAGCTGATCATCTTCATGGAAGGATTTAATATGGGAATGTTAATCTTTTGCCTTTATTTATATGTGAGCATTTTTGACAGCCAAGTAAAGCTATGCTAGAAAATTGATTTTTCTTGTTTCTCTAAAAAATTGGAGATAATTTTCCAGCACTTGAAAGGTACTAGTATTTGCTCTTCCTGTGTCCTTAGCAACAGTACATTAGTAGATAGAATACAAAAGCTCAGTCTAGAATGAATGTGCAAAAGTACACCAGGAGGACCAACTCACATCCATTAAGATGGCTCCAAAAAAAAGAAAAAAAGCCTGGCCAGTGTGGCCCAATGGTTGAGTGTCTACCCATGAACCAAGAGGCCATGGCTCAAATCCTGGTCAGAACACATGCCTGGGTTCAGGCTTAATTCCTATCCTGCCCAGCTGTCTCACTCACAGAACACGTGCAGGGCCCCATCGCCGCCGGTTCTAGAAAGAGCCGGTGTCTGTGCATTCACGCAGGCACACACCCCTTCCTCTCTCTAAAATTGATAATAACACATTTAAAAAGAAAATTACAAGTATTGGCAAAGATATGGAGAAACTGGAACCCTTTTCCCCTGTTGTTAAGAATGTAAAATTATACAACTGCTGTCAAAAACAGTATAGTGATTCCTTAAAAGCTAAAAACAGAATTACCATATGATTCCACTTCTGGATATGTATTCAAAAGAACTGAAATCAGGATCTCAATAGAATATGTGTACACCACATTCATAGCAGCATTATTCACAACAACTAGTAGAGGCCTGGGGCACAAATTTATACACATTGAAAGGAAATTAATTAGAAGAAATATTTTAATATTGCTATTTTCCCTTTCTCTATAATAGAAGTGTCAACCAAATTCATGATCAATAATGACAGATGGAAACACATGTGTGTCATTGGTGCCAGCATGAGCTTTATATATATAGATAAACTTGCTTAATTAGACCTGTTTTCTGAGTTAGCTAAACTTTTTCCAGCCCAGTGAAGCAGCCCAACTTCTCTTTCAGGTAATTGTCAGCAACAAGCAGGAAATATCAACATGAAGCAGATTATTAATGTAGATCATGCAGGGAGAACAGAGGATAAAATATTTAACTGTAACAGTGTTTGACTATATTCTGTGCAGTGAGAAAACCTGAAGTCATATTCAAAGTCCACCATTTCTTACTTCTTTTCAGTCGGATCAAGTTTCTAAACTTTCTAAATCTCTGTTTTCTGATTAATGAAAAGAAAATAGGATTCTACCGTGTCTACTATCTACCTACTCCAGAACTATGAGGATAAATGAGATGAGGCACGGGAAAATGCTTCATAGACATTTGGTTAAAGTGTAAAATGTCTGCACCTGGCTATAAAGCAAGTTGTGTTCCTGGGCTAACAAAACACCAAGGAGGCTAGTTGCTAGGGAGAGGAAGCTGGGCATTGCTATGTGATGTCATTATCCGGTGCCCACAGTGACCGTTTCCAGGCTGGGCTGGGCTGTGGGCCACATTTTGCGCTATGGGGTCTCAGCAGGGTTGGCTGTGATTTGGTGGGCTGCTGCTCCAGGGTGGTGGCAGAGTCTATGTCCCACTTGGGGGGAGCCAACTGTTGCTTTGTCAGCACCAAGTCCGCAGTGCTGTTTCTTTGTAAATGGCCAGTGTGCGTCATGGCAGCTCCTGCATTGAGCATCTGCCCCCTAGTGGTCACTGTGCATCATAGCGACCAGTCAGATGGTCGGAGGGGCACTTAGCATATTAGCCTTTTATATAGATAATTGAAACATATAAGCAACCTAACTGCCCATCAGTGGATGAACTGATAGCAAAATGTGGTATATACATATAATGGAATATTATTCATCCTTAAAAAGTAAGGAAATTCTGACATATGCTACAACATGGATGAAACTTGAGAACTTTATGCCAAGTGAAATAAGCCAGTCACAAAAAGACAAGTATTGTATGTTTCCATGTATAAGAGGTACTTAGAATAGTTAAATCCATAGAAACAGAAAGTAGACAGGAACTGGGGCAAGGGGGATGGGGAATTAATGTTTAATGGGTATAAATTTCAGTTTTTGCAAGATTTAAAGAGTTATGGAGATGAATAGTGGTGATGGTTGTACTTAAAATGGTTAAGATTGAAATTTTATGTGTATTTTACACAATAAAGAAAATAGAAAAAGAATTTATTTCAGGAGGAATCAACCTGCTCTAATTTCTCTACTCCATAACTCTGACCAAGGACTGTAAAAAAGACTTCCTTGCTTGAGGAGGTAGCAGGGAAGTAACAATTAGTTTTCTATATGCTCTCACTAACTTTGCTGTAAAATTAGTTCCTTGGTGCAGTGTTATGTGGGACACCGTAATGGTGAATACAGCTTTCTGTAAGTGCTCAAATAGTGCTGTTGGCAGAAGCATGGGTCATCAGGAAAGCAAAACTACATTCATATCCAGAATGTGTGTCTGGTTTCAGTGTTAACAAATCATTGCTGTGTCCTTTTTTTTCCCCCCTTATAGGGCCCGAACACGTAGCCCCCCTTGTGATAGAGTTCCGGTGCATGTAGTTGAGTGAGGTTGGAACTCATGAGAATGCTGTAAACAACGTGATCATGCCCCTACTTTGCCTCGTGGCATCTGCTATAAAATAAAGACACGGTTTGTGGGTGCTGGCGCTATCTCCTCATCAGGGAGCAGCGTCCCACTGAGACCCAGCTTTCATTCTCTTGTCTGTCTTTTCTCAATCCTTTCACGCCCCTTTGGCCATAACACCCCCTCTACAATATGAGGTAAATCCCTAGATTAAGACCATTGTATTTAATTAGAATCTCCTTTCTTACTTCCTGGTTTAGCTAAAACGTACCCCATGAATCACGGGGTTGGAGTTCATTGGCATGGGATATAATCCAGAAAGGCTCTCCAACCTTGAAAAATTTGGAAACCTTGGATCTGAGAGAGTCTTGCTGAGATGAAATAATCTTTTCATTCAGCTTAAGAAGCCCTGTCAGTTCCCACTTCCCAGCAGGCAAACGCAGAGTGATCAATTCTGAACAGCATCTTTACTGAGAACATTTTAATCAACCAGAATGAGTACAGAGCAGCTGGCTCGCCACCAACAATTCACAGACATGTTTGCACTCAATTGCAAAACAGTAAACATCAGGCACCAGGCCAGGTCCATTTGGTATATTAATTTCTTAGCCCAAACTAGAATTAGAGGCAGGCTCAATTTTTCTACTTCCTTCCACAAGAATCCTATCCCTTTCTTCCTACTAATTCTAGACTACTAGGACAGAAGGCTCAAACCCAGGTAATAATAATTAAAATAGTTTTTAATATACTATGGCATTTTTGTATACAAAACTATAGGCCAAGAATAGAGAGAGAGGATGGATGGTGAAAGCCTGCATAGGGGAATCTAATTTCACCTCTTTACCATATTTCCTCGTTTGAAAGATAATTAGAATCATTCATTTGACTTTGAGTATGTCGCTATAATATAAAGAGATTTCAGCAGCAATGCTTATATATCTAAATGAAGGTGTACACCGTGTTAGAAACATAATTATTTCAGGATACTGCCATTGTTCAAAAATATTTTTGAATTCCTTTTTCAGAATGTCTCCCAAGACCATCAGGAAATTCAATCTTACAGACCCAACTCACATTTAAGAATAAACTATTTCTCAATTTATTCATTCATTTATATCTGGTTTGACTCTGAATGACTTTGGGCAGTTTTAGAAATTAAAATCCACCCTCAAAAGACATTTTGCCATCTCTAAGGATTTTCCAAGCAATATATCTATGAAGGATGGTCTAAGTATGATTTCCAAATATATTGTGAACTACTGTAGCATCTTTGGAATAAGTATTTAGCCATCTAAAGGGACTACTTCAAAACAGGCAATGTTCTTTTGAACATATAAGTTCTCACATTTTTGTCAATAATTAGTCATATTATTTTATAATATTAACATTTTTATTTATCAAAATGCAAAATAACTTTCTAATTCTTCTCTCTGTGTGGGGTCTTTTTGAAAACCATAGCATATTTAAGCATTTCTAACTATTGATCTAATTCATGATGATCTATTCCTCAGATGTATCCTCTTTATACCAACTTAAGGTTTAATTTAGTTTAATTATGTTTACTTCCAAAGTATGTACTGTGAAACACTAGATCCATAAGATAAAGCACAGGATCTATCATGGGATACATTTAAAAAGTGCAGCCTACTATACTCTCCCTTAGATATCTGCAATGCATATAAACACATCAGAGGTGCCCCAAAGCCCAGTTCCAGTTGTTTCTACTTCCTGGGTAGCTTCATCAAGACTCAGGTTTTCTCCCACAATCCTCTCCTCCCCCAGTTCTCCCCATCTCAGTAAGTGGTAATGTTATTTTTCCAGTTGCTTGAGCAAAAATCCTTGGAGCCATCCTTGACTCCTCTGTTTTATCCAATCCATCAAGAAATTATATTGAATCTATTTTAAAATTTATCTCACCTCTTGCCACCTCTACCACTATCACTTTGGTCCCAATGATCACCAACTCTCTTCTAAATTGTTACACCAGCCTCTTAAAGTGTTTCCCGACTTTTGCCCTTGCTCCCCCTTCAGTCTACTGTCAACATAGCAGCCCAAATTATGTCATTCCTCTACCTACACCCCATCAAGGGCTCCCTATTTAAGTCGGCATAAAAGCCAAAGTTTCAATTCCAGCCTTCCTATGATCTACCACATATGGTCTGTTATTCTGCTCCCCATCCTGCCTCTCATCGCCATCCCATCTCTTATCTCTTTTCCTCTCATTTTCCACCTAGATTAATCCATTCCTGTCACACTAGCTTCTTTACCATTTCTAGATACACCAGGCACACATATCAGTTTTCTTATTTACTCTTCCCTTAAATATTCCCCTCCGGGTATCTGCATGGCTCACCTCCTTACTTCCTTCAAGTTTCTTTTTCTTTTCTTATTGATTTTAGAAAGAGAGGAAGAGAGAGGGAGAGACAGAAACACCCATGAGAGATAAACATCAATCGGTTGCCTCCTGCATGCCCCCTACTGGGGATCAAGCCCACAACACGGTTATGTGCCCTGACTGGGAATAGAACCATTGACCTCTTGGTTCATGGGTCAATGCTGAGCAACACTGGCCAGGCTCCTTCGCATTTCTACACAAATGCCATTGTGTCAAAGAAGCCTTTCCTGACCACCACCTCCTCACCCCAGACTGTCACTGTATATTCTCACCCGGCTTCATTTCTCCTCCTGGCACCTGGCACCACCTAGCACATCATAACTCTATTTGTTTATTTATGTGTTTCTCACAAGGATGTAGGCTCTAGGAAAACCATGTCTTGTTCTTATTCTTTTCAACGGAATTCCCAGTGTCCAGAATGGTGGTTGGCATAGAGAATACTCAATAAATATTTGTTAAATAAATAAATGCATGAAAGTTTCTGAGAGATCCTGCAGTAAATAGTCAATCTTGTGTATCTACAAAAACACACTTTAAAGCATACTTAGTAATACCCAGTGGCAGTTTATTTCTGTTGTTGTTGTTGTTATCAGTAGAGAGAACACTGAAAAATCTGCACTTATTTTCCTCAAAACCAAATGCTGGGACATAACCATATTTAAAGACTAACCAATGGCATCAGACATTTGATTTGATGGGTAATTATAACAGCCACATTCAAAAAATCTTTATATAAAAAACTAAAGAATTTCTCCTAAAATCATGCTAGACAAAGCCTGCAAGGTTAGGTGCAATGTATGCCAAGATATACATAGCACTCTCTGTAAATTTAAAAAAACACACACACAGAGAATATAGTAATTTATATTTATAAAGAATAGCTGTATATATAAACCCTGTTATAAAGAACAAAAAAAAATCTCAGAAAAAAAATCAGAGTATTACGTCTTACACATAAGGCAAGTAATGCCCTAATAGCTCAAAATCCTTTACAAAAGGATTAATATTCTATCTCGTTCAGGGGTTTTTAATGCATATTTTTTCCTCCTTTTTCGTTTCATCTGCTTCCATTTTAAGTGTAACTTCTTCAGCTATAAGACCACCCAGTTTCTTATTCTTTGCTTCCTTAATCTTTTCCTTTATGGCAACCACATCAATTTTAGTTTCCGTAGAAGCTTCCTCAGGTTTCACAACTGATGTTCTTTAAGTAGAATGAAAGTTTTGTTTCTTTCCTCTTGTCTCTTATCGAGAGCTTCTACTTGTTTAGCCTTTATTGCTTTCATTTCTGTCACATTTTTTACTTAGTGGCAGCCTACTGAACACACTTTGGAATCTCATGAATATAAGATACAGGCCTCCCTTATGTGAGCTTCCAGTTAATTGTAGGAGATGAAACATAAACAGAGAATTCAGTGTAATATAAGTGATGAAATAGATGTATATGAAGGTTGCTATGAAAGTACAGGAAGAGACCATTTCATCTACGGGGACTCTGGAAAGGCCGTTTTCAGGAGGAAATTCCCAAATGTGCTCTTACAAAAATATGCTTCAGTAGCTGACCATTATAAAACTCTGCCAGTCCCTGTTCATTAATAGTCTTCACTGATATTTATGGGGTGGGATAAGACCTCCCACCCTTGATAAAAATTTGGAAAACATAAACAGCACAATGTGGGAGCCCCTCTAATAAAAGCAGGACACAGGAAGAGACAGCCCAATAATGCCCAGGATGATTATTTTCTAAGAATTTTCAAAGATATGTTACTAAGAGGTCATACCTTTCTCATTTAGACGGGCTGTTTTTGTCACTATAAAAAAAATAATTATACATATTTGCTGTAGTCAGGCACACTTTGCCCTTGGGTAACTCTGGAGGAAATGAGCTGTGGCTGCCACTGGTGGAACTAGGACACCCATTACCTTTCACTCTACAGACCAAAGCACATATCCTCCTCTGGCCCTCCCATTTCATATCCAGCAAAGCCTGGATAGAAAAAATCTTTAAGCATCCAGAGTCTGAGGCATCAGACTTTTTTAAGACACAAAAAGAATGTTAGGACTATGGTGCATTCCTAATGTAAAAAGGGGCAGGATTTTTCCAAGGGAGAGGATGGGGAAAACAGATAGTGGGAAGCAGTTCTGAATTGGAACTGCAGAATGAGAAAGCAAAAAAATGAGATGAAAACAAATACAGAGTGAGTGATCACGCCAACAACAAAACTTGGGGCCTTCTTTCTTCCTCAGCATCCCTCCCAGAGGTATTAATTTAGTTGGATCGAGACAATTCTCAGTCCTCATGTTCTGTACTGATTAAGATGTTCTAATGGACATTTATCTTTATTCCCACTGCGACCTCCAAATTCTTCCTATTTTTGGAAACTTCCCAATTGTATGAAATTCTGAGGGAATCCAATTAAAGAAGCCAAGAGCAACCTAAGACTGCCTCTCTCCATCCCTGTAAGTTAAGGCTCGGTCACCGACCAGACTAAATCCATCAGATTTTTACACTTGGATCTTTCAGTCTTGACCAAAATATGCAAAGATAAAAGGTTAGTAATAAACATTATTTAAAAGTTTTTAATTTTAAATTACATACAGTAAATTTTATTCATTATACAGTCCCTTCAGTTCTCACTAATGGGTAGAGTCATGTACCTATGACCACAATTAAGATACAGAACCGTTCTATCAACCTCCAAAAACTCCTTCATGCTGTCCCTCATCCTGACACCACAAGTCTGATCTCTATTCCTATAGTTTTGCTTTTCCAAAAATTTTTTATAATCATAAAATATGATTGAGTCTATCCTGTTTCACTTAGGGTAATACATCTGAGATTCATGTACTTTGTGAGATATATCAACAGTTAATTCGTTTTTATTACTGTGTAATTCTTCATTATTTGTATGGTCATACAATGGACCTAGAATAAAAGCAATTTCCAAAACAAACAAACAAACAAAAAAACCTGAGGAGACTCATACCATCTGATTTCAAGATAGACTATAAAGCTACAGTCATTGAGACAGTGGAATTGGTGAAAGAATGGCCACATAAATCCATGGAGCTGACCAGAGAGTCATTATAAACCCACATAAACATAGTCTTTTTTTTACAAAGTTGCAAGGCAATTTAATGGAAAATGAATGGCCTTTTTTTTTTTTTTTACAAATAGTGCTGAAACAATTGGCTATCTGTATGCAAAAATATAAAACCCTTACCTCTACTTCACACCTTATTCCTTTAATATCTGTAGGGTCTATAGTTATATATCCTCTTTCATTCCTGATGTCAATAATATGTGTATTCTCTCTTTTTCTCTTGGCCAATCCAGATGGAGGTTTATTTTTTTAAAAAAATCTTTACTAAGAACCAGGTTTTAGCTTCATTGATATTACTGTGTGCAAATTTTATTTCTCTTCTTAATTTCCATTTTTCTGCTTGCTTCCTTTATTTTTCTAGCTTCATATTTCTATTGCCTTTCCTTGAGGCTTTTTCTTGTTCTACCATAAACATTTAGTGCTATAAATGTTACTCTAAGTAAGCACTGTGTCACCTGCCTTTCAGAAATTTTGATATGTTATTTTTCTGTTTACTTTATTCAAAATATACATTAATTTCCCCTATGACATCGTCTTTGACTCCTCATTATTTAAAAGTCTGTTACTTAATTTCCAAATACCTGATGATTTTCCAGGTATCTTTCCATTGTTGATTTCTTACATAATTTCATTATGGCTAGAGAACATACTTTGTATAATTTCAATTTTGAAAAATCTGAGAGATGCAAATCAAAACAACAATGAAGTAACACCTCATACCTATCACCAACAAATCAACAAATGACAAGTGTTGGAGAGGATGTGGAGAAAAAGGAACCCTCGTGCACTGCTGGTGGGAATGCAGACTGGTGCAGCCACTGTGGAGAACAGTATGGAGTTTCCTCAAAAAACTAAAAATGCAACTCCCATTTGACTCAGTAAACCCACTTCTAGGAATATACCCCAAGAAACTAGAAACACCAATGAGAAAGGATATATGCACCCCTATGTTCATAACAGCACAATTCACCATAGTTAAGATTTGAAAACAGCCTAAGTGCCCATCAACAGATGAGTGGATTAAAAAACTGTGGTACATCTACACAATGGAATACTATGTTGCTGTAAAAAGGAAGAAATGTTTTCCATTTGCAACAGCATGGAGGGGGCAATGGGGGGATAAGAAGACATATATGTAATATCTTAATCAATAAAAAAAATGTTAAAAAATTTTTTAAGGTTTATCACCCAAGATATGATCTATCTTGGTGAATGTTCCATGTGCACATAAAAATAGTGTTTTATGGTTGTGGCCTGAAATTTTCTATAAATATCAATATGTCAAGTTGATTGATAGCCTTGTTCAGGTCTGCAGATACTATATTTTTCAGCTTTAAAATTTTATAATATGCACTCTGCTGAGAATTTCTACCTTCCCATTCATTTTAAGTGAGTTCACCATCACTTCATGGAACATGATTATTATAGTTGCTTTAAAGTCTAGTTCTGGTAATTTCCAACATATAGGTTATCTCAATCACCTCTGTTGATTATTGTTCCCTGGCTTTTAGTGAATTGTTTTTGCTTGCATTTTGATCATTTAAAATACTATTTGTATACTGAGTAATTTAAAAAAAAATTTTAATCTTCATCTGAGGATATTTTTCATTAATTTTTAGAGAGTGAGAAGGAGGGAGGGAGGGATGAGGAGGGAGGGAAGGAAGAAGGGAGAGAGAGAGAAACATGGATGTGAGAGAGACTCATGGATTGGTTGCCTCCCACACATGCCCAAACCAGGGGTGAAGATCAAACCTGCAACCCAGGTACATGCCCTTGACTGGAATCAAATCTGAGATCCTTCAGTGCTCTAACCACGTAGCGAACACCGGCCAGGGCTGTATATTGAGTAATTTTAGAATATTATGTTCTGAGATACTGGCTCCTATTAAAATCCTCTAGAGCAATGGTTCTCAACTTTCCTAATGTTGCGACCCTTTAATACAGTTCCTCATGTTGTGGTGACCCCCAATTTCACTGTTACAAATTGAACATAATTAAAGCATAGTGATTAATCACAAAAACAATATGTAATTAATTATATATGTGTTTTCCGATGGTCTTAGGTGACCCCTGTGATAGGGTCGTTCGACCCCCAAAGGGGTCATGACCCACAGGTTGAGAACCGCTGCTCTAGAGAATGTGATTTTTAAAGCAACCAACCTGGTTTCTTTTAAACCACGAAGTCTAACTTGCCTTCTGTGGGTTACTAGTCCCAATATCAATCCATTTTGAAAGCCTTCACCATACTGACTGCGTCTACCTGGTGAATACCCAGAAGTTAGACTGGGAGGTGGTCAGTTTTTTATATGGCAGCTTATTTCTGGAAGTCTTTGCTATGTTTCTTTGAGTCTGGTCTACATGTGTCCTAACTTGGAGGTGGGCCTGGGCCTAATGTTGGTTCATGCAGAGGATTAAGGGATCCTCACCTCCAGTCTTTTCTTTCTGGTGTTTCTACCACACACTGCAGTTCACAGTGACCCATTATCTCCAGCTCCTCTGGCCAGAAAGATGAGGCGCTAGCCTCTTGTGCTTTTGTACAATTCCACACATATGGTTAGTACCAGAATGAAGAAGAGAGGGGAACAGAGAGAAAAGTAAGGGGATCACTCGTACTCTTTGGACAACAGAGGCCCCTTTCCCAGTTCTTTAAGCCTGGAATTCAGTCTTCTTTTGGGGAGAAAGGTGCCTTCTTCACAGTGGTGACAGTGCAGTGCCCATGTCCGTGGCTGGTCTGGAGTCAGGACTGGAAGAGGGAAAAAGGACAGAGAGAATTTCCCCCACACTCTCTGGAAAACTGGAATCCCCCTTTCCTGCTCCTATTAGAAAGAGATCGTTTCTCCCAGAGTTTTTCTGTTAGCACTTGCCGCCCAGTTGCACATGTCATCCTGACTGCAGTTCAAATCCAGGAGTCAACGAAGAAAAACAAAACAAAACGTGAAACTCTTCCTTGCTACTGGTTGTTAATCAAGTTGTGACTACACTCTCCATTTCTCCTATTATTGTTTACTTTTCTGAGTCCTCAGGTAACTGCATTTGTATGCTGTACAGAGTTTTAGTTGTGATCAGTAGGAGAGATAGGCTGTGGTCTATCTACTCTATCTCAGCCAACACAAGAACTTCAGTAATAAATACTTCTTTACCCAATCAATAAAAAGCAATTTAGTTGGCCTGCTAACACACATATTATATCTTAATGAAAAAATTACTAATGACTTGATTATTGAATACTAATTTCCCAGGATATTTATCTGTAGGCCAAACACAAACACAAATTAAGCTGTACTATACTCATAAAACCACAAAGGTGGATGTGGACAAACCATGAGAGTAAGCAGGTAAGCAGTTTCTGAGTTCTTTGTCAACAGTTAGTTCTCTTGTTTTTTGTTTTGCAACAATTCATGTTCTACACATTTTTTAAAATGTATAAAAACACTGATTTACTTCTGTTCAAGTATGTTAATTCTCCCATCTCCATAGACCCTTTTAGCAACAATAAGAAATTATCTTGCCAAAGTAGATAGAGTGAGGTGCACATAAAGAGGTGGCTAGAAGAGGCATTTAGTATGTGTCGAAATGAGAAGTGGCACCTTCAAATAAGTTTTAAGCAAAAAAAGAAGGCCCAGAATGTGCTGTTAGGGGAAAGGCTATTTAGAGATCACCCATTTCCACACTTTAGGACAATATAACTCTAGTCAAGAGAGCGAAGTGTTTTGTTCCAAGTCAACCATCTACCTCCTTATCTCTTGTTGCCCCCGTTTCAAAATGTAGCGTAGCAGTTACAGAGGGAGTGGGCCATTTTGAGAAGCACTGCTCTGCAATTTGGAAGTTTTTAGATTGGAAATCTTTTGCAATATTGGTTAGATGGGATTAAAAAAAAATGGGAAATCAGCAAAGATGGAAAATAATAGTAGAGGAATAAGATAATGAATGAGCTGAGAGAGAGAATAATGCCTCCTGAAAAAAGGGAAGAAGAGGAGGAGGTGCAGAAAAGATCTGTCCTCATGGCAACATTATTTTAAGTTCTATGGCCAATTCTATTGGAGACAACATATTTTTGCCACTGGGTAGAAAAATCACATAAAAATAATACCCATCAACAGTTGTACCCACTTAAAAGCCAGTTGCCAATTTAAAGTATATAATTTATTTTGTTTATTTCTCAAGCAGTACCCTGAACTCTAAACTTCTTCAGGGTCTAGCTAACAATTCACTCCCATGAATTGTTAGCTAGATCTTGTTCCTGAGGGACCTTGTTCTTGGTTAGCTTCCACTTTAGAGTGCTGATGTGGAGAATTCTCAGCCACATCAGATAGAGCCAAATTCTCTATCCCAGGTCACATTTCCTAATTTGAATAACACAATGCCAACCCTAACAACAGAATCTTCCTTTAATCCAGAACCCTAAAAATAAAGTATGAATAAAAGTAATTTGGTAATCTAATACATGTTAAGAATTTACTAACCAAAACACTTTAATATGGCTCCTTTCCCAGATTAGTTGAGTTTTAAGAGGGAAATCTAGATGATATTATGCTTTAGTCCCTAGAAATATATTATGAATGGTGGAAATTTATGCATACTATGTATCAGTCAGAATATAGATTTAGGTCCAGCTGTGGAAAGGCCTAAGAAACAATAGCTTAAACAAGATAGAAGTTTTATTCTCTGCCACATAACTGGCTGAGGTAGGCAACCTAGGCTAATAGAGCTGCTCCATGGTGCTGGAGATTCTAGTCCTTTCTCTCTCATGGCCCAGCCATTCTCACCACACAGCTTCCATCCCATGACCTAATGTGGCTGCTCTAGCTCTGCCTGTCACATCTGACTTCTACCTATGGGTAGGGGAGAGGAGAGAGATCGCATGTCTTTCCTATTAAAGGAAAAACCCAAAACTGCATGTAGGTTCATCAATTGTAACAAACGTACTCTGGTAAGGGATGTTGATAATGGGGAAGGCCGTGTGTGGGGGCAGGAGGTATATGGGAAATCTCTGTATCTTTCCCTCAATTTTGCTGTGAACCTAAAACTGCTCTGAAAAACTAAAGTCTATGAGAGAAAAAGAAAAGAAGGAAGGGAGGGCAGGAGGGCGGGAGACAGGATTACAACCAGCCATTTAAAAAAAAATAAAGCTACACAAAATGACATTAAAGAATATTCTTGTTACCCAAGGGTTGTCCACTTCATTTATAAAGTAACAAAATATTAAGAATCTCTTGCAATTTAAATCCTTCCAATCATTAAACATTCCAATCTTGTGTTTTCTCATCACAAAATAGTGCTATGACTTCTCCAAGGATTATTTGATTTAGTACAAGGCGACTGTAACAGGCAGGGAGCAGTCACACTTTGAAGAAACATACCCATTAGGAAGTAACTCAAGTGTGACAGAGACTCTTGTCTACAAGATATTAAAATCTCTGTGAACTGTGCTTGACTTGCAAATTTTGTTGTGAACCAAGAGGACCACTAACTGGTAGGAAACTATTTTAGGCCCATCAAAGCAAAGGTAGCAGATAACACTGAAGGCACAGGTGAATATCACTTCAATTTGTATTTGTTCAGTAAACATGTATACAATGCCTATTACAGTAGTCCCCCCTTACCCATGGAGATAGGTTCCAAGACCCCCAGTGGATGCCTGAAATTGCAGATAGGACTGAACCCTATCTACACTAATAAAAGAGAAACATGGTAATTGGCGTACGACCGCTACCCTTTTCATTGGCTAATCAGCGAGATATGCAAATTAACTGTCAGCCAAGATGGCAGTTAACCGCCAACAAAGATGGCGGCTAATTTGCATACTCGCAATGAAGGAATACGAAAGGGGAAGGATGGGAGACAGTGATCAGAAACCCAGGCGCAGGCAAGAGCCAGGGAACAGGGCAAAGGTCAGTCCTGGAGGCCACCTTTGCCATGCCACCAGTGGGTGATCGGAGAAGCCTGGGGGGTGGGGCAGGGAAGCGGATACAGACAGCGTCCATGACCGCAGAAGCCGGATGCAGGGGCAAGGAAGCAGCTGCCACCAGCATCCCCGGCTTCCCTGCCCCGCACCTGGCTTCTGCGATCAGTGACCACAGAAGTCAGGTGCGGGTCAGGGAGGCTTCCGCCACCAGCGACCCCAGCCACGGCTTCCCTGCCCCACACCCGGCTTCTGTAATTGGTGATGCCTATTTTTGCATGACACTTAACTGACTACCCTCCCTGGAAGCACAGAAGAAGAAGCCCCCAGCAGAAGCCGCCCACCTTTGGTCCTGGCACCAGCGCCTGGGGCTGGCTGCAGCCCCGGAGATGGACAAGCTACCGGCCAGAGGTCCCAGGCTGCAGCCACCCGGAGAAGCTATCAGCCCTGTGGTCCAGGGCCCCAGGCCTGTGGCCAGGGAAACAGTTTCCCTCTTCTCTTACTGTAGTCATTACTTCAATACTCCCCTTCTGAATTTCTCTCCTGTGCTGCAACCCAACTCCACTTTTCATCGGAAGGATATGGAACAGAGAGAGCAGTGTTAAAAGCTTACATTTTTAAGCTGGTAAGGTTGGTACTTAAACATATAAATGGAAAACTAGAGTCCTTAAGGTGACAAAGACTACAAAGGACAGGGACAGTGCATGACCTATTATATCCAGCAATCCATATGGGGACTGAAAACTTTGCAATGATGACAATTACTGAAGATATGAATCAACTAAAACAGTTGACAGGGACAATTTTTCCATCTTTGAAAATATCTACATCAAATCTGTTTAAATAGATTTTCATCTGCATAATATAACACATTCTGACAAGACCACCACCACCACCAATGTGGTCAGTGTTTTGCCGTAAAATGTTTAATAACTGAGGGACCCCCCCCCCAAGTGCACAAATTTTGTGCACTGGGCTCCTAGTATATATTATAATTTTTCCTATATGCAGGAGTAGGCAAAAGTAGGTTTACAGTTGTGAATATGCCAAGTTCAGAATTTATTCTTCTACTATCATTTATTAATTATTGTATTATTTACCACCTGTATATCATTGCCAACAAACTTCCAACTTAACAGGCCTTTCTTATAAAACTTGGTTGTACTTCAGTAGTAAGTCCTGAACCAAAAATGACTATGATGGATGAACTTTTAAATACTATTAATAGCTGGAAATTAATTTCAAAATTCAAAAAATAAAATATTACATAGAGCAGTGGTTCTCAACCTTCCTAATGCCACGACCCTTTAATACAGTTCCTCATGTTGTGGTGACCCCCAACCATAAAATTATTTTTGTTGCTACTTCATAGCTGTAATTTTGCTACTGTTATGAATCTAATGTAAATATCTGATATGCCAGATGTATTTTCATTGTTACAAATTGAACATAATTAAAGCATAGTGATTAATCACAAAAACAATATGTAACTATATATGTGTTTTCTGATGGTCTTAGGCAACCCCTGTGAAAGGGTCGTTTGACCCCCAAAGGAGTCACAACCCACAGGTTGAGAACCGCTGGCATAGAGTAAACTGACAGGATCAAAGCCTTTGTTCAAAGTATTTCCCAGAATTTCCTCAGCCCCAAAATCATACATGGTGGGCCTGTGAAATCATACATCCAGGAATTATTAAAAACAAAACACAGAGGCAGTCTGCATGCCAAGAACTGTGCAGACATATGTAATAAGCAGATATGAGAGACCCTGAGGCTCTGGATAGAGATGGAGAGAGAAACTTCTGAGTTTCCCTGTCCCCTTGAGCTGGACTGTACAAGTTTACTAAGATTCTATATTTTTTCAGTAAACCCCTTAGTTCTATTCATGCTTTTTAAGTGAGTTTCTGTTATTTGTAAAAAATATATATACTCTAGCCTGGTCAGGTGTGGCTCAGTGATTGAGCATCAACCTTTAAACCAGGAAGTCATGGTTTGATTCCCAGTCAGGGCAGGGGCATGCAGGAAGCAACTGACTGATGATTCTCTCTCATTATTGATGTTTCTATCACTCTCTCCATTTATTTAACTCACTTTTTAGTATCTAATTTAGAATACATGTGTTCATATTAGAAAATTAAGTATGAAATTTCAACCATGCCTGAAAAAAATTAATATGTAAACTATTATGTTATAGTAATACTAGCGGCCCAGTGCATGAAATTCATGGGGGGGGGGGGGAGGGGGGAGGCTCCCCACCCTGGCTCCTAATTGCTCACCTGTCTGCCTGCCTGGTCACCCCTAACTGCCCCTTTCCTTGCTGGCCTGATGAATCCTCACTGCCTCTGTGTGCTGGCCTGGTTGCCCCTGGCTGTCTCCTGCTGCCAGCCAGGTAACCCCCAACTGCCATCCCCTGCTGGCCTGGTCGCCCCACATAGCCTGCTTGTTCAGTCATTTGGTCGTCCCTCACTAACCCCCTGCCAGCCTGGTCACCCCACACAGGCTGCTTGTTCAGTCATTTGGTTGTCCCTCACTAACCCGCCTGCTGGCCTGCTTGTAGGTAGCCATCTTGTGAGGGTGTGAGGGTTAATTTGCATATTACCTCTTTATTATACAGGATGTAAAAAATAAGCCTGACATTTATTATAAATAAACTTGCCATGTAGTTAAGTACACTGGTGACATTTTTATATAGCAATATTTTATAAGTATTTGCTGTTTTCCTAGTGTAACAATGGTTAGTGCCTAGCCTTTAAATTCCCTCAAAACGGAGGTTCCAGGCGCTCTCTCCCTGCAAGCCTCCACCTTTCCCCTCCCCTCACCCTCGTATTCTCCCAAAACTCTAGGGACCCCACTGAGGTATGCAGCCAGGATAGCAATGGGCAGCAGCAGTTTGTCCCTAGGCAGATCTGCTCAGGGCCAGGTCCCCTTTATGATAACAAGATGATAACATTAAATTCTTCTAACCACTATGAAATCCACTGACACATGAGGAAAAAATGAACAAAATCAAAGGTTGTGCAAAAGAACCCAATATTCTTCAAAACATAAATTTCATTTATCTAAGTGTCTTTTATGAGATATTGCCAAGATATTTTGGGATATAGCTTTGAACTTGCTTTTCTTCAAAACAAATTGGGTTTAATGCAGCCTCAGCCTTTTATTTGACATGAACACAGTGGCCAGCAATGGTTTGGTCCTCAAACAAGTGATCAAAGCAGCATCTGTCCTTGGAAAAGGCAGCATGTCCTTTGTAACAAACCCTGCCAAACAAGATGTGTTTGTGCAATACAGTTTACAGAAGTGAAAACAAAGCTCCATGCCGTTATAAGGGCACTTCTGATCATCATCACTTTGAACGTAGCATTTTAAAACTGGAAGGGACCTTTATAGAACATACAATTCAGCGACTCCACTTTCTAAACAGGAAGCCCAACACTCAGAGCAACTGATTGTCTTATGACATAAGAAATTCGTGACAGAGCATAAACTGGAATCCAGCTTTCTTACCCTGGGTATTTTCCACTCTACCCACTACCCTTCAAATGACTAGATGTGGAAGATAAGCTGCAGAGTGGAGCTCCTTAGTCAGTTATTCCTAAAAGTAGGGCTCTATCTCTTAGACATGACAGAGAAGGTTTACTTATTGCGACTCTCCACCAAAAGAAATTGATTATTAAATCAACAAATAGTTAACATATTATTCTCCAATGTGTTTTTCTCTGGAATGTTGACTCTATTCACATTTTTAATTTTTTTTTGGAAGCTCCCCCAAGCTTGAAATGTACCATTAGGACAGTGCTCACAGCCATGAATTTCCAACTTTCATACCATCAATTTGCAGTGTCTTTCATAAAGGTCAGTGAACAAAAATTGCATTCTGAAATGCAATCCCCTAGATTACAAACCTTCTGGAGAATTCTGTCTGATGTTCAAGCCACCACACACATTGTGGAACCAACTCCTGACCCATGAAGGAAGCAGCGTGTCAGACAGACCTTTTGTACAATTCTTTTTATTAATAGAACCAGTGAGCCTCAACTGAATTCAATCTTAAATTTCCAGTGCACCTCTGCTGGGTGTCCACAGAGGAACATGTGCCTTTCTAGGGTATTGTAAAACTTAAACTGGTAACTTTTGACCTTTTCCAGAATAATGCGAGGAAGCTTGAAATCTCTCTGCTTGCATCTGTAGGTAGTCCCCTTCCCAATGTCTCCACATTGCACCTGAGACTACTTGGTGGGTGTTGTCAGACTTAGCAAGGAGAGAGAAGAGAGGAGCTTGGTGGGTGTTGTCAGACTTAGCAAGGAGAGAGGACAGAGTGGAGGGGAGATGAAAAGAGTGGAAAAGGTGAGAGAAGAAGTGGGTAGAAGGGTAATGTGGAGGATGAGGGATGGGGGAAGAGAAAAGAAAACAAAGAAAAATGCTCCTTGACATTGATCTTGATTTTTTGGACATAACACCAAAGCATGGGCAACAAAGCTAGTAAACAAGTGGTCCTACATTAAACCAAAAGTTTCTGCACAGCAAAGAAAACAACAATAAAAATTGAAAAAGCAATGTACAGGATGGGAAAAAAACATTTGCAAACCATATATCCAATAATGGGTTAATATCCAAAATATATAAAGACTGTATACAATGCAATAGCAAAAATAAATAACCTAATTTAAAAAGCGGGCAAAGAAGCTAAAAGACATTTTCCAAAGGAAACGTACAAATGGCCAATAGATACACGAAAAGGTGCTCAACATCAGAAATCATCAAAAAAATACAAATCAAAACCACAATTACATATCACGTCACACCTGTTAGGATGGCTTTTATCAAAGAGACAAGAAATAGAAAGTGTTGGTGAGGATGTAGAGAAAAGGGAACTCTTAAATACTGTTGGTGGAATGTAAACTGGCAGAGGCATTATTGAAAACAGTATACAAGTGCCTCAAAAATTTTAAAACAGAACTACATGGCCCAGCAATCCAACTTCTGGGTAATATCCTAAGAAAACAAAATAACTATCTGGAAGCGATCCCTGCACCCCCATGTTCATTGCAGCATTAGTCACAATAGCCAAATAGTTATTAATTGGTGGGTTCTCTCAGACCTAAGATGCCTCATCCATCCATTCCTACTCTATCGCTCCCATGCCATGTTGAAGTTAGGTTCTCTACATGCTGGACACCTGGCCTGGCTACATTCAGAAAACAAAGCATGGATCCTGCCTATTGTCAAAACCCCAAATCTATGCGTGGTGTGGAACACACACATGCCTCTGAGCTCCCACCCTGCTCTCAGCTCCTCTTGGGAGTCAGAGCACAGGACCCTTTCTCAGAGGGACTCAGTGATGTCAAACTGTCTTGCCCTTCAACTCTGCTCTCCTCCCCCAATATGCAGGATCCACAGCTCCTCTCCAACAAGAAAAACAAGTGTTGTCATCCACATGCGTTCTTTCCAATCTAATGTGTCAATGGCAAAACGTTTGTGCACTAAGTCCTTCGGGATCTTAGCTTTTGATATTAAAAAATTTAGGCTTTTGAAATAAAACTGTTTCTTTTAAACTGATTCAAAAGTCCATTTTGAACCTCAAACCTGAGACATGATTTCTTATTTTTTTTGTCTGCTGTAACACCCCTTCCAGAGGATACTGATACTCCTGGTGCAGCATTAAGTGAGGGAAGAGCCACAGGGATTAGAAGGAATGACTAATAGGAGGACTAACAGGAATGTATGATGATCGCTTACCAAAAGCTCTGGGCCCGCTGTGGCTGTGCACACACTCAGCTTGGTAGGAACACAGTTTATATGCAGTGCTCTGGCCCACATCATCCTTTCTTTTGTTTCTAGTTACTGGCAATATCTGTTATATACAATGTAGGTTCATTAGGAACTTTTGGTCTCTATCATTATTCAAAGGACTTGGATTTAGAGCCACCAGATCCAATATGCAGATAAAAAGTAGAGCCAACCTATTCACTATATTCCATCCAATACTTGCCAAGAAAATTCTGGCACCAAGCAGGAAAAACAAAAATGGAAAAGATACATGTGTTTGAGTTATTAATTGGGTATCATTATTTAAAGCAAATAAGTACCCAAAATTTGTTATCAGTAGCAAAACTCATTAGTTCTTTTTATGTCAACTGAAATGCCACGAATCCCTCCTCTCTTTCCAAGAATGTTTTATTACACTTGATAAATTTTTATAGAAATGAACTACAATAACTCTGAAGGAAAATTCTATTCCACAGCTGCATGTCTTAGAGCAGATATGAGTTTGGATAGCTCAGTGAGGAGAATTTATGTCTGTGACAAGCTACCCTGGCTTGAAATTCTTTTCCTAAATAACACACAACTGTGATTAAAGTGCACATTGCTATTTTCTATCAACCACAGGTAAATGAGTCTATATGAAAGTCATTTCAATTTGAAACTCAGTGTTTTAATAATTTCAATGCTCAATAATTCGTACAGAGCCCTACTATCTCTGGCTTAGATATGAGTTTAAAAAAGAAAGGAGTCAAAGAAACCCAAGTGATTCCTAGAAACCTCAGATTAAGAAGCCATCCAGTTCATTTAAAAGGTCAGATTTCAAGCCACCCCAGAGGATAAGTCATCCTACTTTTAATATCTATAACCTTCTCAAATTGCTTATTCTAATAGTCTCTGCTTTTTGTGTTTTTAAAAAATATTTCCTATTTATAAAGTTAGTATTTTAATGTACATAATATAAAAAATAATAAAGAGTAACTGTCCCTTTTCATCTCCCTGATACTGGTGCCCAGTGCTAATCACTAAAATATGAGTAGAGATTGAACCTTTGAGTCCATGGTGACTCCGATGTACTTGTGGTTTATACTTTTAATTTCAGGAACTGCCCTTCAGCACCTTACTTGTGTGAAGACCAGGAAGCCATGGGGAGGGGACTCTCCTGAAGGAATGCCCATATGAGCCTGGCATGATGAGAAAGGCCTTAGCTGTTGTGGAGAGAGGGGTGGTTCTGAGTGCTGCCTACCTGGTGTACTGGGCTTGCCTACTTGATTACTATCTGCATCCTGTGAAGATACGGGGGGGTGGGGGGGTCGCTGTAAATAAACATTGTAAAAGCAACTTCACACTCTGACACACTGGGGCCCAGACAGCACTGTGCTGAGAGCCTTTTACAGATTACAACAAAATAGAGAGAGGCATTCTTTCCTGGGGCCCAGAGATGGCCTGCCTGCACCTATGATGAGCCTCGTGAAATAAAGGTCTGGTCTCGGTGCCCACTCGGAGCATCCTCGCTGGGTGAGCACATGTAAGAAGTCCCCACTTGCAGAACTCCAAGATGTATTTTGAACATGTTTGTAAGGGGCTTAAGTTCTATATAATGCAGGAAAGAGGCAGAGCCAGAGAAATATGGGGTTTTGCTATTGTTGTAAGCTTAGTATCACCAGGCAGGTGAGGGTTAGGAAAACATTATATGGTCATAATTTTCCATCATACAGGAATTTCATTTTCTGGGATGTTTTGTATCTTGGTTTTTGCATTTAATACTCAGTAGTGAACAGTTTCCTACTTCATTAAATATTCTTCAAAGTATGCTTTTTGTTTTTTTACTAGCTCCTGGATTTCCAGTCTTGATTGAGAAGGTCTCCCCCAATCCTAAATGAAGCAACTTGGTATAGTGGGATGAGGGGGACAGGCAACTAGACTTTGAATTAGAATATTTATCTTTGAGTGTCAGATCTATCACTATGTCCTGCATTATCTAGTCCTTCAGTTATTTACTTTATAAGAGGAAAAAATAATACATATTTTAAAGGACAAAATAGGGATTAGTGAAATACACATAAAGTGCAAATATTTTAAACATATTTATCTGTTTTTATAAAACTTGATACCTTTATCATGGCACATGTTCTGTGTTCCAATAGTTTGTTCTTATATCTGTTTCTTGCACTACTCTGAGTTTTGTGAAGGTATTCAGACCTCATCTGTACTTGTGTGTCTGAAACCTACCACAATTTCCTACATATAGTAAACACTAGATGATTATTTCTCAAATGAATGGCTAAATAAATGAATGCTACCTGATACTATTTTATGCTTTACACCTTTAAAAAAACAACCTGCTCTACATTGTCTTGTGGAATCCTCACAACAATTCTTGGCACAAGCTTGGTAGATACCATATGTTTCTAAATAACATGCTGGGGGAGCTTCAAACATTTGACCCCCTCTGTTATATCCATTGCTGTTAACAGATAAAAGTGGGTTCAATTTTTAAACCATGATTTTGGTACCACATACTTGCTCTCAGCTCCCAGACAATGCTCATCGCTTCTGCACCTCTAACAGAGTCCACTCTCAGAATGCCTGCAATGCCCCCAGCCCCCTTCTAAAGAGTTCCTGTCCATAGATTCTTGCCTAAGAAAGTGATTGTAGTCAATCCCTTATACTTGTATGGCCCCATGTTGTATCATATATCTTCACCACCCGACTATAAGTTTTTGATCAGGGAGGGACCTGATCCAAAGGCAACAAATCCCTGAGTTGAACAACAGTCCCTAAAAAAACCATATGGACTTCAGTTTTGTCCAGTAGGGATGACAGCAGTTAATCAAAACATATTAAACTTGCCCTACCTGGTTTGGTTCAGTGGATAGAGCGTTGGCCTGCAGACTAAAGGGTCCTGGGTTTGATTCTGGTCAAGGGCACATGCCCAGGTTGCAGGCTCGATCCCCGGTGGAGGCATGCACGAGGCAACCAATCAATGATTCTCTCTTATCACTGATGTTTCTATCTCTCTCTCCTTCTTCCTTCCTCTCAGAAATCAATAAAAAATATTTTTAAAAAACTTACCAAACTCTTAAACTCTGGAATTTGGGATTTAAAATACAGAATTTGGCACAGAGTAAAGAAGTTGAAGCAGAAAGGCACAGACAAGATGGTATACAAATGCCACTATCCAATGCTGACTCCCCAACTCATCAACAAAACAACCTGTGGACAAGTAGAGCTGCGTTATTGTTTACCTACTGAGTTTATCTACTGAGAGATAATTCCACCTCAATAGAGTCTTGCATCTCAAAGAGTAAGTGGCAAAGTCAGGAAATTGATTGAAACGTAGAAGTATGGTCTTGCAATTAGAGGGAGAGCTTTATTCGATGATGTAATAATGCATGGGTAGGTGAAGATTTTGAGCAGAAGGGTTCAAAGAATCTTGGGTATAAACTGGTTTGGGATGCATTCTATTGACGAGTTGATGGATCTTTCAGGAAATTATGGAAATCAACAAAGATATTTGCAACTTTTCTTTGGCAAGAGTCTCCTGGAATAGTAAGGTTATGCTAATGGAGACAGTCAGCTTTGTAAATGGTTTTGGTTCTCATCACAAAGAAGAAGAAGCAAAGAAACATGGTCATGAAGTGGAGAAACACAGTATAGAGTAGAAACACAGGGAATCAGAATCACACTGATGGTTTGATTTCACAAGGCCACCCTTGCTGCTCAGAGTGTATTTTTTCTCCCTGATCCAGGCTGCCTTGCCCTCAGACAACCTGGGTCATCATGCTATTCACCAATAACTGGTAGTGTTTTCTCATGTTGAACAAATAGAATGGGCCAATCCAAAACAGGGTATTCCAGGATAAGCTTTCGGATCACCAGTTTACATTCTCACCGTTCATTCAACAAAGCTTTGGAGTTGGTATACTAGTAATCCCATCTGAATATGACAGAAAAAAACCCACCAAATCAAAAAATCATGGATTCTGCTGGCATATTTGATACTTCCCTAGCATCAAGTAGGCAATGTAAGCTCATTGTACAGTTAAGTATCAGATCTGTTTGCATCTTACACCTACCACCTTGTGAACTGGAACATGTTCAGAAGGGATTGCTTTTGGCTTCTAGTCACAAACCTGTGTTGGTTATGATGGTTTTGAGAACTGTGTTTGCCTTTTTCCTGCATTATTCACTTTCTACCATAACCCAGCTTTCCTCTTATTCTCTGACCTCTGGAGTATCTATCACTCCTGTCACCCGCCACGAGCACAAAAATTACATCATTTAGGAGCTAGTCCTTTTGTTATGATTAACTGCGGTCTCAGTGGTAGATGAAAAGAGCGAGCAGCCTGCAGCTACTCACACTCCAAAGGCCACAAGGACTGTCACGCACAGGCAATCTTGTGATGAGCAAATTCTTCCTCTTATTTCTCTGACTCAGCTTTTTTCTTCATAGAGCCTACATGTTTCACCAAGATGTAACATTTGCTTAATTAAAAAGTCACAGCAACTTGTTTGTTGTTGTAATGACAATAAATATGCCACTATCGTTCTGCTCAGTAGCTTATAAATTACATAATGCATAGGAAAAGGAGTGTAAGTCTCAGCTTTTATTTCTTTGAGATACTGAGGAGAAATTAGTTGGGGCTTACTGTATCTATCAAAGTGCTGTAGTTTGTTTGGGGCAGTCAGTAGGTTACTGCTCCTCAAGTAGCACAATGTGGTGCAATTCCAGCTCTACAAGTAACTGGCTTTGCGACCTTACTACTTAAAGTATCATCTGTTCATTATTTTCTTTCTTTTTTTTTAATCCTTGCCCTAGGATATTTTTCCATTGATTCTTAGAGAGAATGGAAGAGACACAGAGAGAGAAACATAGATGTGAGAGAGACACATCTATTGGTTGCCTCCTACATACACCCTGACCAGGGCTGGGGATTGAGCCTACAACCGAGGTACATGCTCTTGACTGGAATCAAACTGGGGACCCTTCAGTCCATAGGCTGACACTCTATCCACTGAGCAAAATGGGCCAGGGCTCACCTGTTCAATCTAAAACAAATATATTTTAGAGTTTATGGATACAATGTCAAGTTAAATACAATCCCTGCCTTTCTTGGCCTATGGCATAGTAATGTCTTCAGCTAAAAAATAAGGTAGTAATACTGCTTCCTAAGGTTGTGAGGTTTAAGTGAGATTATTATATGTGGTAAGAGCTCAATTCGGTGACAGCTCTGTGGTAAATACTCCTTTAATCTATTCTCTTCTTTCGGTAGCATTTAGGTATACTTCACTTTGGCTATGTCTCTATGCCTAACTTCAGTATTTCAGAGGCTATACACAGACAGAGAAGACAAAAATGTCATGCACACCTCTCAGATTCCCATGCTACCCTGCAGTGGCTAAATTCTCTGTTGTTTGTTTTTAAGTTTTTGTGTATATTGTGGTAGCTGTGGTTAATTGTCCTGGACATCTTTGAAAAGAGTCTGCTATGCCCTAGCTTGTTTGACTCAATGAAAAGAGTCTGCTATATTACAAAAATATCTTAATCTATTTTAAACAAATGCTAAGACAAGAATTAAAGTGCAAATAGTTTCATTGGGAGGTTAAAGAAAAACATTTCTCTACTCATAACATTTCTGATATCAAATGCATGGGTTTTCCACACCAAACAATTCTCTAATTTTCTGCAGACACAAATCAGGTGTCCTATAATTTAATTAACTCTAATACTAACTGGAGTTAGCACAGACTCCACTGGTTAAGAGCTCAGTCCCACTAGGTCTACCCGCTTCCCCCACTTTAGATGCCTGGGCCCCTCATTCTCTTGATTGACTGGCTATAACTTGGGAGTTCCCACAATCCCCTCCTCAGGGTGAATAATTTGCTAGAATGGCTCACAGGACTTAGAAAAAACACTTTACTTACTATTACTGGTTTAGTACAAAGGCTATAACTCAGAAAGAGCCAGATGGAAGAGATGAATTGAACAGGTATGGGGAAAGGGTGTGGCACTTCCATGCCCTCTCTGGGCACATCACCCTCCCAGTACCTACCTCTCTGAACCCTGTAGTTTAGGGGCTTTATGGAGGATCAATCACATAGATATGATTGGTTATTAGTTCAATCTGTACCTCTCCCTTCCCTGGAGGATGTGGGAGCTGAAAGCTCCAAGCTTCTTACTGTGGCTTGGTTTTCATGGTGACCAGCACCCTTCCTGAAGCCATCCAAGAACCCATCAAGAGTTGACTCCTCAGAACAAATGATACTATAGGTCTTCGTCACAGCAGCAAGAGGATTTCTTCTGTGTTTTGTATTTTAGTGTTATGTAGGCTACAAATCCTGTTCAAATATTCTACCTTTTTTAGAAGAATCCAGAATCTTTTGGAAATGTTCAGCTTATGGATGGCATTATATGAACTGTTTCTAAAACATAGGGCCAAGGGATGGACCACCAGTCCTGGCCTCCTCCAGCTACTTTGTAACACATCCAACCTGTGATCCTGGAGACTCGGAAGTCCCCGGAAAGGTCAGTTAGATCATTCCCATCAGAAGATGGGGTCTGGAGTCAGTCCTGCCATCCACAGAGTGTACATGTAGTGAACCTGGGCACCCCTAGCCTTCAGAAGTATGGCCCCCTTATCCCCAAATTGCTCCAGTGTCTTCCTAATCCCTAATCCTTCCAAGATTTACTAATTATCTCCCCACGTTCCAGCACCTAAGTTTAAGCCCTTTATAAACTCACCTGACTGGGACTCTGAGACTTACCGTGCTCTGATTTACACCATTCAGTGTGGGCTGGATCTTTTTCCCCAAACACAATGAAATTATCTAAAAGCATGATACTGATAACTATCTAATTTCAAGTATGGGCAATTTCTGGAGACTATGGATTTATACCCAAATCACTGGATGAGATTCTGGGGATTTCAACACTGGCCAAACCCACTTTCACCCTGATCTTCAGGATACTACCATTTGAGAAGCTCTCCTAGGCTGGATTACTGGGTTGGGAGACTGATTTTTGTCTCCCTCTCTGGTCCATTCCTGTGGTCCAGCATGCCTCACAGAAAATGTGGTTTGGATTGACCAGGAATCAATCAGAGTCTGGGTTGAATTGACCTGAATGGATCAGGGCCATTCTTGGACTCATGCCTTCATGGCTTCCACTATATCCCAAGTCAAGTATACTCTTGCACCATATGGGAAAGAGAGCACTTGGCCAATTCAGAGTTACTCCAACCCACCTGGGTTGGTCTTCCTCTTGGGCAATGTAATCTCAGAATATAGTTGACAACCTGTTAAGCTAAGGTACATTACGTTTGCTTCATCATAATACAATTTTGCAGAAATTTTCTGTGGAAAACTTTAAAACAGATACCTATTTCAGTTTGTTTCTTCTCTTCTACTTCACTGACTATTACCTAAGGGTGAGAAGAAAAACAGTGGGGCCTTCCAGAGTTTTCATCCAGGGACCCCTCTGATTACAGTCTAAAGAAATGATGTGAGGTAAAAACAAAAACGAGGTCACTGTTGATCATATTCCACATACTGGTTACACTTCCTCCAACAGTTTCATATCTTTTTACTTTTTCACAGCCAATGGACATATTCTTTTTTCTATTCAATAAGGATATAAAACTACTTTAAACATGAGAAAAGAAGATGGAATAAATCAAATATTTGTTGAGACTACTATATATACTGACTAGTTCATTAATTCCACAAATATTTATGGAGAGCCTGCTCTGTGACAGTCATCATGGTAGGTGAGCCCTGACCAGGAATGCAGCAAAAAATCATAAGGCATAATCCTACTGCTGTGGGATTTTCTGGGCAGGACACACTTAAACAATTCTTGTGCCTGTGAATGGATTATCCAGACTCCGTGGCATTCTGTTTGCTTGATGGTGGTGATGTTAAGAATCTTTGTGCTTTTATGTCTTTTGTGAGAGGGATGGAAAAATTGGTACAATTTTACATCCTGTTATTTGGGAAGTTGAGAGGGATAAATGAAAGAGATTAAGAAATATATTAATTAGTTTACGTATTTAGGAGAGTGATATCATCAAGATGGCAACACAGGTTATACTCGACTTTGCTCAGCACAGAACACCAACTATTCATGGGCAAAACACCATTGAAAAAATTCTAGAACATATTTAACAGTAGCCTGGGCTTAGAGGAAAAAAGAGGCTAAAATTAAAGGTCAAATGTATATTTTTGCTGCACATTCTCTTTTACTGTTCCAACAGCACATAATGGGAAGAGCTGAAATCAGAGACAATTTTCCCACTCTCCAAGAATGTTAAACAAGTAAAACGCCACTGAGAACAAACCCTCCTTTCCCATTAGCCCATTTCCGTCCCCCTCGCTGGTGTCTCTCTCCCACAGACAAGGCATTTTCCAGTTCTCGCACTCCCACGGTGCATCAACGAAACAAGAGCCAGTTCTCAGCAGCTGCAATTAGCCAGCCACCGAGACCCTGCAGAGCCTTCACCTCCCCCGTTTAGACCAAGTGACATCATAACTACATGTGCATTCCAGAGAAAAAGCAAGCAGGAACACAGATGCCGCTGCCACCTCAGCTAAGGACAATGCTTAAGAGTCCTGCCAAGGAAGCAGGGAGAGCATGCAGCAGCCTGACACACATGGGCAGATGTCATTCACAGACCAATTCAGCCACATCTTGCTGTGACTAGCACTGCACTGTGGAAATCAGTGTGGGGCCTTAGGAAAGAGAGGACAGAAGGATGGTCGGGACACCCAGTTCTGGAGCCAATGCACTGCCCTGACTTCTAAGTCTCAGCTTCTGTGCCAAATGAGGACAATAACGTCCCCCTTCTTCCCTCCCGAAACAAGAATGAAAATCAAATGGATAATATGTCGGTGTGCTTTTGCAAACTGTAAAGCATGATGCCTCTAGGAGCTAATAACTTTGAATGACATTGTTAAATATAAAGGATATTTTTATGTACAAAATGAGGTAACTTTTTAGGAGTTTATTATATGTGATAATGCTGAAATTCTCTGCACTGCTAGAGAGGTTAGCTAGCACTCAAAGAAATATTATCAGAGGCTGGAGGAACCAAAACCACTGGCAACAATAAATCCACAGTGTTGGAGGACAGGACAAAACAGGGACCAACAGAACTGGGGAAAGGGACATATTTGGACTCATTGCTTCCATTGCTCATTGGGCACATATAGGTAATTAATAAAAATCAGTGTGGGAAACAACCCATGTCTGTCCCAGGGGTGCTCTACTGAGAGATGAGAAGGAGCTGGATATGCTTGTGCAGGGACAGGGCTCAGAGACCTTGTCAGAGGCCCATGCCGGTGGCTCTTAGGTTAGGCTTCTTCATAGCATGTTCAATATTCTTTCTTTAAGCTTCTATTAAATTAGAACAATTTAGATATTTGCTTCATCTGTTTTCTTTCTTGGTTACTCAGAATCAGACTAAAAAACCAAAAGTGAACAATCTCTCAGCCTTTAAAAACCTATGAAAGTTTAAAGAGGCTCTGTCTAGGTCAATGATGGCGAACCTTTTGAGCTCAGTGTGTCAGCATTTTGAAAAACCCTAACTTAACTCTGGTGCTATGTCACATATAGAAATTTTTTGATATTTGCAACCATAGTAAAACAAAGACTTACATTTTTGATATCTATTTTATATATTTAAATTCCATTTAACAAAGAAAAATCAACCAAAAAAATGAGTTCGCATGTCACCTCTGACATACGTGTCATAGGTTCGCCAATCACTGGTCTAGGTTATAGCCAACCTTGGCCCCCATCAGCAACCACTAGCTAACATCTGTGCACAAGTCCACAGTTATCAGCTTTGCTCTAACACACATAAACTGTCACCCAAAGAAGTCATTCCTATTGTTCTCTCTCATAGGGCTCTTTTCCTTCTAGGCACTGATCTTGGTTTTATATGGGTATTTGCTAGTATCTACCTCCTCCATTAGCCTGCAAGTGTCACCATAATGTAGCAACCCTGACAGTGAAACTTACCATCTTTGCCTCTGCCCCTGGCACAGAGCCTGGCACAGACCAGATTTCCTGTAAGCACTGAAGGAATAATAGAGCTCTACTGTGCTGCTTTGCAGGTGTGCCATGATCAAACCACCCTATTTCTTTGATGTAATATTTCCTAGTCCGGAGTCAGAGCTCCTCTGCCTGTCTCCTTATGCCAACTTTGTAATGAGCATACATTTTCCCCAAGCATCCCTCCCTTTGGGGACTACCCCTTTTAGATGATATAGATGGGGTTAATCATGTGACCCTACACCTGATCAGTGGTGTGGTCAGGGTTGTTACCATGGCCAATTTGATTGGTTCAATGTTGGGCACATGACCCAAACTGAGCCAATCAAAACCCCCCTGAAACATCTCCACCAGCACTTTCAGAAAAGATGCTCTAAGATAGGGTTTTTAATGTCAGCTTTTGGTCAAGATAATTATCTGATGTGGGTCTATCCCATGCATTCTAGGATGCACAAAGTCTTCCCAGTAGATGCCAGTACTAAGCTCCAATTGTGACCACCAAAAATGTTGCCCCAAATCCAGCAGGGAGTGCAAAATTAACCCAGTTAAGAACTGCTACTGTAAGATGTGCCTTCCTACTGACTCCTGTCAGATAAATCCATATGTAACTATCTTATCTGAAGCCAAGTATTTCCCCAGTATATCTTTCTGAGCCACATTTGCCTATTCTAACCAAAGAAGGTGAAATAGTCAAAAAGGTTCATGTTCAGCCAAAAACAAACAGACACAAAACCCTTCTGCTCATCCATGGGGATATTTTGTACAACTTTTCTATTCTCCCCCCTTTTTTAGTACAGCGTAGGACACAACCTAGTTATCATCCAAAAGCGGTTGAAAGATAGTGTGTTAGTTTCCTAGGAAAATCTGTTCATGCATCTTTCCTACCTTCTGGTGGTTGCCAGCAATCCTTGGCATTCCTTGGCTTGTAGCTGTATCACTCCAATGTCCGTATCCCATGGCCTTCTTCCTTCTGTGTCCATGTATACCTTAAGAATAGTGTCCTCTTCTCTTAAAAAAAGATCAGTCATTGGATTTAGGATCCACCTTAATCCATTATGACCCCATCTTAACTAATTATATCTGCAAAGACCTTAATTCCAAATAGGTCTGCATTCTGAGGTCATAGGTGGATGTGAATTTTGGGGGAACACTATTCAACAGACTATAAATGGCATATTAATACCTTGTATTAGAAAGTTTTACAGCTTTCAAAGCATTTTTTTTAAAAAATAGAGTGAACAGTCATGCAAGTCGCCTTTTTGAAGGATGCTCTGAAGATAAGTGAAGCAATATGAGCTCCACAGGGTGAGCTAGAGAACCACTTATAGCATCAGTTGAGAGACTGGAAATTGGATTGCCTACCTGAGGACCACTATCCCCCTCTTCCCTTTCCACCTCAAATTTTATCTGCAGCCTCAACACAAGGATCTCAATGTCCCTTATATTGCTTCAAGAGTCATCTTAATTTCTATAACACCAAACCCAGTCAAAGGAATTGCATTTTTTCCAGTTTATTTTGCAACACGGGTATGCATTTCTTAATGTATGTATTAATCAAACTGCTTACTAAATGATTTGGCCCAGAGGATAAGGACAAGGACTCCGGCAGAGCAGTGGCAGCCAGCAGTTTGGCATTTGAGAGTTATTGTGCATCAAGAGCTTTTGTTCTCATGTGATAACTACTAGGGATCCTCGGTGGAAGCAAAAATAAAAGAAAAGGCACCTTTGCATTGTTTCATAGCCAAATCCTAGGGTGAGATTCCACATCACTAGAGAATCCTGTAACATTCAGGAATCCTTTAATATAAAAGAATGTGTGCTCCTTTGTGTCATGGGATCATATGGCGAGACTAAAGGTTAAAGTGGAGTTAAAAGCAATGCTCCAAGGGCACATTCTGAAGCAGGGTCACGCTTACCTCCAGTTATCATTATTAATCATATGAAGTGTTTCAATCACCTACAATCATTCTTGCTTGCCAGTAAGAAATAAGACTTGAATTTCATTTGCAAAAGTGAATTTCATGCCCTCTCTATTTACTCTCAGGATCTAGCCAGCTCAAGAATTTAAAAGAGTGATAATTCTTACTGAGACATACTGTCTTTATGTAACAACATATTGTTCATCATAGCCAGACCATAAATAGTACTTAAAGTGATGGATTTACTAAAATTGATTCTCACGTCATAGACATTAGCTATCTATTTCTATGTCTGCCAAGGGGTAGGATGATAGATGCGAACTGTGTTTTCTGAGGATCCAGTCCCACAAGTGATGGCTTAAATTTGGAAGGGGGATAGGAAGTCAAGCCATTAAATTGTGCAGACAGATGAATCACTTGCTGATTTTGGGGGCTCCATTTTACTGTTCTATGTACAGATGAGAACTTTGTTCTTGAATTCTGAATAGAGGGAAGTTCTGATCAATGTGCAACAAGAAAGTGAGAAGTCAGAGGACACCCAGAGTTGCTAGGGTATTTCATTTGGCTAAGCCCACTCACAGTCTCTCTTTTTCAGGACTGTGGCCTCTGAGGTCCAACTAATCTATATAAGAAATATCTCAAGGGCCCCAGACAGTAAGCTGGTCCTCTCCTTGCCTTCCAAAGATCTGTTTTGAGAAAACAAGATACCCTAGCCAAAAGAAATAATCTTTTTATAAGCAGGAATTTATTCACCTGAATTAAGGGGGTGAGGGGAAGGAAAAACACACACACCAGTTTCTCCTTAACCTTCTGAAAACATACCAAACTATATATCAAAACTATACAAGATGTGAAGAGCACAGATTTGGTCTTGAGCTGTACTGCATAATTCATGCTTTAAACATAGATGTGTGCTTGCACAAATCTCTTTAACGATTCTCCCCAGAAGATTTTATTCCACGAGTGTGCCTTCCATAACACTGCTAATTCAGTTTTTTTTTCCCTTTGAGTAAAAGAGGCATGCAATGAGAAAGTTGAGTTGTAAACAAAAATTTAAATCTCAAAACAGATTTCTCATAATGAAGTTCATCATTCTGCCTACTTGCTAGCTTCATCTCCCACAATTCCCCTCATTATCCAGTCAACTGGACTAGTTGCCATTCACCAATCCAAAATCCTAGTTCTCCTTGGCGACTTCTCAGATTTCTCCAGAATGTCTCTCTTCCTCTACCTTATTTACTTCTAAGGTCTTTCCACTGTGCCTTTCACATGGCACGTGTGAAATAAATTTTCTGAATCAAATATCAATGTTAGAAGTTATTCAAACACACAGGACCTCATCATAGCACATTTGTATCATGGAAACAGCTAACTCAATATCTCAATCCCAAACCTAGAGTCTGAATAACAAGCATACACATTTAAATCTCTGTATTCTTTTCCAGTGTGTTCCAGGATCCAACTTCACTGTGCCCTCTCCCTATCCCATCATCATGATAGCATATGTTCCATAATGAACAGGAAGTATAGTGTCAGGAGAAATAAGAGCAGCGAGCTAGTAAGGAGAAGTGAGTCCTCAGGGGCCTCCCTGGTGATCTTGTGGGTCGTTGATTAACACCACCCACTTAGCAATGAACAGTCTCCACAGATCAGTGTGTTCTTGATTTCCTTGCTACGTAAGAGTATAATCCAAATATAAGTTGGAGTCCTCAGCCTCTCAAGATCTAGGTAAAATTGTCTCGTCTCATACAGTTCTCTGGCCTTCCAGACTGCAATACTTCTCCAAGGCAGTTCAATCTGAGGGTCCTTGCTGTGCCTTCCCCCCATCCCAGGAGCCTTTTCATACTCCTCAGCATACTCAGTCAACTTAGCCATGAAATCAACTCATCTGCTTACAAACCCATACCTGAAACTTCTAGGAAGGTTTGAATTGTGGATGGTACACAAAAGCAATCTAAAAACCGCTATAAGTCATTCTACTCTCCAAACTGTTTATGTTCACCTTACATCCAAGAGTTCTTTTGTACCTTCCCCCTTTCAAAGACCAGACCTATCCTTCTGTCTTTCTCTTCTATATCGCCTCTTTTCTTATGAAAATGACAAAAGCGATCCCCTCCTCATTCACGTGGGTTAGCCCTCTTTCCTCAAGTGCTATCACCAGTTGACTCCTCTGCCTTTGCTGTTTTACCATCTACTCCAAGTGTTTATTTTTCCAAATAATTATCTCCCAAAGAGAAATTATCTTGCCAGACATATCAAGAAAGGACAAATGTTTTCCAGCTTGTTGCAAGAGAAAAAAATTATACATCTGACTGTCTCACTCTAACTAAATCACATTTAAAAACCCATAATATGTTCCAGAATAAAAGCAAATGTGAGCTGTCAACTAGAAATCAGTATATTGAAGAGTAATGAAACCATTATTTGGATGGAATAAAAATTCACAACATTGCAGGGTGGATTTAAAATAGTAACTGTCTACAGAACTCTCCCCGGTAAGATGTCAGCTATCTGGGACTCACCATAATTCTTCCCATCAATTACTAGAATAGTAACTGACATAATGTAAACCATAGCAAAACTCAAACCAGGGACATATAAAGAGAAGATACTTAATACCAGAGAAGAAATTAATCCCTGTAGCCCCTGAAGTAAGGGTTGGAGTTTTGGTGCAAGGCCCAAATCAAGTCTGGGGAATCAAAGAAGCCAAATATTAGCCAAGGTAGATAAAAAGAGTTCTACCTTGAGAATGGAGGCCAAAGTTTAGGAATCTGGAAAGCAGATAAATTAGTAAGAGACAGGTGATCAAATTTTGTTATGGAGATCAAGGTTTATTCGGCCCTGAGCTGTTTTTTATGGCCCAGAGTGCTCAGCTAGCCAGGGCCTGTGACTAACTGAATGTCCCTACTGGCATCCGATAGATCCTGCAACACAGAATGGGTGCTGCCAGCTCACAGTCTGGACATGGCCCTAACAAAGACATAACAGGAGAAGGAAACTTATTCTACAATTCAGCTATGCCAGTCAGTGGCACATTTCTTCCCCAAGTCACAAACACACTTACATAGTCTGAGACTGCAATGCAGATACCTAAAAAATAAACTTCTGGAATGAAAGAAACTGGATTTTAAATTGTAGAGCTAACCTTTCCATTTCATCCCATCTGTTACAACTCAAGTTTCCAGCAAATAGATTACTCACCAGAAATGATGCAAAAAAGAGATCAAAAGTATTTTATAGGAAAGAAAGATATTTTAAAATGATGATAAATAGATCATTTTAGAAGTACTGACTCAATCTATTTTTAATTTAAAATTTACTCATAGATTATTGCTCACACATCAGTGTTCTTGGAGGGACCAAAATGATGACAAATTAAACCTTTTCCCAAAATAAAACTAGAAACACAAGTGAAGATTTTATCTATTTTACAACTTTCCTAACACTGGTACTAATGTGTGGGCATTTGCCTGAAGACTGTTTTATTTTGCAGATTCCCTTTGAAATCTGAGATGGTAAATAAGGCAGCTGGCCAATGATAAGGAGATCTAGACTTCTCTGTGTTTCTCCAATGCAGGCATCTGATCAATATCTCAAGTCCTTAGTTTTAATCACAATCAATACCAATTGCTGATTTGTATAGAAAACAATTAAGACTCACTAAATTACAGCTGGCACAAGTACCTCAGAATCAAAACATTCAGTCAAGCATATGGTGTGGTGAAGAACAAAACAAAACAAAACAAAACAAATAGGGTGAGATATCTACCCTCAGCCTCCCCTGCCATCAACATAGCAATGTCGCTTGGAGAAGGAAGGAGTATTTCAGCAATACCTTGTCTCTCATATCTCCACATGGCTAACCACAAACAAAATGATAGGGGCAGGCCATTGAGTGGTTTGACCTCATTCATTTCTACTGACACTGATATACAGAAGCTCTGCCCACTTCAATGACAGGCCTAGCCCCAACTGCATCATAAGGAGGCCCCAAAATCTAGGGAAATGAGTACAGTGGCATTCTAGCTTAGAGCAAGAAATATGCTCTCTGTATGAGACATCACAGAGTCCTCAATAAAGGAGACTAAAGGAAGAGGTACAGACTCTAAATACCCTCAATTCAGAGGATGGCACAGATCCCCTCCTCCAAGCTGGGATCCACCTGGTAGCATCTATCTGGGTATTGTCATTATGGCTTCACCTTTTGTCACCCTTTCCCTTTCTTTAATCAGTGGTAGAATAAAAATTTATAGAGATAAAGCGTGTTTTAAATTATATTTTGGTTAAGCCCATATTCAATTTTTCATTTTCACGATTAAAGGTTTTGTATCAATGAGTTAATATATATATTTCCTTCCTTATTCACTTCTTTCCTGGAATTAATTATCTCCCCCCCACTTTGGTTTGAATCTCCAAGTGTTTCCACTATCTTTGAATAGTTCCATAAAATGCTTCTCAACTCAGTTTTCCATATGGCCAAACCTGTCAGGTAATCCACCGTCCAATTTTCCTAGAGGCATTCCCCTTGGAGCTTTCCTGTTGTGTCCTTTTTCAGTCTGGACAGGCTGCTCTCTATGCCAGCTCCGCCACTACTATCCCTGGATTCCCGGGGCTGTTTCCTCTACTTCTCTCCCTCATTTCGGTAAAGCAACCATCCTCTAATATTTACCTGAAAATGGTGCACAGGAGGTAAAATTTGTAAATCCTGGAGGTGTAAGCATGGCTTTTTTTCTCTTCATATACTTGAACTAGAGGCCTGATGCATGAAGATTCATACAAGAATGGGCCGTCCTTCCCCTGGCTGACGGCAATGCCTTCGCTACGGCTGGAGCCACCTTTCCACCTTCCCACACTGCCCAGAGGCCCAGAGTGGATGGGGTGGTGCTGAACGCCTGCATTGTTGACGATGCAAGCGTCCCACCCCGCCCCCGGCTGCTCTGCACCTGCGTAGTATGCACACTAACCCGCCATCTTTGTTGGGTTAATTTGCATACTCACTCCTGATTGGCTAGTGGGCATCATGAAGGTATGGTCAATTTGCATCTTTCTCTTTTATTAGTGTAGATAACAATTTGGGTATAAATTTCTGAAGAAATTACTAACCAACTTCTAGCCTCCAGAGCGTCTTTTAAGAAAGTTGATATCTCTCTACTTCTTAGCATCTCTCGTCTATCAAAAAGCATATTTTTTTACTCAGTGGGCTCTTTCAATCTGGAAATATTTCTTTCAGTTCCTGGAAATGTACCTTGATAATATTCTCCATTTCATGTTCTCTGATTCTGGACTTCTATTAATTGAATATTGAATCTCCTGAACATATCCTTTCATATCCTTATTTTTTTCTTGACTATTTTGTGTATTCCATCATAATTTTATCTTTTGCTCTTTCTAGAAATGTACTCATCTTTATCTGCCAACACTTATCTTGAAGTTTAAATCTTTTTTTAATATATTTTTTATTGATTAAGATATTACATATGTGTCCCTGTGCCCACATGACCCTCCACCCCCGCCCCCCGCTCATGCCCTCACCCCCCCCCACCCCCGTTGTCCGTGTTAGGCTTATATGCATGAATATAAGTCCATTGGTTGATCTCTGCCCATTAACTCCACCCTCCCCTACCTTCCTTC
>NW_006299705.1:2903110-2905073 GCF_000327345.1 Myotis davidii | reverse complement strand
TCTCCGCACGCACTCCGCACCTGAGAATTTCACTTCAGCACTGCTCCTCCTCTGAGTCTGGTTATGATATTCTCTTTACTCCTAGTTGCAGAATTTCCACTCAGCCAGCCCTCCTGTGGTTCTGGATGGTGTCCGTTCCGTGTTTCAGGCGTAATTTGAATTGGTTGTTCTAAGCAGCAATCTCTGGCGTTAACCTATGCCGCCATCTTGGTTCTCTTCGAAGTTTAAATCTTTGTTCTTATATTTTTAAGTTCCAAGAGTTTTTTCTTATTCTCTGACAATACTTTTTCTTTCTTTCTTGTTTTACAGCATCTCATTCTTGTTTCCTGACTGCATTATCATTAACCTTTCTGGAATGATTATAAGTTACAGATTTTTGATAGTTCCTCCTATATTTATTGCATTCTAATGTGTTAGTTTTTTACTTTACATATCATGTTAGGGGGTATCTTCAAACGTCAGGTGATCCTACACAGTGTATTATGATAAATAGTGAGGATTAAAATGCCAATTGGAAGTGTTATATGAATGAACCAGATATGTCAACAGGAAGGTTTTAATATTGTTGAATGAGTGGGGCCCTAGCTTTTCTTGGGAGGAACTCTCAAATGCCAGTATCAAAGGTATTTTTTGTTTTTGTTTCCAAGCTGGCAAGTTCCCTAAATGGAACTCCTCCATTCTCCTACCTGAGATTCTCAGTATTCCAAGAGCCAAGCAGAGAAAGAGATTGGGGTGGGGGTGGGGCCTCACAATTCAGTTTATGGACTTTCATTTAATCCCCTCACCCTATTTTGAGTACAGTGCCACACCATTGTACCCATCTGTGTCTGGTATCCCTGAGACCTGACCACATATGGCTCAATGACCCTCCAGCCTTCTGCTCTGGGCCAAATTGGTTAGCTGAATGGGTTGGAAGACAGGACATGGAAATCTAGTTGACTCTTCTAAGGTTTTCAACCCGTTTTCTGTTTTGGGCTCTGCCCTGTAATTCCACCTTCAGGAATATCTGGTGTCTCCAATTCCTGAACCTCTCCACAATTCTGTGATAAAATAAAAAATGCATCTCTTTTTATTGATTTCTGCTCTACAGAAAAGTAGTTTTAGTTCTCTCTGAAATGCTAGGTTATTTAAATTTATCCACTTGCTTCCCATATTTCAAGATTCTGTTCATTATATCTCATCTGTTGTCATCCTTTCTTTCATTCTCATTGCCTTTGTGGTTTTTCACCTTTGTTTATTCCTTGACTGTTATTTTAATAGGATTGGGGAGGGAGTTGAAAAAAACTAATGTGCTCATTCTATGGCTTCTACAGAGGAAACAACTAACAATTATATAAGCTAGCAAATAATAACAACCTATTGCTCGAAAATAATCAAAGGAAGAAGAGTAAACACAATACCAAGGGTCTTCCTTACCTTACACCAGTGTGGGGTACTTGCTCTGAGTTTGCCTAAAATGCCAGGGAGCAGTCCTAGAGATTCTTGGAGCAGGCCTGGGAGCTCCATCTCAGGTGGAGATGTGTGGGAAATGGAATGAGTTTTGAAGAGTTAAAGCCTTAGAAATAGGAAGCAGGAGCTAATGGTAAGATAAGCCACACATCTAAATCTTTTTTTTTTAAGAGAGAATTTGCTAAGCAAATAAATAGTATAATTGTAGAAATGCTGGCCCCCTTTAGAAGGAAGGCCTTAGTAATTGTTGTCATCTTCAAGCAATGATCTGCTCATTTTAAATCTTCCTTTTTTCTTGTTAAGAATCACTAACGTACAGAGCTCTATTTCCTCTCTCCACAGTACAGTGTTATCAAAATAAAGTCATATTTCTTTAAATATGTTGTATAACTCAGACCGCTTATTAGCACAGGCTGACTTTCTCTGCTCTTCCATTTCCTGACAAATTATAATCTTAAAGCCAGAAACAGAAATTGAGTTGCCAGGAGCAGAGGGGGAAGTCAAGTAGTAGGGA
>NW_006299705.1:2900967-2902906 GCF_000327345.1 Myotis davidii | reverse complement strand
GGTTCTCAGACCAGAAACCCACATACTCGTTTGTCACCCTTTAGGAATATGTCTGCGGACTGCAAGGGCTACAGGGATTCAGATGGGAGCAACACTGATTTATGAATGTCAAGTATTATGAAAATGTCTCTTAAACATGAATTATTTTTGGGGAAAAAAGATTCTAGACTTTAACCTGGTTAAAAAAAGATTTTAGATTTTGATAAAAATAAAAGAAAACTAAGTTTAAAGGATCGTATAGAACTCAAGGGCCCAGACCTCAGTTTGAGGGATGTTGGTGCAGACGGCCAGGGAGAGGGTCCACAGAAGTAAAGGCTGAGGAAGGCTGTTATGTGATACGTGGAGAAAACAGCACATGCTGATATTTACATAAAAATAGATCACTGGTGTTTCCTGCATGACTTGTTGCTTTATAAAAAAAAGGGTAGGGGTACAAGAAGGGTGGTGACATGGGTCATGGTAGGAAAAGATAGTGGACACATAGAAAAGGATTATTACTTTCTCTCATGGTCTGGCAAAGTCTTCAAAAAAGTTGTCACTAATCCCCAGAGGCCACAAAGACCTGTACAAGGTCATTTAGCCTAGTTCTTTAAGAAAGAAAGAAAGAAAGAAAGAAAGAAAGAAAGAAAGAAAGAAAGAAAGAAAGAAAGAAAGAAAGAAGGGAGGGGGGAGGGAGGGAGGGAGGGACGGAGGGGCCAAATTATATAAGTCACATTTAAGTTCCAACTTTTCTTGGACCAGCAATGAAAAAAATCAGCGTGTCACAGATTTTGAGTTATCCAAGTGGGAAATTCAGCTTTCTTTACCACTGAGCACCATTATTATAAATACAGCTTGTCTAAAAGCCTCTACTGAAAATGCCTTGCACTAAACAAGGGAAGCGAGAAGTTCCGCAGCCCACAGCGGTGAGTCAGAATTGTTGTGCTGTACTAATTGCAACCAGAAGGAAGAGGCAGAGTTACAGCCCTGTCTGCCCATCGCTTTGCGGCCCTGCTCACACGTGCTCTGATTATGGAGCAGTGGACACGGGCTACGTGCCGATGCCCACAGGGAACTGTGCCAAGAACATGTGCTATGGCTCCTGACAGCCACTCCAGAGGAAGTAGGAAGAAGAAGGGAAGAGTAAAAAATAGGAAATAATAGTATTTGCCTCATAAGACTATTATAAGGGGAAAATGAAGTAATATATGTAAAATACTTAGAAGAGTATCTGGCAACTCCTCCAAAAACTGTCAAATGCCATTAGCATTATTATTAGCAACAGTAGTATCACTAATATCTATATTAGATATTAGAATGTCTATATTATTAGAGGGCGTAACTTAATTGGAAAGGAAGGGATGGTGGTAGGACAGTCTTAAGCTATATCAATGTAGTGAGGCGATATATAACACAATGTATTTGAAGTGGTTTAGCAGGGAGGCAGGACTCTCTTGGCAGTGCCACTTAACCATTGTTATTATTGCTGTGTCCTCGCACCCACTCTGATGATTGCTATTGAGGTGCAGAGTATCAGTCATGGCTGCTTGCATCTGAGGTACATTCAGCTTCATATGCATGTGTGGTACACATGCACATGTTTATTTTCCTTACATAGCTAATAAATATTAACATTAATTTACATATTAGATTAATTTAGACTTTAGAACTGGCAATCAAATCCCTCCGATGGTTTGAAACAGCTCATGTTCACTCTACGGAGTAGCTGGCATGTTGGGGGAGGAACAGTTTGCTGACAACAGAGTTTGAAATTGATCCTGCCTCCCCTACCCATTTAAGCTCAGAGTATAACTAAGCATTAAGGATTCATACCCACACATGTACAACTGCCTGATTATGGCAAAGGTTCTATTGTAGTGCACTGGGGGAAGGATGATCATTTCATAAATAGTCCTGGACCATTTGAATATACTCATAAAAAATGTATCTTGACCTTTAC
>NW_006299705.1:2893489-2900920 GCF_000327345.1 Myotis davidii | reverse complement strand
TATAGTTGTGAAAACATGAAACAGTTTATTCTTGCATTATTATGTATTAACCAGAGGCCCGATGCATGAAATTCTTACAAGAGTAGGCCCACACAGCAGCTGCCTCAATCCCTCCCTCGCAGCTAAGGCTGCTGCCTCCATCCCATGGCTACAGCCCCAGCTTCATCCCAGATGGACGTCTGGTCTAATTAGCATATTATGCTTTTATTATTATAGATTATTGTATTATTTTCCATGTGAACAACTGTAAACCTACTTTTGCCAAGCCCTGTACTTGCAATACATAAATACAACAATGGACTTAAATCCAAAATTTATTTTTAAAAATACTAAAAATCAATAAGGAGACAGACAATCCAATTAAAATGCACAAAATATTGAACAGCCACTTCACAAAACATGATTTTCAATCTTCTTAATAAATGACAAGTTACTCAACATTATTAGTAAGGAAAATGCAAATTCACACTGCAGTGAGATAGCACACATATCTACAAGTATGGCTAAATTTATAAAAATGGACAAACACTGCTGATGGGAGCACAAATTGGTACCAGCACTTAGGGAAACTGGCAGCATCTACTGAAGTTGAATATAGGCATACTTCATGTCCTAGCAGTTTAGTTCCTAGGTATATGCTCAACACAACTGCACGCATGTGTTTATTGGAAGACATGTACAATGATGTGCACAGTAGACCTAAACTGAAAACAACTCAAATGTCCAATAGCAGAATGAACAAAACATAAATTGTGATCTACTTATACAACAGTATACCACATAGTAATGAGAATAGACATGACTTACATGGAAAAATCACATAAACATAATGTTGTAAGAAAGAAGTCAAAACAGAACACAAGCTGTATGATTCCATATAAATTTCAAAAATAGACAATCTAAGCTGTTAGAAGTTATAATAGTGGTTACTGTTGGAGAGTAGTAACTGGAAAAGAGCATAGGGGGTTTCCAGGGGACTGCAATTTTCCATTCTTAATGGGTGTTTTTCATTTTATAAAATCATCAAGCTGTGCATTCATGGCTTGTATACTTTCCTTAAGTGTGCCATATCCCAACATAAAGTTTAATTAAGTTTAAAAAAATAATAATATAAAATAATTCAGCATTTGCAGGTTCTGAAGCAAAAAGAATCCTGGAGAATCTAGAAAGAATTCTGAAAACAGTCAAGAAGGTGATGGTGACAGTGGTGGTATGTAAAGAGGGTAGGAGGTGTCTATCATCTGAATGATGTAAAATCTGGTTGACTAAGAGGTCAAGAAAATAAAGTAGGGTAAAAAAAATCCATTAAATTCCAAATATCAATGATGACCTCATCTTGTGCTCGTGTGTGTGTGTGTGTGTGTGTGTGTATAATTGCATGCTGTATAATTGTTATTGCTGATTTTCCTGTTTTTCATGCAAACAGGTATAACTTATTAATAAGGCTAAGTATGTTAATTTCATCAGGAAGATTCCAACTTTATTTCCTGTTTGACTTTCACCAATGACTAAAGTTCTGATTGTAGAACTCAGGCATCAGAGGACCAGGTGTGGGAAGCATTTTGAAGACAATGTAAAGTGCTCAAGATGCTGGAAATTACACTACACAGCCCACCACCTAGAGTGATCAGTTTTGATGATTCTAAAGAAGCATTGTGGGGCCTTAAAATCTTTTAAGATGACCAGAGTTATCTTCAAACATATAAAAGGCTTGTTGTATGGAATGCAAAACACTGCATGGTCCACAAGGATGTACTGAGTGACCCATTTCAGTTCAAAGAAAGCAAGGATAAAGGGCCCTGGCAGGACCAACTGAGTGCACTGGATGATTCCAACCACAGTCTAGACCAGTGATGGCGAACCTATGACACGTGTGTCAGAGGTGACACGCGAACTCATTTTTTTGGTTGATTTTTCTTTGTTAAATGGCATTTAAATGTACAAAATAAATATCAAAAATATAAATCTTTGTTTTACTATGGTTGCAAATATCAAAAAATTTCTGTATGTGACACGGCACCAGAGTTAAGTTAGGGTTTTTCAAAATGCTGACACACCGAGCTCAAAAAGTTCGCCATCACTGGTCTAGACAGACATCCAGTGGGATGCTGTGGAGGGAATTCAGGCATCACCTGTATGGTCAGATGTGTCACCTTAGAGCAGTGGCTCCCAATTAGGGGCAGTTTTGCCTCTCAGGAGTTTCAGCAATGTCTTGAGACATTTTTGATGGGCAAATAATGGGGTGGCTGAGGCTCCCGGCATCTAATGGGTAGAGCCCAGGAATGCTGCTAAACAAACTACAAGGCACAGGCCAGCCGACACAGACAATAAAGAGTTATCTGGCCCGAGCTAGTTTGGCTTAGAAGATACAGCGTCTGCCCTCAGACTGAAGGGTTCCAGGTTTGCTTCCGGTCAAGGGCACATACCTTGGTTGCAGGGAAGTAACCAATCAATGTGTCTCTCACATCAACATTTCTTTCTCTTTCTTCCCCGTCCCTTCCACTCGCTCTAAAAAAATCAATGGAAAAATATCCTCAGGTGAGAATTAACCAAAAAACAGAATTATCTGACCTAAAATGTCAACGGTGCTAGGGTTGCGGGCGGGGGGAGGGGAGGGTAGTTTACTTGGTAATCTCTAGAATTTGTTTTGCCGCAAGAGCCACACTTGGAACAACAAGCACGAAATTTCTTGTATGCATCACAGCTCTCAGATACACCAGTATGTAAAATGTTCACATGTTGAGTCATGAATGCGTCATATTAAAAATAGCCTTCATTCTATTGTTAGCTTGCATCTGCTGCCTTGAATTTCAAGTATTATCTAGTATCTTAATTGTCACAAAGGTTTTAATTGTTATTACTACTAATTATGCTGTGACAATCCAGTGCTGTCTGCACACTAGAATAAAGTATGTTATTGTTGAGTATATACAATATGTTTAAGTTAATCATTTAGGTAAGTTTGCAACACAAGCAACAAGCACACATCAACCCAGTTTTACATTATGAAATAAATATAACCAACTCATCAACACTGTCTATGAACAATAGTTTAACAACCAGAAAAAGCAGGTTTTCCTTTAATGGACATACTAAGCCATTATTCTATGACATGAGGGTGTTCCTTCTGTAGGATATTATTTAGCCATGTAAAAACAAAGTGTATTATTTGTTATGAGTTAAAATAGTCTCTATGCACAGTTTGATATCAATGACATAAAAGCAATTAAGGTACAATCAAGCAAAATGGCATTGCTGGCAGGTTCCACTTATCACTCCTAAATCACTACATTAGCAAAAGTCAAGCCTTTGTTAGTGCTATGGCAAAGCCAATCAAATAGTCCATGCACAAGGTCCTCTTTGGTGTTTCTCAAAAGTTATGCTCAACTTGTATGCATAACATGTTATGCTCAACATGTCCACAACGCACAGACCCAGACACAGACAATGGGGTGGTGAAGGTCTGGGGAGAGGGCGGGGGTGGGCTAGAAGGGATCAATGGGGGAAAAGGAGGACATCTGTAATACTTTCAACAATAAAGATTTTTTTTTACAAAAAAGGGAAATTGGGCCATTAAAAAGAAAAGTTGTGCTCACACATGGGAAGCGTGATTAATTCATGGTGCTAGTTTTCAGTTTTCCTTCCCCAAGAAAACTCCCTAAGACTGCGGTGTATCTTTCCAGAGTTTAATAGACCCCAAACTCACTTTTGTTAAGTATCTTTATTAATTTTTTATTAGTCAGAATTTTTAATTTCTTGCATATGTTTAAATTATCAGGCTGACTAGAAAATGATTCCATTCTGAAAATTCAATTGAATGGAATATTCAGACAATGGTGTGCCCTAATTAATTCTATTTCCCAGTTAACAGGGTAACCTGGAATATGCCTGAAATAATGCACTTTGTTAAACAAAAAAATTCCAAAATACGCTATGTACTTTTAAGATTTAGTAAGCATACTAATAAAAATAATAGCTAACACTATGCAGTACTTACCATGGGCCAGTCACAGTGCTTAAATCAGGATCAAATTTTTTAAAAGAAAAGATACCTTTTTGCCCTTTATTTTCTCTTTATCTAGTAAATCCTGACCATGAGTTATTAAATAGAATATGCTTTATATTGTTTCTCATGTATTTTATAAAATAAGAAACTGTAATTTATATAGAATATTACAATAAAAATCTTTTACATAGAATAAAATAATGGAGAAATTCAAAGTTACATTGTTTGTAAGGGCTAATTATAAATTATTTTCTTTATACTTTATAATGGGTAGAAGGTTGAATATGCACAAACTTATATGTGTTATTTACTGGAAATTAAAAGCTGATATATTTTAGTAAGCAAATTAAATCATCAGAATAAATCAATAGAAAAATATAGTTTGGGATATGGAAAACAATAGGAGTGATATTTAATCTGCTCAATTGATATTGGGCACAAAATCTTGTTTGATAAATGAGCTATAATTTCACTGGCAGAATGTTAGTCTTTAAAAATATCTCAGGTGTTGCCCTAGCTGGTTTGGCTCAATGGATAGAGCACTGGCCTGCAAACTGAAGGGTCCCGGGTTTGATTCCAGTCAAGGGAACATGCTCAGGTTGCAGACTTGATCCCCAGTAAGGGGCATACAGGAGGCAGCCAATCAATGATTCTCTCTCATCACTGATGTTTCTATCTCTCGCTCCCACTTCCTTTCTCTCTGAAATCAATAAAAATATATTTTAAAAAATATCTCAGGTGTTAATGTCACTAAGTGAATAAAAACCAAATAGTTCAGCAAAATCTCAAAATCCGAAACCAAGACACTATAATAAAAACCCTTTGAACCAGAGCAGCTGAAGGTAAAAAGGAGAAATCACAAAGCAACAAGGGAGGAAAAATGGTCCCAAAAAACCTCTTAAATGTTCTATATAAATAATCAGATTATTTAAAAACTAGAGGCCTGATGTACGAATTCATGCACGGGTGGGGTCCCTAGGCCTGGCCAGCGAACAGGGCCAATTGGGGCTACCTCACCCTGTCTGGTTCCGGGGGGTGGGTGAACTGGATTCGGGGCTGTCAGGGCTCCAGCAGCAAGCTAACCAAAAGCCGATTCTGCAAGGAATCAGGCTCCCTCCTTCCTGTCTGGGTCTGGGATGCGGTGAACAGGATTTGGGGCTGTCAAGGCCCCAGCAATAAGGTATGGGTCAGTGTGCATCATAGCTACTGGCCAGTCATTCAGTTGTTCAGTCGTAATGGTCGCTTAGGCTTTTATATATATAGATAATATCTTTACATTTCCAATATTAAAAGCAAAGGTAATAAATACTCAAAACTTATAACTTTCTAATTTTACTACAATTCCCTGTTATCTACGCCCTTGGGTTTTATCTGTTGTGTTTCCATGATGGAAATGCTACTAATGTGTAACTGCACAGCTCTCTCCAACCCCGAGTTCAGTAATAACACACTGCTAGCTTGACATCAGCCATAGTGGGAGTATATATACACAGAAATTGGCAAACACTATAAGTCAGAGTTTTTCTTTGTTCAGAGACCTAGTTGTTAAATATTTACCAGCACATGCTGGCAACACTCTTCCCCAGAAAGGTCTCAGTGCCCCCAATCAAGGACTGAATTACTAAATATTTTAGAATCCACACCAGCTGATAGATGATGTCTGAGTTCACACTAACAGTGTTTGATATGATTCCTGGAGCCAAGCACTGCACTGCACCATCATTGTAAAGGGTAGAAATTTTGATCCAGTAATTCCACTTCTGGGAATTTATCTGACAGAAACAAAATCACTATCGTCAAAAGATATCTGCACCCTCATGTTCACTGTAGGAAAAATAACAAAAGTTACTTAGGAATAAATTTAACAAAATATCTTCAATATCAGTACATGGAAAACTATAAAATACTGCTGAGAGGAATTAGAGAAGAACTAAACAAATGAAGAGATATACTATGTTTGTGCTTTGGAAAACTCAATATTATTAAGATATCGAATCTCCCCAAATTCACCTATATATTCAATGCAATTCCATTCAAAATTCCAGTGGGATTTTTTTGTAAAAGTTGACAAGCTTACTTTATATAAAAATGCAAAAGACAGAACAGCCAAAATAATTTTGAAAAATAACAAAGTTGAAGGACTAATCATCTAATACTCTTCAAAAGTCCCATAAATAAGTATGAGTTTTATGTTGTCCAGATTTTTGGTAGACTACAAAAAATACTACAAGAAAAAGTAATGCCAAGAAAAGTCTTCCACACTCTTTTTAAAGGTTCTGAACACATAATTCCAGTGTGTTTGGGGTTTTTGTTCACACAGCCAAGGAATTCTCTGACACCAGCTGTGTGTCTTACAATTCAAATTAATTCTGACACTGTCTACTCAAAGGCAGCATCAGATTCCACAGGATGTGGCTCCCCTCTGCCCCCCCCCCCACTTCAGATGCCAGTTACAAGTCCAGGTTGTCACCTGTGCTTTTTATTGACCAATTATAGAGCAAAGGTTCCAATAACCCCTTCCTTGGGTTTGGTTTGCTAAAGCAGCTCACAAAACTTAGAAAACATTTTCATTTACTAGATCACTGGTCTATTTTAAAAGGATATTAATTCAGTCATAGCCAGAGGGAAGAGATGCATAGAGTGAGGTGTGAATAATGGGCGTAGAGCTTCTAAGCCCTTTCGGAGCACACCACCCTCCCCAAATATCTCCATGTTCACCAACCTGGAGGCATTTGGAACCCCATCCTCTTGGGGTTTTATGGAGACTTCATTACATAGGCAGGTTGATTAAATTATTGGTCATTGCTGATGGAATTCAGTCTTCAACCTCTCTCCTCCTAGGAGGTGGGGGCTGGGATTGGGGAGGGTAGGAAGGTTGGAGGGATGAAAGTTCCAATCCTCTAATCACATGGTTGACTACCCTGCAACTAGTCCAAAAGTCATTTGGAGATCCTTAATTATATCTACAAACTAGGGGCCCGGTGCATGAAATCCGTGCACTGGGTGGGGTTGAGGGGGAGTGTCCCTCAGCCCAGCCTGCCCCCTCTCACATACTGGGAGCCCTCAGGCATTGACCCCCATCAATCTCCAATCGCAGGATCGGCCCCTTGCCCAGGCCTGACGCCTCTGGCCCAGGAATCATGCCTGGGCAGGGGACCCCCATCTCCCTCTGATCGCTTGCTCCACCCCCCCACCCAAGCCTGACGCCTCTGACCCAGGCTTCAGGCCTGGGCAAGGGGACCATCATATCCCCCCAATCCCCGGCTCCGCCCCCCACCCAGGCCTGATGCCTCAGCCAGAGGAGTTGACCCTCATCACCCTCTGATCACCAATCACCAGATCGGCCCCTTGACCAGGCCTGAGGCCTCCGGCAGAGGTGTCAGGCCTGGGCAGGGGACCCCCAGCTCCCCGTGGTTGCAGGCTCC
>NW_006299705.1:2883008-2893331 GCF_000327345.1 Myotis davidii | reverse complement strand
ACTGTCAGTGGCAGGTGTCTTCTTCCTGCTTTCCCTTTCGCCTCCCTGCATGGTGCCTACATATGCAAATTAATCGCCATTTTGTTGTCAGTTAACTGCCATCTGAGTTGGCAGTTAATTTGCATATAGCCCTGATTAGCCAATGAAAAAGGTATCGTCGTACGCCAATTACCATTTTTCTCTTTTATTATATAGGATGAGGTCACATTCACAGACATGTGATTATATTTTTTAGAGGATACCATTCAATCAATGACACTACTCATTAAATCAAAATCCCTGGGTATAGGGCCCAGAGATTTGTGGTTTAACAAATTATTCAAGTGATTCCTATGATGCTAAAGTTTGAGACTCGCCAGAACCAGTTTGGCTCAGTGGATAGAGTGTTGGCCTGCGGATTGAAAGGTCCCAGGTTCGATTCCGGTAAAGGGCATGTACCTGGGTTGCGGGCACATCCCTAGTAGGAGATGTGCAGGAGGCAGCTGATCAATGTTTCTCTCTCATCGATATTCCTAACTCTCTATCTCTCTCCCTTCCTCTCTGTAAAAAATCAATAAAATATATTAAAAAAAAAAAAAGTTTGAGGCTCACTGGACCAACTCCTTCCTGCTCAGCTGGGTTCTGTTATAGCTTCTCCTGGTCAACTTTTCCCTGCCTCTGGTATCAGAGAAAGATCTTTACAGGAAGCATGAAACTTCACCCCACATTAATTCAATAATGATGACACAGTCAAATAGTTATTTTCAAAAGAACCCAAGAATTAACCTTTTTTCTTTTCTCATAAACAAAAGACCATTAATTTATGGCTTGATGAGAATGTCATACTATTAGGACAGACCATTTTGTGCACAGGGCATTCTTTATGCACCAACAAATAAAAAAAATCAAATGATGAGGCTTTTCAAGAAAAACAGAACTAAACAGCATCATTTACTATGTCAAGGATATTAAATCTCTTTAAACATCAGAAATAGACATTTGTTTTCCTTCAGAAAACCATCACCCATCATTCCCAGCAATTCGATAAAAATAATAAAAATTACAAACATAAGATTTTAAAGTTTTTTTTTAGTTTTGGAATAAATAAGGGGGGAAGGAAGGTATATTATGTTCTAATTCCATTGCCCTTTAAGATTCTGTGCTTATTCCAAGGTCAAACCTGTACCCATTTTATAAATGAACCAAGTCTAAGGGTTAATTACATTCTGAAAATCTACTATGATCTTTAAATGTCAAATGAAAATCTTTTTAAATTTTCTTCATCTTTACAAGCTTTTAAAAATTCTTAAAGCATTAGTACTGACCTTATGATGGAGTAAATTCCATTTACTTTTTTTCATACAGAAAAACCAGTTTGCATATGATAGATAAATAAACAGATAGACAGATAGACTCAGAGGTCCAAAACAATCAGGTAAAATTGAAAATTCTAGTCCAAGTATTTTATAGACATTCAGAAACACACGCGCTTTCCCAGAAACAGACACAGACTGCTGGCAAACACAACCAGTGGTCTATAAGGATATGCCTTTAGAGCTCGGGATTGTTTTTATTTATGTGGACCATGGGTTTCTGCTCCCTTCCTATCGTAACCATATGTGTGCACATGTTTTCTGTTTCCCTCCCTCTAATCACAACCTGCTCACCTGAGACTTACTATTTATAACCACCTGCTTTTTCCTTCACCACACTGGGGTCTAAGTTTTCTCCTTTTATTTGGGTCTTATTCTATGGTATAACCTGATTTATACTCCCAGCGCTTTCCCTAGAGCTCTTTACCAATATATTTATTCAACAACTATTTATTGAACACCTACTATGTGCCAGACACATAAATACAAAAGTGAATACAGGTGGGGGAAATGGGGATGAGGGAGAGCACTGGAAGTCAAAAATATAATTCATTGCAATTATATTCCAGATACTATGTGCCAACAGTGCAATATATTTTATTTCAAAACTTCCCAACAAGCCTATGAAGTTGAATATTATCATATTCTTACAGATGAGGCAAATCAGATTCAGTGGAATAAAATAATTTGCTCCAAAACACAAAACTGGTCATTGATGGAGCCAGGATTCAAACCAAATTGTCTACTCTTTTTTTTTTTTTTTGAGGCATAATTAGCATACAACATATTAGTTTCAGGTGTAGAACATAATTTTATATTTGCATATGTTGTGAAATGATCACAATAAGACTAGTTAATATTGATCAGCATACAGAGTTACAGAATTTTTTTCTTGTGATGAGAACCTTTAAGATCCACTCTCTTAGCAACTTTCTAGTTCATCTACTCTTGATCATATCACCAGACTGTCCCATATGGGACAGAAACTTCAGTATACTCTTCTGCCCTCTCCAACTTTATCCCCCAACCCCTGCCATCCTGACACACAATCAGGCTGAGCCACAGAGGTACAAGTTAAATGAGATGCAAACATGTTCACTTTATTGGCATAACTCAATTAAATCTGGTTCCCCAGACTGTCAAATAGCAGGGAATTTAAAACAAGTAGTTCCTGTATTCTCTCAGTCTACCAGTGATCTTAACTTAATAAATTCCAATTTGTAACCAGATCACTTACCAGGTTAAACCTTAACGGAATATTCTGCCTTCTTCCATCCTTCCCTCTGGGGTAGAATCTGCGTCCTAGCATATGGAGCATTACAGTATTGCATATGTCACTTCTCTGAGGTCGCCTGGTGTCTACTGAGGATGTAACCTGTTTGTCCTCTTGGTTCGAGGTGTTTAGCACTTTCCCAGGTAGAGCTCAAAGCTCTTGACCACTAGCTCCCTTGTTGCTCTCTGGTATTCCCGGTCTTCCTGGTTCCTTTCGGCATCCATCTCATCCCTGGTTGGAAGCACATGCAGTGATCTTTTGATAAAAACCTTCTTAACCCGGCTGGGTGACCTCCTAGCAGGCCATTTACCAGCTCTCACTCTTAGCTAACTTCTGTGTCCCTACATTGGGCCTATAGGAATAACTGGATCTCAGGATCCATGGAAAAGTTTTGTGGTGAAATAGGAGTATCTCTGGCCTACTTTTTCCTATCTACACTTTCTGCCATTTGCTAAGCCAGCATGGAGTAAGGGGTTTCTACTGAGGGCTTGCAGTTATTCCAGATTTCTCCTGAGACTTTCCTCTCTGGGATCCTGAGTTGTAGATTTGAAAGGATGAACACACATACATGAGTGGGGTTCAGAGAGTGAATTCACTACACTGTTTCTAATTTCCTTTTGTCTCTTTTCCAAACTTTCTCCTCTAATCTAGCTTGGATGACATTTAGTAAACTTGAGGATTAGAAGGTAGAAATATAAACATGTTCTTTCAGTTCCTCAAATCCACTTCTGGTCTTTTCTATCTCACATCCACCTCAAACTTAGATCAAAAAATAAGTTGGGTTTGTTCTGAGTTGCAAATTATTCCTACATCAATAGAGAAGCCAAAAGAACATTTATATGGTACAAATTCTGATACACAGTTAAAGAAAGCCAGACTGCGGTGTTTGAAAGCATTTAAAATCATTCAGAGAGACTGGAGATTTTCATTATTCTTCACAAGTTTCTATCCTCAACTCTGAAAAAGCAATATGAATAGAGATAGAGAAAAACAATGGGGAAATGACTATTTGCAAATAATCATTTGGAAGTTCCACTTTGTTCAAAGACAAATAATGAGCATAACAAAGGTGAGTTACCTTAACAGAACTTAAAGGGCAAATAATTTGAAATTAAAAGCACAGGAGTATTTAATATGTTGAGCTCTTAGAGAGTGGTTCAATGCAAATTAGCTGGATCAATGTTTCCCTGGCAAAGAAGCAATTACATTTAAGGACGTTTTAAAGGGTGGTAACTAAGCAACTACATTCAGCCTACACAAATTGTTCATCATCTCTGGTAAATTATAGAAGATGACAGCCTGTCATTATAGAACAGAGACACACAAAATTAGGGCATTGTTATTCTATGTTCCTCCTGTGTAAGAAAGATCAATTATATCTTTGGCACAATGATTAGGTTAAATAACTACAATAAGTATTGGATGTTATTGTGTCATGGTGAAAAAGTGTAAAAACAAAGGCCAGAATTTTTCAAATAATGACCCTCGTCAGCAACCCTCCGCTCACCTGACTTATCATAATATCTTTCTGTCACAGCAAGAGCAACTCAAAACACTCTACTTTATTGGAAGAATTTTAAGTTTGAAAAAAGACCTATATTAGTATTATTGACAACTCAGAATTCTTTATTCTCTCTAATCAGATGATGATATTCTTGGAATCAAGGCTGTTTTGACAGTGATACCTTAAAGACTGCCTAACTATTCCTTTATTTTTTAAAATATTTTTTTATTTATTTCAGAGAGGAAGGGAGAAATGGAAACATCAATGATGAGAATCATTGATCAGCTGCCTCCTGCACGCCCCACATTGGAGATTGAGCCCGCAACTCAGGCATATGCCCTGACTGGGAATCTAGCCGTGACCTCCTGGTTCATAGGTTGATGCTCAACCACTGAGCCACGCAGGATGGGGCAAGATAAAAAGATCAATATGTAACAGTAGATAAAATCTGAATGCCCCTCTTCAAGACTATCAAGAAGACACCTTGTTTCTTGGGTAACAAAATATTTCTTTTAAAAGAGTGTTCCTCTGAATTTAGTAAACATGTGACCAATATATAACAGATAATGTAAGTGTTCTCAAATTTCAGGGAAAACCTATTGAACTAATGTATTTTAAATTTTATTCATTCACTTTGTATAAAAAAATTAATCCCTATGGTTGAATAAAACCAGATTTCTACTAAGTTATCTATTTCCATTTAAAAATGTATTATAAAACAATACCTGTTTAGAAATAATGTGGTATTTCTTTCACTCACTTTTCACAACTCCTCCCAGCCTATAATGATCAAGTACAGACGGAGATAATGAGCAGAGTGGCTCTTTTATACTACTCAGCCCAATCATTTCACACAGTTATTTCTCTCTAATGGTGGCTCTCATCATCACATCAGTAAAAGTTCTGAGGAAAGAGGAAACTTGTTTTCCAGCCCTTTTATTTCAGCACATCTTATTGCATGTAGGACATACCTATTGACTGTGACCTAGTAAACTAGGTAGAAAGTTAAGACCAACGTCAAAAGCAATGAATGACTAGAACTTACAGGAAGTGCCAGACAGAGGCCCCTCCTTATCCTGATTCTTCTCCAGGGCTACATGAATTTTCTTTCATTCTATTTCTCCTTCTCTCTACTTAATAGATGTTCTGTTTTCTCATAGTTTCTGCTTCTTCATGACATTGGTTTATCCACAGTCTCATGTATATAGATCATGTTACTCTTTCATCTCTGCCTCCCACTTCAAACTAGACAGTTCCTTTTCAGTACTCAGTTCAATTTTTGAAAAAGAGAAAATGATTAACCCAGTTTATCTTTTTAAGCCAGACCATGTTATGGTCTACTATCTAGCTTATGGATTGAAGTATCCAAAATTATTAGACATTAGAGGCCTGGTGCGTGAATTCGTGCATGGGTGCGGTCCCTCGGCCTGGCTGGTGATCTGGGGCTGATGGGGCCACTGGAGGTTCACCAGGGGGAGGGGCCATGGGAGGTTGGCTGACCAGGGGGAGGGGCCATGGGAGGTTGGCTATGGGAGCACACTGACCACCATGGGCAGCTTCTGCATTGAGTGTCTGCCCCCTGGTAGTCAGTGTGATCATAGCGACCAGTCGACCGGTTGTTCAGTCATTCATTCAGTCACTTAGGCTTTTATATATAGAGATTCCTCCTATCCAAAGATAAGGGGATCTATGTCTTCTCCCCTTAAATCTGGGCTATGTGAACACAGTATAAGGGACATTGTCCAGGTTTCCAGGACCAGGCCTTAAGAAACTAATAGCTTGCTCTTGGAATTTAGCCATTATGCTTGAAGAAGCCCCTGGTCACAGAGATGGGCCTGGTAGGTGTTGTGGCTGACAATTCCAGCTGAGGTCCTGGCCAACAGCCAACATCAACCACCATATAAGTGTGAGTAAAGCTGCCTCCAAATGATACCAGTCCCAGCCATTCAATCACTCCTAGTTTTTACAGCTGGTGCATCAGATAACATAAAGGAGTGACAAGCTAACTTTGTAGGGCCCTATGTGAATTTTTGATCCACAGCATCTATGAGCATAATAAATCACATGCTTTATACTACTAGTTTGTTCTGTAGCAATAGATAATTAGAAAAGATTTTGGTACTGTGAGTCAATTATCTATAGCTGTGTGATTAATAGTATACTTTATTGGCTAAAGCAACAACACTAATTTTCTTTTTCTCTCCTATTTCTGGAGATCAAAAATGTGAGAAGTACCCAGCTGGGTAGTTGTGGCTCCGGGTGTCCCATGCAGCTATAGTCAGTTGAAGGCTGGAGCTAGAAGATCATCAGGGCTGAAGCAGCTGGTGGCTGGACAGGCACCTCTCTTTCTTGTGAGGTTTCAAGGGCTGTCTATGTGGTCTCTCTCCCTCTAGGCTGGTTTGGGCTTCATTGCATCATGGCAGCCTCAGGTAATAAAATTCTTACAAGGTGGTTCAAGGCTCCAGTATAACTGTTCCAATGAACCAACAGCTATATTGCCTTTTTGACCCCACTTCCTAAGTCACATAGCATCATTTCTACTACATTCTATGGTTAACTGGTCACTAAGTTCAGCTTAGATTTAAGGAATGGGGAGATTTAGACCCCACCTTTCAAAGATAGAAGTTTCAAAGAATTTGCCAATGTCTCTTAAACCACCACTGTTTAGTTCTGGACCAAAACTCATTCCTATTCTAATGAGCTATGCTCAGGGTTGGTGAGACCATCAGTGCACCTACAGCTGCTCCTTAGAGATGTCTCCCATAGAAAGAGCTATTTTGGCCCATTCAGAGCACTACACCCTTCCCTCCCAGCACCCAGGATCCTTCCTCTTTTTTATGCCCTACACCTTCTACATCCTATTGAGTTCATCTACTGAACATTTCTTAAACTTCTCTTCACTAGAAGTTAAAAAATATTCTTTTTTTAAAATAATGGCTTTAATTGTCATTTTAAGTATAAGATAGAGGAAAGTGTGCTTTAATTAAATATACATTATACCAGTGATGTTGGCAAGGTTGAAAGTTACTCCTAATGTTGATAGCTATAAAAATTAGTTTGTACATGACAATGAGAGAAATAAGCAATCCTTTTGAAACAAATTCCAATAAGGAATGTTCACAGTGATTTGTATCAAAAGTATGCATTTTATGACAACAGGTACAGACTGAGCACCCTAGGGCTCTCTTTATATCCTAAAGAAAATGAGCATTTACATTATTCATGGGTTTTACTGAATTGAAAAAAGAAAGCCAACTGTACAGTTACCCCCTTAGACAGGATAAACTGTCTGGGGGTACACAGCTTTAACACTATCATTAAACTTGTTTGCAAAAGGAAGAGAGAATTAAAAAACAAAATATTTTTTCTTGGGAGTGAAGTCTTTCATTTGCTGTTATAACCAGCAAATGCCATTCATTAGCTGAAAAAATGGAAGGGAGGGCCCCACAAACACACTATTTGAGCAAGCTGACCAACACACATTACAGTTTTAAAAATGAAGGTTATATACTCTATGTTACAAGTCCCAACTAGGCAGTGTCAAAATGGTATCTATTTCTTTGCTTGCTTTGTGATCACACCCCTTGGAGGTGTTACGGGTCTGGTGGCACTCGGCTTCTTTTTCTCTGCAGGCTTTAAAATCTGAAAAGAGCACATTAGTGTTTCGTCCACACACATCACGGCACCTGCATTGTCAAACTCTCCCAATAATTGGGTGCAGAAAACAGAGTGACCAACTGCCTCTTTGCAAAAAAATTCGTATTCGTCTTCAACCACCTGATGGGCTGTACATATAAGATCCAAATCATGCTTATGGAGAAATTTTGCAACCACTTCTGCACCAAATGTTGAAGGACACCCCTCTGTCATTTTCACTCCAGCCTAAGACATCTTTATCGGGTCAGACCACAAAAGATCACAAAGAAGACTTTGATCTGGTACATCAGTTAGTCGCATAATTGGCCAAATCTGCTCCATAGATTGAAGATCTGGTGATAAACCTCCTTGACAGCAAAATATTTCCTCATCCATGATGGCTGCTATCGGCAAATAGTTAAAGCAGTCGGTGAAAGTTTTCCATAGTTTGTTATATCTTCTTTTACACTCATCATAAAATCCTTAAATTCTATTGATGCTGGCACATTTGTGGTTTCCTCTGAGAAGAAAAAAATTCTTGGGATATTTGATTTTTATGCCAATAAGAGGCAGATAGTCTCCAGTGACTGCTTCCCCCTGTCCACATAGTCCCCAAGAAACAGGTAGTTGTTTTCTGGTGGGAAACCACTGTACTCAAAGTGTCGAAGCAAATCATAGTATTGCCCATGGATATCACCACATATTTTGAGTGGTGCTTCAAGTTCTAGTAGGATAGGCTGGCTGAGAAAGATCTCTTGAGATTTTAAGCACAGTCCTCTGTTTCATTCTCCTGTAGCTGGACAGAATTGGTACTGGAGGGCTTGGATCCTCCCCTGCTGCTGAGGAGGTAGGGGAGGCTCCCACCACCACCGCTGTACTGGCTTGGATCCTCTTACCTCCAGCAGCCATTGGACGATACTGTTGACTTGAGTTTATCTATATCCGCCATCGCCTTCCCACCGCCGACCCTCGACCCTCGACCCTCGTGCAGGGGCTCTCACCCAAGGCTCACGCCTCCTTCCCGCTCCACCCGCACAGAGGCACAGAGGCAGTGGCACAGCCGTGGCAACAGCCGCAGGGGCAGGTCACTCCCAACCGCCCCACTCCCTGCTTCCTCCTCTCTCTCCACTGCTTGTCATAAGTATGTAAATAGAGAATTTCAGATGTTCATTTATTTTTACTCTGCTCTCAAATAAAAATTGTTACCCTTTTGTGAAGTCAAACTGTCCAATGATAAATACCAAAGTACTCTGATTACAATGAAGAAAAAGTAAATATTTATAACAACAATTTTTGAGAGCAGAGTAAAAATGACCATCTGAAATTCTCTATTTATATACTTATGACAAGCAGTATCCACAAATTTGTATTCTGCATTTTCTCTTAGTATTATAAGTGTTTTGTTATTATTATAATCTCTTACATCATGTGTTTCCTCTTTATATCCAATAACAAAAAAGTTAGTCAAATAAAGAGAAAAATTGAAATTTTAATAACTTTAATGATTTCCATTTTTCCTCATCACTTTACTATTAATAGCAAAACATTTTATTTCTTTTTTATTTTTTTAAACATTTTATTTTTAAGTTGAATTAGCCAGCAAACTAATTTGCCTAATTATAACTCTATTAACCACTTTTTTTATTTCAGGTTTTTTTCCTTAATTTAAAATGCAATACATAAATTTGTGAGAAAACTTGGTGGATTGAATATAATTATTATCTTCAACTAGAGGCCTGGTGCACAAAAATTGGTACACTCAGGGGGGTCCCTCAGCCCAGCCTATGCCCTCTTGCAGTCTGGGACCCCTCGGAGGATGTCCACCTGCTGGCTTAGTTACAGAACCTTGGAACTTCTCAAGAATTGAATAAACCAGATATCACTGAGTCCAACAGTTTAGTTTGCACTGGGAGTAAGAAGATTGGTTGAAAGTTTTTATGTGCCGAAAGCATTCTCCCCGCTCATTCAGACAGGCATGAAGAAGAGCAGAAGATCAGGGATCAGAAGATCAGAAAATTGAGAGACTCTGACTTGGCTAAGACCAGTTACAACTGAGTGCAGGGATGAGGTAGCTTATTAAAAAAATAAGTTTGCTAAAATGTCACTACTACCCAAAACAATCTACAGTTTTGATGAAATCCCAATCATTTATTTTTGAGAAAAAAAAAAGTCTATCCTAAAATCTATATGAGATCTCAAGGATTCTGAATAGCCAAAACAATCTAGAAAAAGAAAAAGAAAGTTGAAAGTTTCATACTTCCAGAACTCAAAGCTTATTACAAAGCCACAGTAAGCGAAGTGGTGTGGTACTGGCATGAAGACAGATCAACGTAACAAAATAGAGAGCCCAGAAGTAAACCCTCACATATATGGGCAAGTGACTTTTGATCAGGGTACCAAGATAATCTTTTCAAGAAATGGTGCTGGGAAAACTGGATTCTCAATGCAAAAGAACAAATTTGGACCTTTACACCACATTTAAAAATCAGTTCAAAATAGATCAAAGACCTAAGTGTAAAACCTAAAACTACAAAACTCTTAGAAGAAAATATAGGGGG
>NW_006299705.1:2880013-2882994 GCF_000327345.1 Myotis davidii | reverse complement strand
GGGGGGGGGGGGCTGGGGGGTTCATGACATTGAACTTGGCAAGGACTTTTTTGATGTGATAGCAAAAGCATAGGGAATAAAAGCAAAAACAGTTAGTGAGATTATATCAAAATTAAAAACTTAATCACACCAAAGGGCACTATCAACAAAGTGAAAAGGCAACCTGCAGAATGGGAAAGATCATTTGCAAATCATATATCTGATAAAGAATTAATATCCAGCCCTAGCTGGTTTGGCTCAGTGCATAAAGCGGACTGCAGGGTCCCGGATTTGATTTGGTCAAGGGCACATACTTTGGTTGCAGGCTGGATCTCTGGCCTGGTCGAAGCCATGCAGCAGGTAACCAATCAGTGTATCTCTCTCATATCAATATTTTTCTCTCTCTGTCTGTCCCCCTCCCTTCCACTCTCTCTAAAAAAAAAAAAAAAAAAAATTCAATGGGAAAAATATCCTTGGTGAGGATTAACGAAAAACAAACAAAAGAATTAATATCCAGACTAAATAAAGAACTTCTACAATTCAACAACAAAACACACACACAAATAACCTAATTAAAAATGGGTTATGGACTTGAATAGATAGTTCTCCAAAGAAAATATACAAAATGCCAACAGATACATAAAAAGATGCTCAACATCACTAACCATCAGGAGAATGCAAATGAAAACCACAATGAGATACCGCCTCACAACAATTAGGATGGCTTCTATAAAAAAAAATCACAACAGAAAGTAATGTGTTGACTAGGGTGTAAAGAAATTGGAACCCTTGTACACCGCTGGTGAAAATGTAAAAGAATGCAGCCACTATAGAAAATAATACGATGGTTCCTTAAAAAAAAAAAGTAAAAATAGAAATACTGTGTAAGCAAAATTCCACTTCTGGATATGAATTCAAAGGAACTGAAAGCAGGATCTCAAGAGATATTTATACACCTATGTTCATAACGGCATTATTCACAATAGCCAAAAGATAGAAGCAACCCAAATAAACATTGATGGATAAATGAATAAACAAAATATAGTATATATACATGCAATGAAACATTATTCAGCCCTAAAAAGAAAGGAAATTCTCATATATGCTACAACATGGAGGAACCTTGAGGACATTATGCTGAGACAAATATTGTATATATAATTGCACTTACATGATGTGTCTAGAGTAGTCAAACTCATAGAAACAGAAAGTAGGGTGGTGGTTGTCAGGGGCTGGGAGAGGAGAAAATGGGGAATTTCAAGATATGATAAAGTTCTGGAGATTGATCATACAACAACATAAATGTACTTAGCACTACTGAACTGTACTTTAGAAATAGTTAAGATGATAAATTTCGTGCTCTGTGCATTTAACCACAATTTAAAAAATGATTAATGGAAATGTATAATGCACTGCATAGCTCAGCTGTGGACAACATGTACAAACATATTCATAATAATACAGCATTCATTATTTAGACAAAAATTGTGATATAACACCATTTGCAAAATAACAGAAGCTTAGCATGGAGGAGGATGGAAATAGTTCGAGAGAACCAAATTTTCAATGGTAGGTGTCAATAGATAAAGTCTAAATTTGAAAGAATAGTAAAGTAGCATAAACATGCTTTTCAGAAACAGAGGACAAACATCTGTGGTGGTATTATGGTGTTTGTTTTCAGCTCTATATTTCATCCTCCGTCTACTTTCTTCTGTCTAATAATGGAGGTACCTGATCTCTGTAAGCATCATTCTTCAAGCTGCCAGGTTTGATCCCTGGTAGGGGCATGTATGAGGTAACAGATCAATGTTTTCCCCTCACATTGATACATTGATGTTTCTTTCTCTCTCTCTCTCTCTCTGAAATCAAAAATTTCAAAAATCAATATTTCTCTTCCTCTCCCTCTCAAAATGATAATAACAGTAATAATAATTATAACATCAGTTCCCCAATTCTCAAGTCTTCAGATTTGGATTTACACTACCAGTTTTCCTGGTTCTCCAGCTTGCATATGGCAGATCCTGGAACTTCTTGGCTTCTGTAATCACTAACCATGTAAGCAATTCCTATAATAAATCTCCTCTTATAGATATCCTATTGGCTCTGTGTTTTTCTGGAGAACCTATGACAACATATACCTGACAAAGTATTTGTATCCAAAATACTATATAAGATCTCTTCAACTTAATTACAAGAAGAAGACAAATAACTCAAGTAAAAATTGACAAATGCATAATAAGCACATGAAATCAGGCTCAACATTATTGGTCATATGGGAAATGCAAATTCAAACTACATTGAGATCTACTGTACTCCCACTAGAATAGTTAAAATTTTAAATATTGACAATACTAAATATTGGAGAGAATGTGGAGCAACTAAAATTCTATTCATTGCTGGTGGAAATGCAAAATCAATCACTTTGGAAAAGTGTAATAATCTCTTATAAGATTAAACCTATTCTTACCATAAGATTCAGCAATTCCACTCCTAGGCATTTACAAGAATGTTCATAGAAGCTCCATTCATAACAGACAAAAAACTGGAAACAATCCAAATAACAATACATGACAAATAAACAAATTGATCCATTTCTACCCCAGTGTCATGGTGTTTTAATAACAATAATTTGTAATATGTTTTAATACCTTGTCTGACAAGTTTTGAGAAATTTTGGTGAATTTCTGCATGTTTTTCTTCCAAGTTAACTTTAGAACATTCTTTTCAATCTGCCCCCAACCCAAAACTCTGGTAAGTCCTAATTTAAGGGGAAAAAACATTATATAAGATTAAATCGCCGAAACCAGTTTGGCTCAGTGGATAGAGCGTCAGCCTGCGGACTGAAAGGTCCCAGGTTCGATTCCGGTCAAGGGCATGTACCTTGGTTGCGGGCACATCCCCAGTGGGGAGTGTGCAGGAGGCAGCTGGTTGATGTTTCTCTCTCATCGATGTTTCTAACTCTCTATCTCTCTCCTTTCCTCTCTGTAAAAACTCAATAAAAT
>NW_006299705.1:2866994-2879828 GCF_000327345.1 Myotis davidii | reverse complement strand
TACTATAAGAAAAAAAATCTTCCTGGGGGGCAAACTGTCCTAAGGGTCAGAGGAGAGACTTCCTATTTGGGTAAGAAAAAAAAGCAAGATGACAAAGTCAAAACTTTAACATTCTGTATAAAAATACTGATTCGACTTCTTGTATCTTTTTTCTAGAAAACCCTGAGGCCTAGAAATTTGCTGAACTTGGTGCTTTGGTGACTAAGTCCAATTTGCTTCACTGCTCTTCCAACTGCAAGGCTTAACACATCCTGAGCGTGTATTTTGTTTTTCAATCATACTTCTCACCTGCTTAGGTGGCCATTCCCTTTCAGCTAAGAACAGAATTTGCCAAAGAAATTTAACAGAAAAATTAATGCAGGAATGAAGGGTGGGGCCACTCTCCATTTAATAGTTTATTGTTAATTATAAATTTACTGCATAATTTCAGTTCCCAAGGAAGCTTAAATTTGATTCTAATTATCAGAGACAAGTGATGTGTATCAGAAGCAGCTGCTCCAGAAAGAATTTTTTGCTAACAGTCATTTCCAAATTACACACAAACACGAATGCATTCAGCTTCAAATGTTTCCCTTTCAACCTTGAAAAAAAAAAAAATGTAATTTTTTCACATACAGTATAAAAAAAATCCAGTTAATATCCCAAGATTTTATTATGCCTATTTACTTCATTTTTTTCCAATTCTATGAATACCAAAATAACTCAGCTAAAATCAATTGTTAAAATGTAGGGTGGTAAGGAAGGAGGGAGTGAGGGACAGAATGACTGAAGGAGGAAAGAAGAGAGGGAAGAACAAAAGATAAAAAGAAAGATGGAAATGCTAAAAAAGATGGCCAGAATGAAGTTCAGAAAGAGAGTAGACTACTGGAAGAGTTCAGAATAAAGAGGAAAATATGATTTCCTGTGCTGTTTCCACATTATAACAACACATCCTGGCTTAACAGTGAAGTGGAAGCTAAAATGTTGAAACTCAGAGTTAGATACTCCAGGTCATTCCTGACTTCCTGTGCCCTACTAATGTGAAGATGTGAACAAATTATTTTCTAAGTCTTTGATTCCCCAGCTATAAAATGAGATTAATAATAATACCTGCTACCAAAGGTTGACATCAGAGAGGAAAATAAGAACTGTAATGTGATATCATTTCATACCCATCAGATAAGCAAAAACACTCACATCCAATAGTAACAAATATTGTAGAAAAGGTCAAGAAATAAGATTCTAATGCACAGTTGGTGGGAATATAAAGTAGAAGCAATTTAACAATAGAAAAAGTTAGAAAAGCACATACTCTGACTCAGCTATTCCTGCCCTAGAAAAACTCTTACACTTACACATGTGAACAAAGAGACACACACACAAATATTTACCACTGTGTTATTTGTAATTGTCCAAAATAGAAAAATTCAACAGAAAAAAAAATGGGTAAACCATAGTCATATAGTAGTAGAAAGGAAAGATGTAGAGTCATGTGTATCAATGTAGATGACTCACCTACACTTAGTGTTAAGTAAGAAAAAAGGATCAAGTTTCAGGTTTCAGAATGGCAAGGCAAAATCGCAATGGAACTAGAAGAGGAATGTACTTTACCCTGGGAGCCTGAACTTAAGCTGGATACCATAACTAATGTGTTCTTGGTTGCACATAAATTTTCTTCTATTAGATGAGGCATTAAAAAAATCTGGATTCATGAAAATCTGTGTGTGATGTAGGGGGAGGGAAGTGAGCCTCTGAGTGGTAGAATGTGGTTCACATTTGATCTTTTTGCCTATCCAGCATCCTTACCCTTCTGTGTGTTAACCACACTTTTTGTTTCTGTCTATCATATTCCCCATGACCAGTGGTTAGGCATATAATCCAATCTAGGTAAATCAGGCACCCTCTCTTTCCTGAAAATTTAAATCTTGGATGGAAGTACAAAAAGATGAAAGTGATGCTAAGTACCCCAAAGAGCTCATGACTGACCTGGTCAAAAAAGGGGTAGCAACTTAAAATCACCATAACTGACACTTATCCTGGATCTGGATTTGCCAGCCTTGCCTGCTACACTGCTAGTTGAACCACTCATGATCTTATTGAATGGCTTCTTCAACATATGGTGTCCCATAAAAAGTTTCTGAGAATGCCTTGAATTACCTTCTAGAGAAGGCAGGTCAGGGACATTGACCTTCCTTGTTCCCTTCCTGGGCGGTCACTGCAGGAGGAGATGACCCTTGTTGTCTGATAACCCACATAGGGATGTTACAGTGTTCACATATTAACAACAGGGATGTGGTGGGAACTAGGGTCCCCACTTCTACCTCCTTCCTCCCACACAAGGGAAAAGACCTCAATGATGGGCCTGAGTTGGGACAGAGCAGGAGTTGGAGAGTGTCAGTGTTTGCTTCTTTCCTAATTCTTCCCCTGCTCCCTCCTCCACCCACACCCCTCTTTCTTCAACCCTTTCCTCTGCTATTTCTGTTCCACAGTCATTACCCAGAGTCCCCCTTGGGATCTACCACAATGCCCCATAGAAATTGCCAAGTCTCAGCCACCGTCATTTCCCTCCGAATGCTGCAGATTCCACGACTCCAAATGTTCAATGCCAGAGTTTCTATTATCTCCATTTTGACTGCTCCTCTGATGGGAGGGTGGGTTCTGTTGGTTCTGGGATGGGGGAGGATAAAGTGAGCAATGGAAGGACAACTACTCTGGGTTCTATCTAAAACACTCCCTCTTAAAGGCTCTAAAACATTAAACACATTTTGTCACCATAAGTATTTTCACCCTCAAATCCACATGATAAATTCATTGCATAACTTTGATGTTATTTCACATAAAATAACGTGTTATTTTTTTATATCATAGCCTTATTATGTTAAAAACATTTGATCCTTCTTGTGCTGGGTTACATGACAAAGCATTGTACATTAACCGACAATTTTGTTATGCTGACAATCTTTGTCTCTAATTACTTGATTTCCCCCCTTAACTATGGGAGGTAGATGTTAAGTTTAATTTGCCCACCACACCTGTTATGGAAATATAACTAGCCATGATTTTTTGTTGAGCCCTTATAAATTTCTAATTTGGTAAAATGGTAAACAATGGTACCGGAAAGCCTCCAGGTAAACTGAATATTCACAACTTTATCATGGGTTATGATTTAAGAAATCATTTGGATGAGCTGCCACTCACTATTTTCACATTTGCCAATGAGGACTTGTTGTTCTCTGCCATTTTACACATCCTCAGTGTCCTATTTTTCTTTCACCAAATAGACCTCTGTACCCTGAATTCAACAATTCCAGATTATATACTCTTTCTGCCCATCAAGTAACTATGTGCCCTGAATTCCAGATCAAGGAACTATGGCTGGGAACTCCTGACAATACTGTCATCACATTTTTCATTTTATGAACAATAGCATTGTCTTGGTCAAGAGATGCTGTAGACAAGATATATAGAAAAGAATAAAAAAGGCTGAGGTTTTTAGAGTAGATTCAGTGCATCATTTGGTGACAGCTGTTACTGTAAGAATTTGTTGTGCTACTCACAAATCTCCTCTCTAACCTGGTAACCTTATGAGTATATATAGTGCTTTGCATGTAAAAATACCATGGTGCTCTGTGATTTCAAAGTAGACAATCCTATATAGTAAAAGCCCAGCGACTGAACGACAGATCGACCAGAACGACTGGTCAACCAGTCACTATGATGTGCACTGCCCACCAGGGGACAGACACTCAATGCAGGATCTGCCCCCTGGTGGTCAGTGTGCTACCACAGTGGGAGCGTCACTCAGCTGACCAGGATGAGTGGCTGCTCCTGCTGCGAACCCCAGGCCGACAGGCAGGAACCCGGGCTGTGATCATTGCATCATGGCCTCCTCGCCCCAGGCTCCTCCTCCTCACTCCCTGCCACCTCCTCTGGACGCCTGCAGGCCCCGCAGAGCTTCTGCCGCTGGGCTCGCAGAGCTGACCCTGGAGGCTGGGAGGCAGGTTCGTGGCTACCGTGGGACTGAAGCCCACTCCACTGCCTCTCAGTGCTATTGTCCCTGGGCCAGGACTTAACTGGGTCCCCTGGAGAGGCGAGTATTCTGGCTCCATGGAAGATGCCAGACCAGGAAGCAGCCACTCAGAGGGCAGGTCCACAGCCGCTAGGCTGACCTGGACGAGCTGCGCTCCCACAGCAGGCTGATCCCCACAGGCCACGCCCCCACCAGTGCACAAATCCTGTGCGTTGAGCCTCTAGTATCTCTATAATGGGAGTTTTGAGATACCAGTATACTTACCAATACCCTCACCACCTTTGATTCTAATTGTGAAATGTAAATCTGATGATACTAATGGGAAGCACACCTGTGGAAGCCAAGTATTCAACTTAAACAAAGCTGGTGCAACTGAGACCTTTCTGTCTGGGCTACAGACACTAGCAGGAGGAACACAGGAGTCTTTTTGTAGGGTCCTATTTTGATTACTTCAAACTAGACTAAACTTATTAATCACTTAAGAATGGGCTGACCAACACAAAACACGTTTGACGAGTACTGATCAGATATATTTTAGGACACCCCTTTATTAGTCTGATGTTTTTCTCATGAATAAACTTTTAGGGAGGAATATTACAGAGATAAAATGCCATTCTCATCACATCATATCAAGGGACATGATTTATGAGCATTGATGTTGACCTAGATCACCTGACTGAAGTAGTATTTGTCAGGTTTCTCCCCTGTAAAATTACTCTCTTCCCCACTACTTTCCATACTATACCCTGGAAATCAGTGTAGCCCACTGACTTTAAGGAGTGGGATGTTACATTCACCCTCCTTTACAACAAAATATCTACATAAATTATTTGGAATTCTTCTGCATGGGAGATACTTTCCAGGATACATGTGTAATAGTATCAGAATATTAATCTATACCCCCATGAGACACAACTTTATCAACTAGAGTACAGTGTTTATATACAGTTCCTTTTGACTTTGGTCTTACAGATGCCTCTCACTACCAAAGTCACTTATGTCTATCCTCTTGAGTGAGATTGTTTAAAACATTTGTAAACATTTAGATTCTCTCAACACAGTTTGCATTTCATGCATAGATCCCTTGACCTTCTACATAATTTTTTTAAATCTCATACATTAAGGTGCACTCTTTGTGTTATAAAGTTCTATGGGTTTTGACAAATGCATAATGTCATATATCCACTATTACAGTAAAACACAGAATAGTTTCACCATCCTAAAATCATCCTAAAACGTATTCAAGCACTGATCTTTTTATTATCTCTTTTTCTTTAAAAAACCATTAACAACCAGAGAACTTGTATGCATATATGCATAACCCGTGGGTGCAGACAATGGGGTGGTGAGAACCTGGGGGAGGAGGGAGGATGGGAGTGGGCTGGAAGAGGTTAATGGGGGGGGGAAAGGAGGACCTATGTAATACTTTCCACAAAAAAGATTTTATTTTTTAAAAAACATTATTATACTAGTAGCTGTTTCTTTCTAAAAGATCACACAGTTGGAATCATACAGTATGTAGCTTTTTTACTTGACAATATGTAGTTAAGTTTCCTCTGTGTCTTATTGTAGCTTAATAGCTCACTTCCTTTCATCGCTGAATGATATCCCATTATATAAATGTTCCATAGTTGCTTTATCCATTCACCTATTGGAGGACATCTTAGCTGTACACAGCTTTTGGAGATTATGAATAAAGCTGTTATAAACATGTGTGTACAGGTTTTCATATGGATATAAGTTTTCAACTCATTTGAGTAAATGCCTAAGAATGATATGTGGATCACATGGTAAAAATTCGTTTAGCTTTGTAATAAACTGCTCTCCAAAATGGCTGCACCATATTGCATTCCTACCAATCATAAATAAGAGTTCCAATAACAGGTGTGTTTATTTAACTTCAAGAACAATCAAGCCTGTTAAGTGAATCTCATTGCTACAGAACCACTCTGGTATGAGTATTAGGTAGACATTCAGTTTCCATAGTTTATGCCTTCTTGAAGGAGAATCATGAATTTCTATAACTCTGTGGAGACAGCACTTATGTTTGAGGGAAAAGAAAAGTATAATTATTTTCCTCCCGGGCACAGCTAACAACTTTTGGTCATAAAAGCATACACTGGCCTAATTGTAAAGACCACTGGATGAATTGAGCAAATAAGTCTATATTTAATTGCATGCGTACCAATATTTCACCAAGAAAGGAGGGATATACATTAACATCACCATTTTACATTAAGTAATTTCGGGAATTATAAAGACTAAGTAATTGTCTTCAGAAGACTAAATGCAAGACAAGCAGAGAAGAATGTTACAATTATGAACCCTTTACCCCAGCTCTGAATTCAAAATCTGCCTTTGCTGCCTACTAACCATGTGCCACTAGGCAAGTTTCTTAATCTCACTGGGCCCTGATTTCCCAAATGTAAAATGAGAATAACAATAATAATACTCCTCTCATAGTGTAGTTGGATTCAACCAATATATAATGGTTATCAATACCCAGCCCCCTTGCCTCAATTCAGGACAATTCTGAAGGGTCATCTGGCTCCTGAGCTTGAGGTACAATTGGCAGAATCTTCTGCTGTAGTAGGATCTTAATTCAACTTCTCCCTCTGCCCAATCCTGTCTCCCTCATTTCCTTGTAAGTGTCATTCCTAAGAGCTCTTCCTCATAAACTTTCTGCACACAAATCTCCTTCTAGGTAAATCTGACCTAAGACAAGTAGCATCACCATCACAACCACTACTGTGACTGCTGTTGTTCATTCCAAAGCCCCAGGTCCATGGCTGTATGTGTGCTGCAGCAATACATCCCTCAGTCCTCATTTGAAGGAGCACTTATTCCCCATGGACAGAGTGGTCCTCCCACTCCCCAAAGTGATGACCCACCTGAATGATTCAACCTTGTCTTAAGTATTGCTCATCCTTCACATAGCTAGTAATGGTGGAGGAGGATGAGCCAGGATGAGCAAAGAGAGCAGAAAAGATTTTCATCTGATGAAAGTCCCCCAGTGCAGCCGAGGCTACATCAATAGAATAGAACCAAACTGAGATTTGAAGAAAGTTTAATGGCAGAAGGCAATCATTGAAATAAGTCCCTTATTAGTAAAGCAAAAATGACTGGAAGTTATTCAAGTAGAGATTTAATAATGAACTATGGAAGGATGGGATTTTCAGAGCTGTGTTGATTTGCACACAGGCAAAGGCCCACAAAAGAATCCCAAAGTAAAGGATCCATGCCTTGGAATGACAACCTGGAACAGGAAATAAAATGATACCTAATAGTACTGAGGTTCAACCAAACCATACATACAGAGAGGAACTATATTATTAAATGTCAAAGTTCCTTGCTGAGAAAAGTCAGCTGGTCCACTGAGCAATTTATAGAATATACAGATATTTTTTGTTTATATGAATACATAGAACAGATCAGGTTTCCTTTAAAAAGTCCAAAGACATTTCTAGTGAACTTACCTATGGCCATTCTATTTTGTGTGTTTCCACCAAAATTAAGTATGTTGGTTCTTCCTTTTAACTTAAAATGTGAGTCTTTAAGAACAATAACAGGGGCCTTAATACTAGCAGTCACCCTGTCAAGAAATTGTTCTTTTTAAAACTGTGATGTCAGTTTCCTTTCTACAGGGAGCTTTAATTATTTGATTACTACGGTTTTCAGAATTACTCTAAGCAGCTTTCTGGAACAGCAGCTGGCTGGATGCAAGTGGTGGGCACTGGGAAAAGTTGTCCAACAAAATGAGCACATTTGGTGACTTCTGAGCATATACCACTTGCAGTGACTCAATTTCAAATTTATAAAGCATGCTCTCATTTCAAATTCCCATCTCAAAGCTCATTACAAAAGGTACTTTAAGCTACATAAGCTACATAAAAACAAAAGAAATGCATGAAAATGTAGAGATACATAAGAAATTCAATTAAGCCAGCTCTGCTACCCTTGAATTCACCAAGACTTAAAATTATCCCCTCCTATGGGCCTATGTGCTAAAGCCTAGCTCAGCCGTGGGCAAACTACGCCTGCGGGGCCGGATCTGGCCAGTTTGAAATGAATAAAACTATTGAAAAAAAAGATCGTACCCTTTTATGTAATGATGTTTACTTTGAATTTATATTAGTTCACACAAACACTCCATCCATGCTTTTGTTCCGGCCCTCCGGTTCAGTTTAAGAACCCATTGTGGCCCTCCAGTCAAAAAGTTTGCCACCCCTATAAATTGGTCTTCCCTACTAATGAACCAAACCTACCTTTGCTAACTTCAAATCTCTTTGTGGAGATAAAAAGAGAATATGGCTAAGGGCAACCTGAGATACAAGGAGTTTTTTCATTGGTCGCCTGGGGGCCTAGCAGAGGTAATGAATGTTCATTACCTTGCATACCAATGGGGATGGTGACACAACTAGATGAGAGATGCAGTGCTGAGCTCAAGACATTCCAGAGGCGCAGACAGGACACTGGTACCTTAGGTAAAAACCAAACTGGAATTTGATGTGACCCAAAGCTCAGAATGAAGTTGCTGAAGACAGAGGGACACACATTAATATTTGATATCCAACATACAAAAAACAACCAACGGGGAGAATAAATATTACAAAACTTGCTTGCAACTTTAAAAAAAAACAAAAACAGCTAAAAACCTTTTTTATTTCTATAATACCTCTTTCTCTGATTAGTTCAGAACAATTAACACTCACACTTAATGAGTTCTCACAGTTTGAAGTTTCTCATAATTGAGAAGATTTTTCCAGGGATGACTCATATGAGAGAGTCTGAAAGAATATTTTTTAAAGGGGAAGGAATATTTATAAATTCAATCAGGTCATTTTGGTCCACCATCTGGTGGGACAAATACTGTCTGCCCGGAGTTGTCATGAGTGCTCTCAGCCCGAGCACATCCTTAGTACTGGGATGGAAAACCTCTTGAGCAACACCTCTCATCTGGCAGCAGCCTTGGGGAGATCTGCATTGAGGGGCATTCAGAGACCCCAACTGCCAGCTTAGCAGGGAAGGATGTTGTGATCAATTTACATCTTGCATGATAGAGACGCATAACAAAATTTTGACAGCAGAACCTAAGAGGTTCTGCTAGAGAAGATTGCCCCAGAACAGATAACTTCTCCATGTTGCCAGCCTGATAAACAGAGCAGATTAGACTGTCATGGAGCATATCCCTTATCTGGTTCACAGAAATTGGGCCAGGACCAACATTAATGCATAGAAGAAAGGCATGGGATGCTAGGTATCCCACTCACATTGTGGCAGGGTGGATTTCCAGTCTCCTTTATCTGTTTCATTCTTTCCCAGGTGGTTGGAAGTCTTTCAGGAAAACTGTTACGTCATGAAAATCAATCCTTATTAACAAGAGAAAGGTTTGTTTCTGTTTGGGGTGCTTCTATCACAGTGGAAGACCTGAGGGAGCTGCTGACAAGAGCCCACCACTGGTCAGGAAATGACCAGTGGATTCACTCCCTGTGACTGCTGTGCCATTAATCACCACAAATTGGTAGCTCAAAGCAACACCCATTTATTCTCTTATAGCTTATCAGTCCAGAGGCTGGTTGCCTCCTGTAACCGGGGCATGTGCCCTGACTGGGAATCAAACCCTGTGTGACCTCCTGGTTCATAGGTCAACTCTCAACCACTGAGCCATGCTGGCCTGGCTTAAATTTGTTTTTGTTTTTCTTGCTTTTTGTTTTTGTTTTTTGATAAAAAGACCAAGATATAAAAAAGGTGAAGTGCTTAATCAAGAATCATTTCATTAGAATCAACAGTAAACAAGAGACCTGTCTCTCTCCTTCTTTATTATCTTCTAGTTGTCCTCAAAGACATCTCAGCATTCCAAATTCAGTTAAACACATCCATATTCCTAGTCAGGATTTTAGTAATTCATTTGTTATATATATTGATGGCACATCAACATTTTGACCACTTTGTCCAAGTCATAAATCAATATCTTCCTTTCCCTAGTTTACATTGCTATTTTAGATTTTAAATTGAGTACAAATTGATCTTCCTTTCCCTAGTCTACATTGTTATTTTAGATCTTAAATTGAGTAAAAATTGATCAATAATTTAGCTTATAAAATCTCTGGAGAAGAAAGAACATGGATAATCCTAACATGATTATTTTGTTGTTAAGCATACTTCTGATGGTAAGAAAGCTAGTGGGTGTTTTTCCTCACTATTGGTTAATGTGACTCTCACCCACAAATAAGTAAATCCCACTTTCGTTATTAGACAACAAATCAAGTAGCCATAGTGCTATTGGATAGGTTTCCTTCTTTATTGAGCTAAAGAAGACTCTCAACAGAAAGTCTTAATGAGCTTGAAAATTAAGCTATTCATTTGAACTGAAGAAATCAATACATTCTCCCCTCACCCCATATTAATCCATTATCCCTGTGATGGAGAAAAGTATAGGTACCAGAAATATAGAGTGCACTACCTTCCCGGTCTTCAGCACTGCCGGGCAAACACCACACAAATTATTCGTCTGGATGCCACTTTCTAGCTCTTCACGGAGAGATTTCAATTTCAGCACAGACGGATCCTCTGAATTACTGTCTTATTCCATCCTACTTCTTTCCGTGTCATTCTGATCAGATTGTTAGGATTTGGGTATTCCCAGAACTGGATTAACGAATGGGCTACCAAGCAGCAGACAGCTCTACTGAGCATTTAAACAGTTCTGGAGTAAATCATAAATATAATGCCATTAACTGAGGTTTTCAAAATCAGTCCCTTACATAATTGGTAAAATGCAATTGGTAAGTTCTGAGTACAAAGTAATCTTTAGTGAGGGAAAAACTACTACTTGCTAGAGCCAACCCATGAGTTTTGAGCATTTTTGCGACACACAAAAGTTATACTGCCCAACAATCTACAGCACCAACACTGAGACTAGTCACCTAACAGAAGCCTGGAAGCTGACAAATTAACGGAGCTAAATGTATAGTATACTTATTGAGAAGACGAAATAAATTTTAAATTCTGTAATGTACTTCCCAAGAACTTGTTTGATTTTTTGTTTTCCCAAGAAAACAAAAGAAAGGACAAGATGCTCCCAACCATGGTGGGTCAGTGGTTGAGCACTGACCTAGGAACCAAAAGGTCACAGTTTGATTCCCGGTCAGGACATATGCCCAGGTTGCGGGCTCAATCCCCAATCAAGCAGAAAGCAGCTGATCAATGATTCTCTCTCATCATTGATGTTTCTCTCTCTCTCTCCCTCTTCCTTCCTCTCCGAAATCAATAAAGATATATATTTGTTTAAGAAAGGAAAAGATGCACAGACAAGTGGGAACAAACTTAAACAAACTTTTAAATATGAACAAGACCCTCTCCCCTAATCCTGTTACCACTATCATTAGAAAATCAGCTCGAAAAACTGAGAAGTGAAAGATAACTTCAAACAAGTTAGAATTTTTCTGATGTCAGTGTTTGTTTTGAACATTTAAAAAGTGTGATTTTATGATTAATAGAAAATCAGTTTTCTCCACAAAATAAATACTTAGTAAATATTTCATTAATATTGGCTTGGAAAGGATCCTAAGTAGTGGCTTGCTTAAGAAAGCCACATGTCTCACTCTGGATCTCTGCCCTGTCACACACTCTCACAGTCTCTTCCAGCTTTCACCTGTAAATGGTTAGTCCTACAAGTACAATCTCTGTAGCCAATTCACTGGGCTCTGCCACTTTCTACTTATACAACCTTGTTGGTATTTCCTACCCTCTGCACATGCCTCGGTCTCCTCCTCTGGGAAAGGCTGATAAGCATAGTACTACCTCACATGGTTAATGTGATAGTAAATGCTTGAAAACATGTAAAGTGCTTAGCACTCCTGCGAAAGAGTGATCACTTACAAAATTAAAACACTGATCATTATCATAACTTTGGTGATTATACATGAATTTAATTTTACTTCTGTGCTGCTATTTCAAAAAGATTTATTGAGGTATAAGTCATATAAAACGAACTACATGCATTTAAAATGTACAATTTGAGAGGTTTTGACATATACACACAGCCCAGAACCATGACCACAATCAAGATAGTGAACATATTCATCAACCTGAAAAGTTTCTACGTGCTCTTTTGTAACCTCCCTCCTGAATCCACCCTATGTCCACCCAACACCAGGCAACCACTATTCTGCTGTCACTATACATTAGTTTGCATTTTTCTAAAATGTTATATAAATGCAACCATATCATATGTAGTCTTTTTTGTTATGCTTTATTATACTCAGCTTTATTACATATCAATCCATGTTACCATATGGTTCAATGTGGTCTATGCCTAAGATAATGGTATTGTGACAATATCAGTTTTCTTGTTTTCTTTTTAAATATGTTTTTAATGATTTTAGAGAGAGAGAAAGGGAGTGAGAGGAAGAGAGATAGAAGCATGAACCAGGAGGTCACGGTTCGATTCCTGGTCAAGGCACATGCCAGGGTTGTGGGCTCAATCCCACTAAGGGGCGTGCAAGAGGTGGCAGATCAATGATTCTCTCTCATCATTGATGTTTCTATCCCTCTCTCCCTGTCCCTTCCTCTCTCTGAAATAAATAAAAACATATTTTTAAAAAAATAGAACCAATGACCTCTTGGTGCATGGGATGATGCTCAAGCAACTGAGCCACGCCAGCTGGGCCCTACATCAGTTTTCTGGTTGTGACAGTGAAACATGATTATGTAAGACATTATCATTTGGGGAACTAGATAAAAGGTATGCAGGAATTATATTATCATTTTACAACTTAGGAATTTTAAACTATTTTAAAAAATAGCTATTTTTTAGAAGTTAA
>NW_006299705.1:2829354-2866952 GCF_000327345.1 Myotis davidii | reverse complement strand
GAGGTCTAGTCTCAACAGAGAGATTTTGGAGTCCAGAATGTAAGTAGTATTTAAAGCCTGAATGAGATAATCTAGGATAGTGGTCGGCAAACTGCGGATCACGAGCCACATGCGTCTCTTTGGCCCCTTGAGTGTGGCTCTTCCAAAATACAACGTGGGAGCGTGCACGTACAGTTCGATTGAAACTTTGTGGCCCATGCACAGAAGTTGGTATTTTGTGGAAGAGCCAGTATTTTGTGGAAGAGCCACACTCAAGGGGCCAAAGAGCCGCATGTGGCTCGCGAGCCGCGGTTTGCCAAGCCGAAGTTTGCTGACCACGGGGATAACCTAATCACTATTTTTAGAGGAGATATACATATATAACATATAAATTTCCCAGACTCATGGCAACTAACTATGGCCACTTGACAGAGTTCTGGCCATAAATATATAAGTAGAAATCTGCTGGTGCCAACTCTTTCCTATCTGCCTGTCCCTGCCTGGACCGTGGACATGATCTGGACATACAAGCAGCTTTTTTGCAACCATGAGGATAAAGACCACAGACTAAAAATGGTGACACAAAAGTATAGATTATATACCTCTGAACTTGTTTTGTGGCAAAAATAGAGTTATATCCATTTAAGCCCCTATAGTTTAGTGAAAGCTGAATGCCATCTCTATCAGGAGAAAATCTATCTTTCTCCTGAAGCAGTGGGGCTCGCCAGTGAAGGAACAGCTGTGCCTTGCAAAGCATGAGGCTGTCAGCCGGAGAGACACCACTGTGAAGGTGTGACAGAGAATGGACAGCAAGAGGGTGAGCAAGTGGGGCTTACCACATCTGAGGCAGTACCTCAGGGCCTCGCCTACATATCCGAGTACACTTTGGGGAGGATAAATAAAGTAAATGGATCTTGAGCCATCATAATTTGGGTATATTTGAGTAACCTAGTGTCCTTGCTGGCCCCACGATCACCATTGTGGGAACTGCAGGGTGAGACAAAGTGAAATACTCTAATTGCACACCAAGCTAAGTCCATCTCAGTAGCTCCTTTCTTCCCTAGATAACAAAGGAAACAAGGTCCTTTTTCCTGGGACTTCTGATATTAAGAAAGTCTGAAGTCCGGGCTTCATTAAACATCTCTAATCCCCACCCACCATCAGCAACATCTCAGTATTTTCCCCCTGGCCTTGAGGGGCACGAGGCTGCTCTGTTACATCTTACTCAGTCTCTTCTCATCTCTTTCTACCAGCTTTGAAAACTTTTACGACATTATTTCAGACTATCTATCTATAGGTCTGGGTTTTTTCATGTGTCATGTTTAATGTGTGGTTTCTTCATGCTTTTTGTAACATGCTTTGGTAAATATTCCTATTCTTCCTAACAATCAGGTTTTGGACTTTCAGTGGCATTCTGGAGCAACACTGTCATATCTAACGTATCAGCAGCCAAGGGTCAGCACATTCCAGTCCTACTATTGTGTTTTAGTAAACAGTTCTATTGGTTCACTGCTGCCCCCATTGTTTCCTCATTGCCTGTGGCCGCTATTGAAGAGTTGAGTATTTGCAACAGAGACCCAATGGCCCCACAAAGCCTAAAATAATTACTATTTGCCCTTTACAGAAAAACATTTGTCAACTGCTGGCATAGGCTATCATGTATTTGGAGTTAACATAAAATGTCAACATATACAAACTCCAATTTATGTTGTTCAGGTGCTAAAATCCTTAATTTGCCTGTTTGGTGATTGATTTTTGCCATATTTTCTGTAAAGGAACATTTATTATCTTATTCAGTCCCCTCAATTACTACATAATATTGTGAGTTAAGAACCTGATATTAAAATGTAGCCTATTATTTGCAATATATAGTATGATCCTAACTCATAAATTATAAAATAAATATAAAGTATCATTCATGGATTTGTTATGGTATCTTTTCTGAATTATTACTGTTAATATTGGTTTATTTTTAAAGGCACTTTTTGCTTTGACAGGAGAAATCCTCCTAAATTATTTATATAAAATGTATTATCATCTTTTTGGATCAGTGAACTAGATGACAGCTCAATTTGAGGCATTAAAAAACCTTTAGAGAAATCATTTGTGGTTTTGGCAAAAAATATATTGCCTTTTGGAATAGAGATCATGTGATACTGAATAAGAAAACTCTAAGATAATAAATATTTGTGTGACAGCAACAAGCCTGCCCACTGAAATGAGATTTTTTTAATAAGCCAGCAACAGAGGAAAATAAAAAGGCAATGAAAATACATTTTCAACCAATTTAAAATAAAGTTGCAGAATTTAGGAAGCCTGAAAACAGTGCCCCAAAATTTAAAAGTTTCCTTGTTGGGACACAGAAAGACCATGCTAATAGTGTTAGCAGAAACTGAAACAATTGCTGGAAAGCAATTTTGCAATATATATAGATACAGTCTTCAAAATGCTTGTACCTTTTAAACACAGTTAGTTACCTATAGGTATGTACCTTCAGGAAATAGCCTGAAATGTGGATGGAGACATGCACTTTGATATTAACAAAAACATTACTCATTAGCAAAAACAGGAATGAAATTAATTAATTAAATATTTACCACATTTTATAAACTGTGCTGGATATTGGTGATTCAATGAAACAGGCTTTGGTGAGGGAATAACATTTCAGCTAAGAACCAAAAGATCTGGAAGTTAACCACCCAAGAGAATTAGAGAGAAAATGGGTATATTTGTGGAGCATGGGAGGGGAAGGAGGGAGAGATTGGAGGGGCTGGTGATAGTTCTGATGATGGGGGTAGGGGATGTCTTATAAGAACATTCCAGACACAAGGATCAGAAATATTTGGAATAAATACCAAACTACAGAGTTAAGTGCAGGCATCCAATATAGTAACACCTGCATATCAGCCTAATCTTTCTTTAAAATACTTGATTTTTGATCCCTCCTCCAACTGGTGAAAATGTAGCATATAAAGATATGTTCTGTCTTAGATATATCCCTGAAAAGGGGGATGGGCTGTTGTATTTTCTAAAACTATTGAAATGAAACCCCAAAGCATTTTCTGAACTAAATCTACAACAAGAGTTATTTTATTAGGTAAATTTCAGAAGCAAAATGTCTTTTGTTTTTATTTTTTAAGTGAGTAGCAATGCAACAATCAGAACAAAATATGCCTCCTATTCAAATCTGTAATTGCTCACATAAAAACTACCCATCACCACATAGGAGTGAGCAAATTTGAAAGATTATTTTAACCTCTCAATGCTATTTTACCTCTACATGATTAGTATAAATGCTCTATATAATTGATTCATAATTACATATCCCCAAAAAGACTACAGAGCTGGGCCTAAAATCAAGGTCTGTGATGTCTAGGTCATATAAGTACAAAGTGACCCATGTGGCATCACCATGGTGACCATACTGGAAACTGTTCCTCCAAGGGAGACTTGACAACAGATAGCAGCAGGACCATTAGCAAAACTTCTCCAGAGACAAATGGAACTGATGGAGCAGTTCCTGAGGACAGATGAAGCCCCCCCTCGGGCCTTCACCACACTGTTGTCTGTGTCCATTTAATCCTCTATTTTTAATACTTTTTTTCAGTTGGTTCTTTTGGGTTTTCAAAATATATAAGGATATAATCTTGATGTAATACTTCAGCAGTTCTAGGATGCATCTTTATCGTATTTTAAATTTACTGGGAAAGTTTCTAGTCTCTCACCATTAAGCAGGAATTTTTGTGGTTTATATTACTATGGATTTCACTAAGGGTTTCTTTTCTTAATCAGAAAGAAACACTGAATTTTATGAAGCCCCAAGGAGAAGACAGGAGCTGGTCTTGTCAGCCTTTTATGAGTTCCAAGATATTATACCCTGGGTCTCTGTATTTCTCCAAAAAGAAACTCACTATAAGGTAACAGTATCAGCTATTGGAATTAGAGATGCTCTTACAGTTAAATGTTACCACATTTCTGTCCTATGAATTCCTATTACTTGTTATAAAATGTGTAAGTGCTTAGCCCAGAGAGCTTTTACCACAACAAAGGACTGTTTGCTAAAGGCCTGCCTTTATTCCTTATTTGCTTTTTTCTATTCCCTAACCCAACACTGGAATCACCAAGGATGAGCTTTTCGGTTCCAAGCAGTAAATGGACTGAGGGCCACAAAGAAATGAAATCCATGTTATCTAGAATATGCAATGAGCTGGCAAACAGCAGGTAGACCAGGAAGCTTGGTGGTATTGATTGAATAAGTTCAGTCTCTGTCAAAGAAAAATAGCCTCCATGAATTACAAACTGAAAATTAGATAATCGGCTGCCCTCAGCCCAGTGTAGAGTGACCTGATAGATAAAATAGATATGATAGCACAGACGGTGCTCCTCTAGATTTTCGGGTGTGGTAGCCATGAGAATGCACTGCTTAGGTCTCCTGTTGGCAGAAACAGAATGGACTGACAGCCCCAGCTGCAGCCCTCTAGATCCATCACCGTGTCTGCAATGAGGCCATGTTTCCCAACCAGTGGTCGGCAAACTCATTAGTCAACAGAGCCAAATATCAACAGTACAACGATTGAAATTTCTCTTGAGAGCCAAATTTTTTAAACTTAAACTATATAGGTAGATACATTGTTATTAACTTAATTAGGGTACTCCTAAGGCAGTGATGGCAAACCTATGACACGCCTGTCAGGGTGACACGCAAACTCATTTTTTTGGTTGATTTTTCTTTGTTAAATGGCATTTAAATATATAAAATAAATGTCAAAAATATAAATCTTTGTTTTACTATTGTTGCAAATATCAAAAAATTTCTATATGTGACATGGCACCAGAGTTAAGTTAGGGTTTTTCAAAATGCTGATACGGTGACCTCAAAAGGTTCGCCATCACTGTAAGACTTAGGAAGAGCCACACTCAAGGGGCCAAAGAGCCGCATGTGGCTCGTGAGCCAGTTTGCTGACCACAACCTAGGCTGCCCTAAGTCTTGACCATGCATGGTGAGGGTACTAGTGCAGTCCATCCTGAAGAGTGGAAAACTTCTCCAAACGGAGACTTGGGCTGGAGAATTCCCCATTGATCTGGCTGACATGTTCTTAGAACTGCACAGAGAACCCCAAACAAAAGGAATCCAAAGAGGACCACACCAAGACACAACATAATTAAAATGCCAAGAGCAAAAGACAAAGAGAGAATCTTAAAAGCAGCAAGAGAAAGAAACTCAGTTACCTACAAGGGCATACCCATACGACTGTCAGCTGATTTCTCAACAGAAACTTTGCAGGCCAGAAGGGAGTGGCAAGAAATATTCAAAGTGATGAAGAACAAGAACTTTTCTTGTGGGGGAAAGGGGTGTGGGAGATGCGGGAAGAGACTGGACAAAAATCGTGCACCTATGGATGAGGACAGTGGGTGGGGAGTGAGGGCAGAGGGTGGGGTGGGAACTGGGTGGAAGGGAGTTATGGGGGGAAAAAAGAGGAACAAATGTAATAATCTGATCAATAAAGATTTAATTTTAAAAAAAAAAGAAAGAAAAGACTTGAAGGTGATTCCCAGATCAGTGAAGAAACCACCAGACTGGCACAGTGACACTGAATTGGAGAAAATGTAAGAAAACGCTCAGATTATAAAGAGCCTGAAGTGAATCCAGAAAGACTAGGGCTTGACTTTAAAAGCAACAGAGAGCCACAGGAGCTCACTGTACACAGGAGAGATACACAATATCTTATGTTCTACAAATGGGAAAGTGTAAGAGGAGAGGCTGGAGAGTACTAAGAACATATTGCAATAAGCCAAGTCTCAGGTGGGCAATGGAGCCTAAAGGGCAATAAACTTAGACTTGACTTCCAGTCTCAGCTTTTTACTAACTGGTTTAATGATCTTGGACAAGACACTTAATCTCTGGACCTTTTTTCCCACTCCAAGGACCCCTTGAGGTTAAATAAAGCAGGTTTGAAGGCGAAGCAAGCCAGCAAGAATGGACAAGTTAGAGGCCTGTGACCTCCCCTTCTACCCTTGCTTGAACCAAATCAGATTTAGTAGTAGTTGTGTTGCTGTTGCTGTTGTCATCATCATAGTAGTAGGACTTCTAGGTACATGGAGAAAACTTTCTGCTACTTAAAAGGTTTTGAAAAAAACTAGACTATATGAGCCTCCTCCAAAGAAACAAAATTCTGAGATTCGATGGAAGAGAGCACTTTTACAAGAGAAGACTTTGTAGGAGTTTGTAACTGATTGCATAGAGAAGGAAAGTGAAAGATCTCAAAGAAGACTGAATGACTAATGATCAGACAGAGCAGGAGCTAGCTCCTGAAAGGACACGCTGAGTTTTCCCTAGTTTGAGGGATAAACTAGTATGAAAGTATGTATTTTCTCTACATTGTTTCCTAACCCTTTCAAAGTAGATCTGAAAATATAATCTGCAACATCCAAAACAGAGAATAATTATAGTTCAAAAATTAACTAAAATATTATATATGATGCCTTTTATCATTTATTAGAAATGGAATAAATACAATATCTAAATAATGCATACTTAGGAAAAATGATTTTGCTTCAGTGATATAGATATTTGCAGTAAATCTTTGGGGCTTAAATTATTAGCTTTAATTTTTTTGTTTCCCACAAAAAAATTGTGGGAATTTGGTTTACAATTGAGATTGTAAACCAAACCACAATCTCAACAAGTATTTTTCTCTTAGGGTACTTCTTTTAACATAAAAAGGGAAATTAATTTGATATATCACCTTTTAAAATGTTACCTTTGCCCTGAATTATTCATGCTAAATTCTGGATGGTATATTCAAGAATGCTTTGAACAAGCAAAACTATAATCCTTCCATATGTAAAATTAGCATATATTTAAATTTCTTATACAATTACAGTATCAAATGTACCCAGGAGCAAAAGCTACAGGGAACAAAGTGTAATGGATCGTGATGACTGTTTTAGAACAGCTTGAACTTCCTTATAGCCTACAAGAAGGCTATGTGATCTGAATTAAAAAGTACTGAAAATGGATTTTACTGCAAGTTAACAGTTTTGGGAAAATATGCTTTTTTATAGCTTAGAACTATAGAAGGACTCTCAAGTTAAATGATTCATGCCAATAAGACAATGTTACTCCCTATGTCCTTCCATTTTGTGTATTTCTTCTTACAAAGCGCACACATAATCACCCACAGAATGGTTTCTAAACTGTGACACATTTTGTTCCAACTGCTTGCCACTAATGCAACCAATTACACTTTTCTATCATTTACTGGTGCTATGGCTCTTCTCTTGGAAATTGAATTATTACACTTACAGTAAATCAATTGGATTTTAAGGTTTTTAGATGAGAGGACAAAGAGTGAGTTTTTGATTCATTGTCTCCATCTTCTATATGTACTATGCACAGAAAGGAGGAGAGAAATGTACCACAATTCCATTCTATTCTAGCTCTCAATATCCTCAAAGTATATATTACCCTTGTCTTATCTCCTTGGGAGTAATTTTCATTGACCACAGGGCTCTTTTGTTCAGATTTTCAAGCTATGCTCAATTTCAGTGGGCTCCTAAGGAACAGAGGCTCCCACTTCCTGAAAAAGTATGTCCCTTCATTGTGACTGAGATGATAACCTTCAATTCCCCATTGAGGGATTACAAGCAAATGTATTTGGGAAGACTAATGACCAAAGACATTTGACATTGGTTATGCTGTTCTGTCACTAAGGGGACCCCAACCCTAACCTCTCCCTAGGAGCCTGGCATATGCAAATAGAACCTTTCATCAGGAGAGAATGCCATCATGACAGTAGTCCATTACTTTAGGAAAACAACAGAAAACTCTCTTCATTAGAGATGCAAACTAAAACCACAATGAGATATCACCTCATACCTGTCAGAATGGCTACCATCAATAACTCAACAAACAATAAGTGCTGGTGAGGATGTGGGGAAAAGAGAACCCTAGTACACTGCTGGTGGGAATGCAGATTGGTACAGCCACAGTGGAAAACAATATGACGCTTCCTCAAAAAAATTAAAAATGTAACTGCCTTTTGACCCAGAGATCCCACTTCTGGTAATATATGCTAAGAATCCCAAAACACCAATTCAAAAGAATATATGCACCCTTATGTTCATTGAAGCATTATTTATAATAGCCAAGATATGAAAACAGCCCGAGTGCCCATCAATAGATGAATGGGTAAAAAAAAGCTATGGTACATTTATACCATGAAATATTATGCAGCTCTACATAAGGAAATCTTACCTTTTGCAACAGCATGAATGGGCCTGGAAATTATTATGCTAAGTGAAATAAGCCAGTCAGAGAAAGACGAATACCATATGATCTTACTTAAATGGGGAATCTAATGAACAAAATAAGCTGACGAACAAAATAGAAACAGAGGCATGAATACATGGAGCAGACTCACAGCTCTCAGAGGCAAGGAGGGAGAAGAGGACTGGATGAAAGGAGGTGAAGGGATTAGCCAAAGAACATATATGCTTAACTCATAGACACAGACAACAGTGTGGTGATGGCCAGAGGGGAGAGAGGGGCAGGGGCTGGTGGAAGCTGGCAAAGGAGGTGGGAGTGGGGGAAATGGGGGCATCTGTAATAGTATCAACAATAAAAATAAGGAAAAATAAATAAGAAAACTCCCTTCATTAATTTCATTCCTCCTAATCCAAGTCCTCCCAAGCAGAACCCTCACACACTCTCTTTTTCCTGTTTTCTGACTCTCCAAACTACTGCTGATACACTTGAGCAAGCATTTAATGATGCAAAACATTCACGATGAGCCTCTCTGCAGTGTACCCCCTCATAACGAGAGCGTGCTCCCCATGACTCAGAATGAATCAGATGGAGGGGAAAAAATAACAGCACAAAACTGCAACTTAAGAAATAAATGGCAACCTGTGATCTGGAGAAAGAAGGCTGCAGTGCTGATTGCTGTTACCCAAGAATCAGTAGTCCTGCCTGCTGCATTCTCCAAAGAACAGGCAGAATGTAGAGCAAATTTTTCTTCCAAAGGAAAGAAAAACATTCTGTTGTTTAAACACACTCTGGCAAAATAAATCACTTATCTGTTCTCTCAAGCTACTTTTGATTCAAAACCAGAGGTACATGTCAAAACGCATTTACTTTTTTTATTGTCCCAAGTTTCTAGCTTTTGTATAGTAGCTTTACAAATCTTTAGGGAGGGAGGGAAGGAGGGAGGGAGGGGTAAAGAAAAAAGAAGACTCAAATACAAAATACAAAATATGTATTTGTATTTCAAAATATTAAAAAGGGGAAGTTCTTTGGGTAATGCCTACTTCCTTTTTCATTATTTTTAATTGAAATATGGGAAGTCCTTCACTAGGAATAGCCAGCAAATTTGCTTATGTGTAAGAGCAGCCAGCCCATGCTGACCCAGACCTATTCTCTTGCTACTTATTCCTGGAATTTTCCTTCCTTTCATCTTCCCTTCTCCCTTTATTTCTATGCTCCACTGCTTGCCGGGATCCTCAAATACCTTCTCATTCCCACCACTCCACCCCCACTTGTGACTTCACCCCACAGCTAGTGAGTTGAGGAACCTGTGATAGGACCACAAGCTGTCCAGGGAAGACCAGGGATCAGGGTGAGGAAAACGTCTCACCCTTGCTTTTTACTGCATTCCAATGCAATCTGTGAGAGAAAAAATTAGAAAGAACACCCCAATCTTTTGCTGCTCCTCCCTGTCCATTCCATCCCACCCTTACCTCATAGCTGACTTGTTCAGCCACAGTTGGGGAAGAGAGAAATGAAGGAATAGACAAGAGAAGGAGGCCCAGGATCAGATACCCACTCTCCTCCCACCTCATCACAATGTAAGCCGCTTGGAAAAGGGAAGGAGAAGCCCTAACTAACTGAGATTAGGTCTTGCCATCTTACACAATAGAGACTCAAAACACAAATTTACCTGTTACTTTTCTTGCGCACCTGAGTTTGTGGCCTGAAAGTAGTATCTGGTGCATTAGGAAGAGGACTCTTTCTCAATGTAAGAAATATCTACTCCAAACCAACACCCAACCAAATAACTTACAGTAAGACATTAAAGGCATTCTCACTAAAAATAAGGATTAAATAAGCTACCAACATTCTTCTGTTGAGTTTAATTCAAAAGAAAAGAAACTGAAAGTAAAAATAAGCACTTTAACTACTGGAAATGAGAACACAAATCATAATTATTTGTAGCTCATATGAGAATCAATTGAAAAGCTCAGATTTTTTTTTAATTTTGGGAAAGTAATCATATACAAGATAAATATACACTTTCAAAGTTTTGCCTATGTAGCACCAATAACCAAGAAGATGTAATGGGAAAAAAACAAGTCTATGAAAAACAGTAATATAAACCATAAATTACCTATGAATAAACCTAACTGAAAAGAGTGTGATTAATATGAAAAAAAAAACAGAATTTTTCTGAGGTATATAAAAAAGATTTACATCAAAGGAGAGGCATGCTACATATTAGGATGGTGCTTTTTTCCATGCCAGGCATACTCACACTTTACAGTCTTTCTACGGTTGTTCCCTTGACTGAAATGCTCCTCCACCAGACAACCACATGGCTAATCCCCTTACCTCCTTCAAGACGTTGCTCAAATATCAATTTTGCAATGAGGGCTATCCTGAGCACTCTAACATTTCAAGCTGCTACTTATCACCTACCAGCATTCCCAATCACCCTTACCTTGCTCTAGTTTTTAATTTTCCATAGCACTTATTATCTCCTAATGCTTCTCCGAATTTGCCTATTTATTATATCTATTGTCTTATTGTCTGTCACCACCACTGGTAGAAAATAATCTGCAGGAAGGCAGAGATCTTGTGTTGTCACTGACACAGCCCATGCACTCTGTGAGAGAAGAAATGAGAAAGAACACCCCATCTTTGCTGCTCCTCCCTGTCCATTCCCTCCCACCCTTGCCTCATCGCTGACTTGTTCAGCCACAATTGGGTAATAATAGGTACTCACTGAGTCTGGTGCCTGGTAATAATAGGTACTCTCTGAGTCTGTTTCTAAATAATAAAATGGTAGCATTTTTAAACCAATGCTTCTCAAAATATGGTCTGCCAACCCTTGGGGGTCCCCAAATCTTTTCCAAGCACCCACAAGTTCAAAACTGTTTTCATAATAATACTAAGATGATTTTTGTCTCCTTCACTATATAAACATTCACACTGATAGTGCAAAGCAATGTGGATAAAACCACTGGCATCTTAGGACCAATCAAGACAGTGGCACCAAACTATTCTAGTAGTCACTGTATTCTTCACTGTCACACATTCCAGTAAAAATAAATAAATAAATAAAGCCAGTTTCACTTAGGAATGCCCTTGATAAAGCTCTGAAAATTGTTAGTTATCAACATAAATAAATAAAGCCAGTTTCACTTAGGAATGCTCTTGATAAAGCTCTGAAAATTGTTAGTTCCTTGAATATACTTCGTTTTAACATTCTCTGTTATGAAATGGAAAGTACTCATAAAGCATTTCCTCTGTATAACAAAGCACAATGTTTGGCTCAAAGGAAACAACTGTATATGTAAATTGTAAGCTGAACTGGACACTTTTTTCATAGAACACAATGTTGTTTTGAAAAAAAAAACACTGGCAAAGCATGGTTATTCAGATTTGGGTACTGGTGGACATTTTCACTTCACATTCTAGTTACTTTAAGGAAAATAACACAGTATTTGATGCCAATTAAAAACTCTAATCTTTCCATATAAATTAGAATACTGGAAAGTCATATCCTCCTCCATGAGCCTGTAAGCTTCCCAATACTTATATAGATGTTTCTGATTTAACTTCTAATATGGTGAATATAAATAGATATAACCACATAAACAAAAATTCTTTGCATCCTTCAGTAATTTTTTAGAGTATAAAGGGTCCTGAAAACAAAAAGTTGGAAAACAGATGATTTGTCCCAACCATCTGTGACCCTCGTGTTTTTCTTTATAGACTGCACTATCAGCTGCTTCCATTGATCAGTTATGTGGTGTCACACACACGGTCTGCACTTCTGCACTGAGAGGCCCTTGGCCCACTGCCTCTCTATAAATCATTTGTTTTTGTTGTACAATGAAGGGTTGCTTTGAAGGTAGGGCATCAATAGCTGAGATCATTGCTTGATGGGAGTGGGAGGTCCTGGTGATTAAGAGAGAGCAGGGATTTGCTGCAAGACTCACCATCCCAAAATAGGTCTTTCAGGTTTCCAAGGCCAGGTATCAGTGGATATCTCATGGTTTTCCAACCAATTCTCAAAGGAATCACAAGTACCATCTGATTTACTGTGTACTGTAAATACTGCACATCAACAACTGCTTTTCATGTTTGTGATTCCCCTCATATCCAAACCCCCAGCCCTGGAAATAAAGTTGCACATAGGAATTAAACCTATAAAAGAATATATATGTATTTACTCACTTGCCAACTTTCACAAACTAATTTAGAATTGGAGGCCAGAAGACAAAAATATCCCGGAGTAATTTTCTCTTCTGCAAGGAAACATAAATGTTAGCCACACTTTTCTCTTTAGGGTGTGATAATACAAGAGTTATTAAAAACTATCGTAAGTTCACATATATTCTGGTTTCATAAAACCTCTTGCTAATTGATATTAAATCAGTTTTTATTGTGCTTCAGGAGATTTTTTTTTAACCATCAAGCTAAGTTTCTCAAAAAAATTTTCTGATACAGACATTTTCTCATTTTCATCTTGAGTTTCTTGCCAGTTCTGAGTATGTTTTAGTCAGAACTCTTTTTATTGCAGGTGTTCAAACCTAACTAAAACTAAACAAACAAAAAATATTTTGTCCAGAAAATTTTGCTCAGAAGGCCCTAATATTGAGCTCAAGCATAGCCAGATCCAGAGACTAAAACCTCCAGGACTTTTTGTCTCCACTACTTGCCTCTACTTGGCTGCATTCTATATGCCATCTCTCTCCACCTAAGGGAATCAAGACAGTGACCCCAACCATACCCACTTTTATATTTTCCCAGATTAGCAAAAAGGAAGAAAGAGAACTTCAGTTTATCAATATCCATAGCTTATGAACCCAACCAAATAGTGAATTAAGATTGGTCCAGCCCCGGTCACGTGCTATAAATAGGACTCTCTGGAGAAATATTATTTACCATTGGATAAATAATATATACTATATGTATATATATGTATACATATATATATGGGTACATATACATAGCCATATACACTAAGTGGCCAGATTATTATGACCGGCCAGATTATTATGACCACCCCATAAGTACTTCATTGGGCCACCTTTTGCCTTCAATACTGAGGCGATTCCTGGCATTTACTCCAAGAAATGTTAAAAGGTGATGCGAGGGATTTGACACCATGCCTGATAAATAGCACTGTCCCATTCTGTGAGATTTGATGGTTGTGGAACCAGCTGCCTGATGGCTCTTTTAACTTCGTCCCACAAATGCTCAATTGGATTGAGATCTGGTGATTGTGGGGGCTACCTAAGCAAGGTAAAGTCTCCCTCATGTTCTTGAAACCACTCCTGCACAATAGGAGCACTGTGGCGTGGCGCATTGTCTCATTGGAAGAAGCTATCTCCATTGGGATATGCCATCAACATGATAGGATGAACTTGATCAGCAACGATACTTAGGTGTGTTGTGCTATTCAGACATTTATAATGATCTGGCGCTCTAGCAACTTCAGCGCGAAATTATAGCTAATTTGCATACAAACGTCAGGTGGTCATAATAATCTGGCTACTCAGTGTATATTATATCTACCTTCATATATTATATGGCTATAAATATCATATAGAGAGAGATTTATTTTTAAATGTTTTTACTGATTTTAGAGAGAGGGGAAGAGAAAGGGAGAGAGAGATAGAAACATTAATGATGAGAGAGAATCACTCATCCACTGCCTCCTACACATCCCCTGCTGTGGACCGAGACAGAAGCCCAGGCACGTGCCCTGACTGGGAATCAAACTGCTGACCCCTTGGTTCATAGGTCAACATCCAACCATGGAGCCACTCTGCAGAGCTGGAGATTTATTTTGAGGAATTAGCACACATGATTATGGAGGCTGGGAAGTCTCACAATCTGCAAACTGGAGACTAGAAAAGCCAATAGTTGTAATTCTAGTTTGAGTCCACGCCCTGAGCACCAGGGGAACTGATAGTATAGATCCCAGTCCAAGAGCAGAAGACTGAGGACAGCCTGGCTCAAGGAGGTAGGCAAGAAAGGAATAAATCGTCCCTTCCTCTACTTTTTGTTCTATTCGGGCCCTCAATCATGGATTGGATGATGCCCACTCACACTGGAGAGAGCCATCTACTTCACTGAGTCTAGGATTCAAATGCTAATTTCACCCAGAAACACCCTCATGGACACACTCAGAAATCATGTTTAATCTGGGCACCCAGTGGCCTAGTCAAATTGACACATAAAATGAATCATCACACATACCAACCCTGGAAATGGTATGTATATGTGTGAGACCCCATTACAGACATAGACCCAAGTCAAATGAAGTTGGAGAGAAAAGGATCCACAAGAAAAAGATGCTGGCCAGCCAAAAGAACTTCCCGGACAGAATCCCTGATTACTTGTACTCTCTGTTCCCACCCACAGCTGAGCATCTTATAGACAGTTTAGTTTTTATAAATAGGCAGTGTTTTACTTTTAATAATTTTCAGAATCATTACTCTATAATTTTAAGACCTGTGATTTGAAGAAGTAAAGTGACTCTAGAAAAGCAAACGCTTCTCCTTCATCCCACCCCATATAACTATTCAAGAGAGTGAGAAGAAATTAACATTGGCAGCAGCTAAATTATTATACAAGTAGAGACCAGAAAGTAGAGTTAGACAATTCATTGTCTTATTTAGGAAATAAACCAGAAAAGGCTACATGTTGGACCTACTTAATGGTGATTGAGCTTTAAATGAGGCATCTGGCCCCAGCTGCGAGTTTGTGTAGACCAGTTTCCAGATACTAGTATAATGAAAGGAAACACATAACTGTCTCTTGACTTTGTGAGAGGATTTTAATCTAAAATGGAACCAGAGGATATGAAGCAGAACCTCATGTGTATGTCCTCAGGAAAATGAAAGTTAAGAACTGAGAGGCTGATTTCCCATAAATACTGATTTGCAGAGGGCCAGAAACTTATCTCCCAAACAATACTTCCGCCAAGAATCTCTCCTCGTCCTCAAGCCAATGAACTTCCTGCTTGGACTCCAGCTGGACTACCCCCTCTTTGCACTCCTTGCCCATAAATGCAGCCACCGCAGACCTTCAACTGACTCCCCTACAGCTGTGTTTCCTGAACTGAAATCTCTCTGCTACTCCTGAATAAACTCAACTTCTGGTCATTTGAGTTTGCCTCAGTTTACCTCTCTATTTAGGCCAGTGATGGCGAACCTATGACACGCGTGTCAGACGAACTCATTTTTTTTGGTTGATTTTTCTTTGTTAAATGGCATTTAAATATGTAAAATAAATATCAAAAATATAAATCTGTTTTACTATGGTTGCAAATATCAAAAAATTTCTATATGTGACACAGCACCAGAGTTAAGTTAGGGTTTTTCAAAATGCTGGCACGCCGAGCTCAAAAGGTTCGCCATCACTGATTTTAAGCTGACAATTTGTTCTCAAAAATGCAAGTCCACAAACCCAAGAGCTGAGAGGAGGGGCCATTCCCGTGTCCAGGTCTCCAGCTCCACTGGACAGGATGGTTGCCCCATCCGATGCCCTGGGCAGGGCCACTTCCGTGTAAGCAGCCTGTTGAGCGAATAAAACCTTTAGGCCGAGGTGGTTCGAATGCGTGCCGGCCCTGTGAGCCTGCAAATGCCTCCAGGCCACGCAGTCAAAACCTAAAGGCGATCACAAACAGTCAACGAACAAGGTTTTCAGCTACAGCCCACATCGCTTCCTTAGGTTCCAGCTTTTCCGGAAGCACCTCTCCCTGCCGCTCCAATGCTCCTCACCACCTTCAGTTTGCCTGCCCGCTTCCCACCGATTTTTACTCAAATAAACTCTTAAACGTTTTTATATGCCTCAGTTTCTCTCCCGCCATACCAGGACCGCATTTTCTTACCTGCGGGTTTTCCTCCACCAGCCTTGCACACTGCCCTCCGCGCACGCGCACGCGCACGCCCACGCACGACACCGCACGCATGCACACTGCCCACCCACACACACCACGAACGCGCACGCCCACGTACGCACCCCCACCCACGCGCGAACCACTACCCACGCGCGCCAGCTGAAAGTGCGGAAGTACTAAGCTCCTTCGCTGTTCTGACCTACGGGGGTTCCTCTAGTGCAGTGGCTGCACATTAGAATCACCTGGAATCTTTTCAAATCCTGATTTCAGGGACTCGTCCTCCGGAAATTCTGTTTCTTTGTTATGGGGTGGGGCCACAACATTAGTAACAAAGAAACAGACTTTCCGGAGGATGAGGCCCAGAAATCAGGATTTTAAAAAGATTCCCAGGTGGCCGAAACCGGTTTGGCTAGGTGGATAGAGCATCGGCCTGCGGACTGAAAGGTCCCAGGTTCGATTCCGGTCAAGGGCATGTACCTGGGTTGCGGGCACATCCCCAGTGGGAGATGTGCAGGAGGCAGCTGATCGATGTCTCTCTCATCGATGTTTCTAACTCTCTATCTCTCTCCCTTCCTCTCTGTGAGAAATCAATAAAATATATTAAAAAAAAAGATTCCCAGGTGGAGAACCACTGATCTAGTGACCGCAGGGCGGTGTCCCGGGGACTGAAGCTTGATAACACACACTCTCCACTGCCTTCCATTCCTTCTCTCGAGCCCCCACTTCCCTGCTGGTAAGTCCTTCACCTTCCAAATAAACCTCAGTTAATGCTCAAGTAACAAGGTCACAGGAAATCAGTTTTGCCGCAGGCCAAGTGCTAGCGACAGGCTTACGTTCCTACGCATCTCATCAACGTTCTACTGAAACAACTTGAACAAAATGACTCTCTATTGGAGGAACTGCTGAGCTCTTCTTTGAATTCTTGTCTCAGGTTCTGGTTCCAAGACAAGCATGGGCCATTCATGCTTTTCCTAATGTTGAAGTACACAGATCTTTTTCCCCCACATTTATTAAGATATAATTAACAATTAAGGATTGTATGTATTTAAGGTGTACAGTGTGATTTAGTATACGTATACATTGTAAAATAATCAACCACAATCAAGTTAGTTACCGCATCCATCACCTCACATAGTTTGTCTGTGTGTGTGTGTGTGTGTGTGTGTGTTTGTGTGGTGAGAACCCTTAACATCACTCCCTTTGCAAACTTCAAGGATATAATACATTACTGGTAATCACCAGGCAGCACATTAAATCACCAGAACATCTTATAACTGAAAGCTGAAAGTTTGTGAAGTTCACAGACTTTAGTCTAATAATGTGCTATGTCCCCAGAAGTCACTCTTTTACTAACTTTAATAAACAGAAGACTCATGGTACAAAAATGAGAGAAAAAGGCCTATGAATATATCAGTTGGCACGAACATGAAAGCAAAATGTAAAAGTTTAAATTCGTGAGGAAATAACCAAGATTATCTGCTTCTTTATATCAAACCTCAGTCTTCCTGATCCTATAGAATAAAAGGGTAATATGCAAATTGACTGAACAGCGGAACAGCCGGTCACCATGGCATGCACTGACCACCAGGGGGCCGATGCTCAATGCAGGAGCTGCCCCCAGCCCACAGGCTCTGATCGCCCAATCTATCAGGGCCTGCTGGCCAACCTCTTGGTCCCTTCCCCCAGCCAGCAGGCTCTGATCGCCTTATGGCGAACGGGGAACCTGGGGTGGGTGGCAGCAGGGGCAGGCTGGCTGCTGGAAGCCGGGGGGGAAGATGGCCCGATCGCAGGCCAGGCCTAGGGACTGTACCCGTGCACAAATTTTGTGCGCCGGCCTCTAGCTTTAGATAAATAGACTAGAAGCAAATGGGTGTGGTAAGGGGAGGAGCAGGGGAGAGAGGAGGCATTCAATATGTGGGCCTATCATTTATATATGGTCCCAAATTGTTATGTTGCTTTATTTTCTGATCTCCTCCTTTGTGTCTGTGCACTTCAGTAAACCTCAAGGGCAGCACCTCTTGGTGAACTGACATGTACAATTGTCACCTACAGAACACATAAATTACATTCTATATGTTCTGCTTAAGATGGCAGGAATTCAAGCTATTCATTTTGAAAAACTATTATTTCATTGATTAAGAGAAAAAAGGCAGCTCTTAGGTGTTCAGAAAACTTACTCTAATAGGTCCTTTCCCTCATAGTCCTATAAGCTATTTATATTGTGCTCTAAGATACTTTACCCTCCATTTTTTAATTGAATATTTTAAAGCCAAGTGATGAAACACTTGTGTTTCACATACAGGGTGGGGCAAAGGTAGGTTTACAGTTGTTCATATGGAAAATAATACAATAAGTAATAAGACAAGAATAAACTGTTTTATGTACTCACAACTATAAACCTATTTTTGCCCCATGCTGTACAATAAGTATGCATGTAAGTGTTGTTTGGCAAATACTATACTAAATGAGCAATTTAAAAACAGAAGGTATTTTACTCACAATTGTTCATAGATATTCATATAACTATAAATATACAATCAATAGCCTACTTCTTCATAATTTGTACTTCTTCACAATCACAGACCTTAAAATATCAATTTACCTTAATCCAAGCAGTTCATGAAAATTCATTGTCAGGGAAGAACTGAAACTAGTGAAGAGAACAATGTATTCTTTGTTTTTTACTTCAGTTACATTTACATAATGCTTAATTTTGTGATGAGACATTTTGGAATATTGATTGTTTTCTTTAAAATGTACTGATAGCCTTAGTACATGCCAGAGGTTCAATCGGGTATTTAAAAAGTATACAGGAAAGAGAAGTTCCAGTAAATTAGTTATATATCATACCTTGTAAATTGAATTATTTCCTATGAAATAAGTAATTTTTATTCTGGGGAAATTTGACAGTCTTTAAAGCAATTACCCTCCAGAGTCACTTCACACTTAAGGAAGAGGTTATTTGATCCAGGTATCAAAAGCTGCAATTCCATGGGGGCTGCTTCACTTTGGACCCACCTTCAGGTACAGTGGTTTAGTGGTTACACTGCTACAACTGAAAACGGTCTGCCTCATTACATTTTTAATTAGACCATTGGCCTCCCCAAAATTTGGTGTCCCTTTGGAGAGTCTCTGTCCGTGTTGTTATCAGAATAGCCCCTACTGTCAGCCCTGTGATTTGTAGACTTGCATTTTGAGGATAAATTATCAACCTAAATAAAGAGGTAAACTGAGGCAAACTCAAATGACCAGTAACTGAGCAGGGGAATGTCAATTCAGGAAGCATGGGCTACTGAAGAATTGGTTGCCTAAGATATATATATATACTAGAACTTCCAAAACAGAAACTGGAAGAGTACAGGGCACGTTTATTTGGTTGTGAGGAGGGAGTGTTGTGGCCCCTGAATATCTGCTTTGTCCTTATTGCCATGACCCCATAGTCATTGCTTGTACCTTCCTTCCTGTGGTGATGGGTGATTCCACCTGGTTTATACGCATTCTGGTTCCCTTTGCCATTGTTTAGGATCAAGGGACTGTTGATATGATAGCTCCGACACTGGTAAAGAGCCAAAGGATTAGGCTCTTTGACTGATAGTTAAGGTGACTTCCCTTAGCCCTATGAATATAGACAGGAAAATCCTAAGTAAAACATTAGCAAATCAAATCCAACAATATGTAAAAACAGGTAATACATAACAGCAATTGTAGTTTTTTGGTATTTACCCGAGAATGAAAAAGTGTGCCCATAAAAAGACTTATATATGAATGTCAATAACAACCCAAACTGGAAATAGCCCAAAATCTATCCACAGGGTAATAAATAAATTGTTGTATATTTAGACAATGAATTGGCACTTAGTAATAAAAAGGAACAAATTTGTGATAAACGCAATAACATGATGAATTTTAAAAACATTACACTGGGTAAAAGTGGCCAGGGTAAGAGAGTACATACTGTATGACTTCACTTATATGAAATTCTAGAATAAGTTAAAAGTCATCTATAGTGATTTTTTAAAAAATCAGACCAGTGTTTCATTAAGGTAAGGGTTTGGGAGTGCTTCGTCCATTGGGGCTGCTACAACAAAAATATCATAGACTGGGTGAGTTAAACTGCAAACATTTATTTCTCACAGTTCTGGAGTCTGGGGAGTCTGAAATCAAGGAGCTGGCAGTATCAGTGTCTGGTGAACGTCTGATTCCTGGCTCATGGACAGCTATCTTCTCTCTGTGTCTCACAGGGTGGAGGGAGGCTAACTACCTCTCTGGTCTCTTTTTATAAGTGTACTAATGCCATTTATGAGGGCTCCACCCTCATGACCTAATTACTTCCCGAAGGCCCCACCTCCTAGAACTATCACATTGAAGGTTAGGATTTCAACATATGAATTTCGGATATCGGGGGGCGGGGGGTGTGGACACACACTCAATCCATTGCAAGGAGGTTGACTGCCATGTACACAAGTGAGTGCTGAAAAGATGGCAGTCTTCTATATCTTGATTTCTATTGCAATTACATAGGCAGATAAATTTGTCAAGTCATCAACCAATATACTTAAAATATATGAACTTCATTATTACAAATTATACATTAAAAAGTTGATTTAAAGAAAGGGTATTACTGTAAAGTGATGAATAAACAATCTTTTTTATAAATTTTTTTCTAAATCTCAATTTCAATTATTCCATTTTCTGACCACCACCTTTTCCTCTCTCACCTACTCTGTATATTAACAATACTACAATTCTTTGACCCCAGTGGGCCTTCCAACTTTTCATTCTTCTTCACTTACCTCATGTCTTCCTTATCCCACTTAGATTCCATTGTCTATCTTTAGAATCACTCTCTTGCATACCTCATCATTCTTGCCCTGCATTTCAATTGGCTAAATAGTATCCCAGATTAAATCACTGTCTACTTCACACTTGCATCTAATCAGCTGAATATAGTTGGAAAGAACTACACAACTAGGATGACTGGACTCACTTTAAATTCATGACCACTAAGTGGCTTATGGTGCTACCAACATTGCCTTAGCTAACCCTCTGCCCCACCCTTCTCAGCAATTATTTCTTATCTTCTTATGGGTAGTCCCCAGGCCAAGGGCTTTCCAAAATAAAGAGGAATTCTGTAATTACAAGTGAAATAAGATTCTAGTCAAACAAAAGCAACAGTCTTCTGTTCTACTTTTTAAAAGACTGGTACTTTGTTAAATTCCTCTTTGATATCAAGTTTAAGTATTTCCTAGTATGACCATTAAAAGCCCTAGTTTTGAACATTAAATTTATTTCTCCCTCATTTGTAGAAAACATGCTAGTTATAGATTTAAATATTAAAATGGCTTTACTTTTACTCACTTATAGTTGCTTTATCTCAGTTACTGGCTCTTTGATCAGTTTCAGATTATAATTATTATATTCTTTCTTTTTCCTTTCTTGTTTTCATATGGAAATTTCCCTAGATTTATAACCTGACAGAATTTTTACAAGTTATCCCAAAATTTATGTCTAGAAAAAATGAGTAGGTCTTCTTATTCCTTGTTTCTATCAGGGTTTTAAGTGGCAAACAATAAAATCTACGTTGGTTGGCTTAGATGGAAAAATATATTTAAAAGCTAATCGTAACTCACAGAAGCTCTGAGAGGGCTTGAGAATCAGGAACAGTGTTCAGTTACTCCACAGGCGCCACTGCAGCTCCAACATCCCTGCTGCCACTGGCCGGCACCTCCACCAGGACTTGCACAGATGCTGCCCAGCCCATTCTAGTGATGCTCAGGAGCAGATGCCAAAAACTCTGGCACTGATGCCCCCCAAAAGCCCAATACTATAATGTTATCATCCTTTCCAGCTGACAAATTCTCCATGCCTTCCTTCTCCCATTGCTTGCTTCTGAACTAAAGCCATGTGCAAGTGCATCTAATTGGTAAAATCCCAGGCATACACCTATGCCTGTGCTGCAAGGGAACCTGGGAAAGCCAGTTTTCAGTTTCAGCCTGGGGAAGTGGAACTCATAAGACAAGACATTTTCCAAACATGAGTGTTCAAAGTGTGCTGGGCAATCAGATATATCCACAATGACACATGTCCACAAGGAGAGATTTCTCTGTTAGTGAGTACTTCCTCTATCTTAGGGTTTCAGCAAATAGTCAGAAAACCAATGGAAACATAGAAGTGATGATAGTTACCAGGCACTGCACAGTGTCCTCCTTCATAGAGGAATACGGTACCAGTACCAGAATAATGCAATTGTCTCTTATTTCACCATATCCCAAATTCAGAGGGACTTCAGCTATAATCCCAACTTTAAGACAATAATGGTATTTAAAAGCATGGAAAACAAAATGGAAAACATTTTGCACAAATAATTCACCTACACCAAAATCCAATCATTTTACAACTCCAAAAATGCTGTCTTGATAATCAGATTAATCTCTTAATTTTTTAATAGGTAGGATAGTTTGAACTCTGAAGAATAATTGTACCTTTTAAAGCTATTCTCATATTTACAAAATAATACCATAACATTAACTTTCAATATGATCATTAACTTACTTCTTTATATAGATGCAAGATTTACGCTGGCCTGCCAGGATACATATTTATTTCTCTCTGTGTACCTGTTGACAGTGCAAATAATAAAACTTTTTTCCCCCATTTTTCCCTGTCAGGAGCAATTACATAAATCACAGAAGTCTTGGAATCTCTGAATAGAATACAGAAAATTGAGTTCACTTAGCCCTTTTGTGTTAAATTATTTGCAAATGTCCTTGTAGAATCACTGCCTTGTTTTTCCACATACACCTGCCTTGTGGCCATGCAAGTGTGGGTCACACTGCCACCTGGTGTGGCTGGAACAAACTTACTTCCATTCTCTGGAAAACCAGGAGAGCAGGGACCACACTCAGACCCTACATTGCTGAATCATGCTGCAGGTTCACTCTGTTCTGGTGGAATTTGCAGGCCTACTGAAATAAGGAAAGAGGTTGCATCAACAGCAAACACAAATCATTTTATAGAGGATGGAGAAACCATAAATATTCAGCATTTTTAACTCAGCAAATGTTTATTAAAGACCCACTGCAGGTGAGGTCTGTGCTTGGTCCGATAGGTGACCGAAAAATGAGGAAGGCACAATCCCTGCCCCAAAGGATCTAGTAATTACAGCAGAATACAAAATGAGTTAAGCACACGAAGCACAAGAGTGAGAAAGAGATCACAGAAGCACTATAAAAACAAAACAAAACAAAGCAAAGCAAAAACGGACTTCTCTGCCAGGCCAGTGTGTCTTAGTGGTTGAGTGTTGATGTATGAACCAGGAGGTCACAGTTTGATTCCCGGTCAAGGGCACATGCCCAGGTTGTGGTCTCAATCCCCAGTGTGGGGTGTACAGGAGGTAGCTGATCAATGATTCCCTCTCATCATTGATGTTTCTCTCTCTCTCTCCCTTCCTCTCTGAAATCAATAAAAATATATATTACAAAAACAAAAACAAAAAAACTTAACAGACTTCTTAGAGGAGTGGTATTTAGGATAAGCCTTGAAGGAGATTTGGGATTTTATGGTCAGAACCAGGTTAACTGAAGAGGATGAGAAAAGATACATACCAAAAATACTAAAATAGTAAATTAAAACCTCTAGTGTTTTTTTAAGTCTTGTTTTATTTTTATCTTATTTTATCATCAGCAAAGTGTACAAGAGAAAAGTTACAGTTTTCAGTCAACTGTGATTAGAAACTATTAGAAGGGTGAAAATATTTAAACTGCAAAACTGAGAATTAAACTTTGCTTTTCCTAAAAATTAATTTCTAAATGGTAGTGTTTGATACCAGTATATCCATTGTTTTCTTCAAATCCCTTTTGCTTCCAAAAAAAGACAAATCCCTCCCATATAGATTTTTCATCATTTTAGTAAGATAGTATTATTTATAATTTTAAATAATTTAGGTAATATATTTATATTACGTTAATACAATTATATCTTCACTGACCATAAATTAATTAATAGCTGTTCACTTTTTAAAAGTATGTTTTTATTGATTTCAGAGAGGAAGGGAGAGGGAGTGAGAGATAGAAACATCAAAGATGAGAGAGAATCACTGACCGGCTGCCTCCTGCATTTTATATTTAAAAAGCTTGAGCCCCAAACCCAGGCATGTGCCTCAGTCAGGAATCTAACCTTGACCTCCTCTTGGTTCCCAGGTTGACATTCAACCTCTGAGCCATACCAGTGAGGTGATAGCTGTTCACTTTTAAAGCTGTGTGTTTTTTTCTAAAGATGCTTGGGTGTTGATTCATAGAAATCCAGAAATCAACGTCATCCCCTCATTCTCATGGTAAAATTGAAGCTTTTATACTGTAGATGTCAATATCTTCAACTGTTGTTTCAGTTATTTGAATTAGAGTTTAGACAGGGCTATCATGTTATTTTGCAATCTTGAATTTAAATTTTGATTTTATAGATGAGTATGCACTTGGCATATGTTTTTCTTAGAATTCTGGGGTGTTTTTCCAAACCAGTATTATATGAAATGCTGAAAGGTATCCTTTAAGAAGAGGAAGAAGAAGAAAAAGGTAAAGATACAAATTATGAACAACAAATATGCATCTATCAACAAGTGAATCTAAGAATCAAGTGAATAAATAATCTGGTGATCATTATAGAATCAGGGACATAGAAAGGGAATGGACTGACTATTCTTGGTGGGGAAAGGGGTGTGGGAGATGCGGGAAGAGACTGGACAAAAATCGTGCACCTATGGATGAGGACAGTGGGTGGGGAGTGAGGGCGGATGATGGGGGCGAGAACTGGGAGGAGGGGAGTTATGGGGGGAAAAAAGAGGAACAAATGTAATAATCTGAACAATAAAGATTTAATTAAAAAAAAGAATTCTGGGGTGTTTTTGTAAATTTTGTAAGTGTTCAGGGTCATATGTAGATATAAATCAATGATTTGTGTTTTCAATACAATGGTCTTCAAATACATACCCACTCATTTTGGAAAATAATGATTCATATAAATTGAATAAATCCCAACATAAAATGCTTTTTAAATATAAAATTCTAAAAACCCATACGAATGGTGACTCAGATGAGGAGTCCATAAATTTTAAAGAGAACTTTTAACTTTTTTCATATTAACAAAATCTACATATTTTTTAAGTTATGATAGAGTATGCATATGTATTTGGATTATGTATGTTATATATCAATAGGTAAATATGACACTTGATGATTTCAAAATCTCATTTTTCTTCTGAAAGTTTGTAGAATATACATGGCATTTAATTAATCTGGGATTATGTATTTTCTTTTTTCTTAATAAAAATTCTAAAGAGCAAAAGTCATAAAAATTAAATCTTAAACTTTAGAGATAAATATGCAAGAGAGTATTGTAATATATAATAATGGTTAATATTACATCACAATTTTGCATATTATCAAATTAAATTTTTACTGTGAATGTATTTCTGGTCCCATCATTTAATTATGCAGAATTTTGTAATGACTAGTAGCAAAATATATGTGAAATATCCTAACACATTGCTTAATACATAATGAGTACTCATGTACATTTTGGGTTAAGCACTCCAAAATGTAAGATCTTTCCTTTCTCTCTGAGCTGAATTACACTGGTCTGCAAATCCACCCTCAGAAGCCCTAAAAACCCACGAATACAGCATCTGTATAGCACTCAAACATCAGTGGGACTCTGTAACATTGTTCTCTGTAAAACTGATTAATCCTGCCTCACAGCTAGTCCCAGATTGTTTGATCAGGAAAAGGAAATTCTAAGGATAAGAAGCTTTTCTCATATGGCTAGAGGATGGTAACAGAGAGGTTCAAGAATGAGTCTCTATGATTAGGAAGAACAGAAGGCGGATGATGAGAGCTAAGGAATAAACTCCCTTCTGCAATAAAAGAGCCAGGAAGTGCTGTGTAGCAAAATGCAACTGTGGAATCCAAGAAATCAAAATATTCTGTATAAGCTCCTACTCCTCTACAAATACTCACCCTTGCGCAGCACTGCTACACTGCCTCACCTGCAGACCACTGCAGCCATGATTCCTGCCAACAACCTGTGTCTTTGCTTAGTGACAGTCTTTCTTCCTCTGGAGAGGACATCCTCTGGCTCAATTAAATGTGTTCAATGAGCTCTGGCTGGTAGCTCAGCTGGTTAGAGCATCGCCCCAATAGACCAAGGTTGCAGGTTAATCCTCAGTCAGGGCACACATAAGAATTAAGCAATGAATGCATACATAAGTGGAACAAGAAATTGATGTCTCTCTCTTTCTCTAAAATCAATAAATAAACATTTAAAAAACATTTCATGTTTAAATAAACATTTAAAATTCATATTCAATGAATCTATCCTTTTGGCTCTCATTGTATGAAAGGATTTTAAATACACTGTGTAGTCCAGCTACAAAAGATCTGTTTGGAGACATGCATTGTGAGCCACTTGCCAAAAATAATCTACCATGTTCTTTTGATGGATGGATGGATGGATGGATGGATGGATACATAAATAGACACTTAAATCTATCCATCACTAATGTTCTTTTGATGGATGTAGTAAAAAAAAAAAAAGAAAAGAAAAGAAAAAATGAAGCTGGGTGAGTAGCTGCCGAATCAGGCAATGTGATATGTATGGAAGTGAAATATACCCTGGTCATCCCTTTAGTTCAAGTTGTTTTCATCTCTTTCTGGAACATCTGAAAACATCTACTTGAGCTTTAAATGAAATCTCAAATCCGTAACAGTCAGGTCCCCACCTCCATCTGTAGCCTCATCCTGTGCCACTCTGCCCCTTACTAAGACTACTTTCTGGCTTTTATGCATTCCCCAGATACAATAAGCACTTTCTTATCTCAACGTCTGGACCACTGTATTTGTTTTCTAGGGATGCCATAACAAATTTCCACAAACTGGGTGGCTTAAACAACAGAAATGTATTCTCGGTTCTGGAGGCCAGAAGCCAAAATCAATGTGTCGGCAGGGCTGTGCTCCCTCTGAAAGTGCTGGCAGATCTTTCCTTGCCTCTTCTAGCTGCTAGTGGTTGCTGGCAATCATCTATGTTTCTTAGTTTACAGATGCATCACTCAATCTCTGCCTCCATCTTCTCTCCTGTATCTCTCTCTGTGCCTAAATTTCCTTCTATAAGGACATTAGTTATTGAATTTAGGTTCACCTCAATCCAGCATGATCTAATTTAACTTGATTGCATTTTGTAATGACCCCACTTCCAAGAACGGTCACATTCACAGGTACTAGAGATTAGGACTTGAACATCTTTTTTTTTTGAGGACACTATTTAATCCGTAACAGTCACACTGTTCCCAACAGACTTACTGATAGGAACATGGACTCTGGAACCCAGTCTACCTTAATTTGAATACCAGTTCTGCTCTTATTAGCCATGTGATCATGGGCAAGTCACCTCTTTGGGCTTCTGTTTTCATATCTGTAAAATGAGGATGGAAACAGCATCTCTATCACGGAGATAATGTGAGAATTAAATGAGTTGAGTACAGTGAGAACACAGTTAAATATTCAGATTCCCTGGCCCTGCTCAACACCCAAGGAATTCAGAGAGAGGGTGCAGGAATGTGTATTTTTTTTAAAAGCACCTCCAAGTGATCCTGTTGCAAGGCACCTGTATACGCAGATGACTTTTATGCATGAGGACCACACGCATAGATTGGGTATTATCGAAAGACAACAGCATTCCGCCCTGGCTGACTTTCGCCCTGCTCAGCAGCCAAATCCCGTTTCAGAAGCGGCTTGCGGTCGGCAGTAGCAGAACGGAACTGAGCATGCGCTCCCAGATGCTCCGCAGGGCTCCTTAAGACCCCGCCCCCTCAGGACCAGAGGGCGGGGCTTTCCTTAGTAACTTAACTCCGGTTTCTCCCTGCCGCGGTCTAAGACCCCGCCCCCGGCTGGCTGACCAATCACACGTCAGGTTGCTGAAGGTCGGGGCCAATGCCCAGGGCCGTCCTTAATTCCTCCCTGCAGTTTGAAACTGTCAGGCTGCTGCTAAGGTAGCTCCGGTACTGGCTGTGGCTTTAGCAGGGACGCGGCGGGCTGACGCGGACGGAGGAGTCGGGGTTCCTGGAGAGCTGCGACGGTGGGTAGCGGCGCCCTGGGCGACCCCGAGCCCCTGGCGGAGGCAGCGGAGTGGGCTTTAAAGTGCTTTGGCCCAGATTTCCGCCCCCGGGCTCCGGGCTGGGAGCATCGTCCCCTAGACTCCGCCTTTCTGCTGTTCAGCGGGGCAGCAAGGTCGCGAGGTTTTCCTCTCCGAGTCGTGGCGAAGAGAGGGAAGGAGGAGGGATGCCTTAAATGTAGCGGTTACTGTCCCATAGGTTCTGGCCATTTAAAACGTTAAGGGGGGGAAATAACCATGTCAAACGCTTCCTTGTTTTTAAGTAAGAATGTGATTAAAACGGGTGGGTAGGAAAGTGATCGGAAAGAACTAGCCCTTTGCCGACTCGCAACTGCTTTCCCGTCTGCTGCGAGCCCTTGGCGTGGGAGCGGCCCGCGCGCCCTGATCTTGCCTGCAGGTGGCCCGGTCCGCGAGGGGCGCGGGGCGCACCCTGCCGCCGGCTTGCACCTGTCACCCCTCCTCTGCCTCTTAGGGCTTACTTTTGAGTTCCCACAAGGATCCCTCTTTCCCCATCAGCCAGGTGATTACCAAGACGTACTTTGGTTTACCTGGCCATAAAGAAGCCCTCGGAATCTTTTATCCCTGGTTTTTGACGTTTTGGGTTAGAAAATACTGAAAATTTAGTGAACCGATGTACGTCCGCCACCCGTGAAAGCAAGCTCCATTTTCCTCCTTTGTTTCTGAACCTAGGAGAAGTTAATGCTACCGTTGCAGAGTTTCACATAAACGGCCATACCTTGTTGGCATCACAGCAGGGCAGGTGGAAGATTGAGCCCGTGTTTTTCAAAAGTACAGTAGTTGTTTCGTGTCTGCAGTGTCTCTATTCAAAGACTCCCTATTAGTCCGACCATACTGTGCAGTTCCTTTGTTTTTTTAAATAATCAGCCCCGCCCCACCCCCACTCCTATACGTAACTGACCAGCAAGCACATCCTAAAGGAAGAAGTGGATGGAAACAGGGATGGACCACTTACCACAGGGGTGGGTTTGAAGTCCTGTGGAGCAGCCATTCCTTGCTGAGATGTATGTGCTTATTTTATCCTTCCTAAGTGGCTTAGCGAAAGACAGGCAGGCAGAGATTTAGTTCACTTGTATATTCAGGAACAGCCACTGAATAAAGTTGAGCTATCCTTTCCACAATCTAGCCCCAATTCATGTTTCTTCTAATATTGCGGTTTCCCTGGATCCACCCTTTCTGCTTCAATTTCCTCATCTCACTTACTTTTCAGCCCACTGTGATTGAGACCTGTTCTACTTTCCACTGGAATTGTTCAGGGAAATGTCATAGCAACTTCCTGACTGCCAAATTCAAGGGATTCTGTCCAGTTCTCATCTTGGTATGTGGCTCTGACTTCCTTCTCTAGGCTTTTGTGATGCTGTTCTTTCTGATAGTTTTATTGGTCTTTGTAGTCTTCTTTGTTGGCTTTTCTTGCTCCCCTTTAAATGTTAGTGGTCGTGGTTTTAACCTTTGTCTCACTATGGTAGTGGCCCTTCACTTTATTAGGTTGTAGTTTCCTCTGAACACATATTGGAAGCTAAGGATCCTCTTCCTAGAAAAATACACGCATGTGCATTTATATTAAAAATAGTGCATACAATTTGGGTATATGGACTTCGGAGTAAGAAATAACCTGCTCCCCTTCCTACATTTCTTGCCTTGGTGAGTGGCACTATCATCTATCTAGTTACTCAAGTCAGACTCCTGGAAGCTATTAACAATTCCTCCCTTTAATCCCTGAACCAATTTATTAACGAGGGTCTCTCATTTTCATTGCCATAACACAACTGTCTCATAGTCATACCCTTCATCTACTTCCCATTGCTGACTCCTAGATTCAGGTCCTCATTTATCTCCTGGATTACTGCCAGAGGGAACACTTACTTCTTGGACTGCTGCATTCAGCTCTCAATTGATCTCTCTTTCTTCAGGACCCCAACTCTCTAATTCATCTTGAAAGTTGCCAGAGTGATCATTCTAAAAGACAAGCATGATCTGGTTATCACTTGTTTAAAACAGTTTAATAACTTCTCTAAAATAAAGACCAAACTTTTTAACATGACATAATCATGATCTTCCGTGATCTGGCTGCTCTCAGCCAAGCCTTGCTTTACACCCTTTGCTTACAGCCTTAACTATTATACTTACGTTCCTAGCATACCTGTCCATGCCTGTGTCTTTGCTTATGCAACTCTACTGCCTAGTATACCCTGATAACTTTTATCTGTCTTTCAGATCGCAACACTGGGGTCATTTTCTCTATTAAAATTTTCTCTGGCTCCATTCTTACTTCTTCACATCCTCAGGATCTCACCCCATGAAAAATGGCTACTCCTGCCTCCTTTATTTGCACCTCTTTTGTTTAGGGTCTATCAGCACTTTTTTCATCAGTCACTTATATACCTATCTGGCCCCTCCCTATAGATTATAAGTCCTTGAGGACTCATCTTACTTCCTCACCAATGTCTTACATGTTACTAGTATTCAGATAGTTTGAATAGTCACTACTTGTCTTTTAAATAATTTACTTACTAGTTACTAAAAGTACTTTTATTTATTTATTTTTAGGACTTTCAACAATTTTTCTATGTGCGTATTAGAATCTGTTGTTTTGTATAAGCTTACTTTTCTTAAAATAATACTTCCAAAAGGTAAGTTTCCCAAGCAGGGAATTTGCTCAAATTGTTCATTCTCCTTGGTTCAGCATCTTCAAAGAAAGTGCACAACATCTAGGTTGTCACACATTGTTAAGAACAGAGGTCGCAATCCATTATTCTCAACCCTCTACTGTGCGGACGTTTCTGAGGAGCCTCCATTTTTCTTTAACCTTTCATGTATTTGTTTCATCTCCTTTGCTACTTTATAAACTCACTAATTTTGGGAATTGAGTCTTTAACTATTTTTTCTTGTCCAATGATTTTGTCTATGGTTGCTCTAATATGTGGAATGATTTTAAAATATCACAATTATTGTTTTGGATGGTGTTCCATCTCTATGTAAGGAATTCTATTTTAGTTTAAATATTGAAGGGGAAAAACTAAAGTTAACGTTTACTGTTTTATAGTATTTTTACAGAATGTCATCAGATGAGGAGAAATACTCATTTCCAGTTATGCAGAATGACTGCAACCAAAACAGTTCAAGCTCTTCAGATCTTCAGGTAGGAAGACATGTCTAAATTTGTTATGACTTACTTATTTTCAACAAATAGTATGAGGGAAAACTGGGAATACATTTTTCATTCATGCCATTTACATTTATAATTATAATCTATAATAATAAAAGGGAAATATGCTAATTAGACCAGACGTCCTTCCAAAGAAAGCCCGGGCCAGAGGGAAGCCGCCCGGCCCCGGGTGCCTGCCGGTGGCCGGAAGAGGGAAGCTGGGGTCCCGGGTGCCAGAGGGAAGCCAATGCCAGCAGCCAAGGGAAGGAAGGCCTACTCTTGCACCAATTTTCATGCATTGGGCCTCTAGTGTGTATATAATATATAATGTATATCAGATTATACCAAACTTTAGGAATTATTTTACAAACTTTGGGACATGCCTTACATTATTTTAATCTTTCTGAAAATAATCATAAGCTCTTTACTTAATGTACAAAGGCTTCAAACAACACAATGAGAGAAGCTGTAAATCTCAAACATTTTTTTCTTGGAATTTTCTCATTGTAGCTATCTCTTTATGAATGCTGCTTTCACTTTAATGCCAATTAATACAACATCAAACCATCCAAAGTTCTGAGGTCTAGATTCCTTAGTGTTCTACTCTAGGTTCTAGTCCCTGTTGCCACAACATTCATCACATTCTGCTGCTTGGACAGTGACAGATAAATTGACTGCAGAAGGTATGGGTTTTATATGAAACGCTCTGAATTTCTTTTATTTCTAAACGTTTTATCAAAAATATGGATTCAGATTTCTAGAGTAGGTTTTAATCGAGAGAATACTAACATGGTATATCTTGAGTTTTATAATTATATCACTTAAGAGGAAAAAAGCTGGACATTATGTTTGTTACATTATGTTGAGTAAGTATAATATGAGAAAAGCTTCAAGAAAATATTTTATGAGCAAATGTGTTCCTTTAATTGAAATTACAAATTTAGACTTTGGGAAGCTACTGTTGAAGTATCTGTGATTATTTACTAGTAAAGAAGCATTCGGGAATTGTGACAGATGTTGTATCCTTGCCTTCCCTTTGGGTGGTACCTCTCCAACTTGGTGCCATCTTTTTAGGTGTCAGTGCTTTCCTATACTCTTCATCTCTGTCTTATCCAAACATGTTTCTAGAGGGACCTATTTAATTCATTTATACTTGTGATATTATGATTTATAATAAATATGTATTTGGTCTTCATCCTGGTTTCTGGCACAGAGCTCCTAAAACATTGTAATTTCTTAAGCGATGAGAATGATAAAGTGGTCTTTTATTATGAGGTGACTTTTGCACCCACACCTAAAGATGAGGGCTGGTTGCCAGAGGAACCAATTATGTAATTAGAGGATTGGAAATTTCAGTCCTACCCCCAAACTTCCCGGGAGGGGAGAGGGGCTGGAAATTGAGTTCAGTCACCAATGGCCATGATTTAATGAATCATGCCTATGTAATGGAGCCTCCATAGAAACCCAAAAAAGAGAATTCAGGGAGCTTCTCGGGTGGTGAGCCACATGGAAGTGCTGGGTGACTGGCATGCTAAGAGAAGGCATGGAAGCTCCAAGCCCCTTCCTCAAACCTGGCCCTGTGCCTCAATTTACCTGGCTGTTCCTGAGTTATATCCTTTTATAATATACTGGTAATCTAGTAAGTGAAATGTTTGAGTTCTGTGCGCCATTCTAGGAAATTAATTGAAGTTGGGGGTGTGGGGAGCTGTCTTATAGGATTAAACCCTTAACCTGTGATCCGATGCTAACTCTGGTGGATAGTGTCAGATTGATTTGAATTGTAAGATACCCAGCTGGTGTCCAAAAACCCATACATTGTAATTGTTGGGTCCAGACCTCTTTTTTACTAAAATGTAAGTACCTTGTAAGATCTCAAGTTGTTTTGTTAGGAGACAAAGCTTTACATCAAAATAATAAATCTCTAGAGTAGAATTTAAGACAGGGATAAGGAAGGGTTTTCTAGACACACCAGAAATAATTTTGTGTTATTATCTGATTAGAATGTCAGCCCAACTAAGAGTCTGTTTATTAGTAACCCTCAACTCACAACTCTACTGGTTCATGACTACAGTTGAAAGCTACCCATGTCCTATTGTTGAAAATATTTCAAAATATAATAATATAAAATAGCTATACACTTTTATACATAGTAAATATGTACAGCTTTTGTTATTCTTTTGCCTGAGTGTCCATTGCAACAGTGTTATAAAACATTATTTATTATTGGTTTCTCATAGGAAGAGTATGAAGAATTGCTTCGTTATACTATAGTGACTCCAAATATTGAACCAGGTACTTCACAGCCATCTCATTCTAAGGGAGAAGTGGTGCCCGATGTTAGATTTCATACTATAATTGATGATACTCTTCATAATCAAGGTTATGTATATTTTTCAAAACATCTCTTAAGATGTTATTTGAACTTATAAATGCAATTGACTTACGATTGTGAAAATGCTTCTCCAATCAATGGTGAATATCACTATTATCTGGGGAAACTCTTTACATTTTAATGTTATTCTTGGCTCTTATATGACAGCTGGATCTTTGAGCTTCCTTTGACTTACTTTTCTGAAAAGTAATAAATTTAAAGCAACACTGTAGCCATTGCATGTCTCCTAGTAAAATATGTAACATCTCTGTATTTGTTCTAATGGTTATTTGTCAGGATTATCTTGAAAAATAAATGCCCAATCCCCCAAATTAAAGAAGGTCCATAGGTAGCCCTCAGAATCCCTTAAGCTTATGAACCATGTGCTGGGACTTTGTCAGCAGTATTTATATAGGCATAGAGGACTGTTTGAATTATCACCACAAACGTGAATCCATCCTTGGACTATGTCAGTGACAGAATTGAGAGCTAGAGCTAATACAAATCAGGATGTATGATGATAGATGAGTAAACGGTTGAAAAAGAAGGCTGAAGCTCCTTTTACCTATTTGTTCCTTATTTAGTAAAGTACAGGATCCCAAACAGCTCACTCTAAATAAGGGTACAGAAAGCCCCTGTAAAACAGCTCTGATAATGGGCAGTTATCAACAATAAACTCTAAGGATCCCTACTTAAAGGCACATGACACAGCCTACTCACAGTCAGCAGGCTCCTAGTTTTCTGATAAGTCACAGCCCTAGTGTCTATTGTCCTTCCTCTGTAGACATGGCCTTTCCATTGCTTCTCAATCTTTGACCTGTTGCATTGGATCAACAAGTAGACCACAATTGTAAAATACATATACTTATTCTACCACTGAACCATTTTAGCACTGAATACTTTCTGTCCAAATTTATTGATCTTTAAGAGATACGACCCTTGAATTCATTTTTATATCAGTAATATTGACCATGTTTTGATTATACTGGCACCTCAACATGGAGTTCCTATTGAGCAAACCCAAAGTGTTGCATATACTCCCTTACAAATGAATTTAGGCAATTAGTGTATTAGCCCTCTAAACCTCTGCCCTTAAGGTGGTCACCAGAAGCTTGTTTGCTTTTCCATTGGCTACAGTATTACTGTACTATTGTTCCCAGTGACACAACACAGGAGTTCTTTCCATGCCCCAACTCTGCAACCTTTCAGTTATCACTTGAGACTTAAGACCCCTGTTCTTTTTAGTATGTAGGGTAGTATTTGTTTATGCTCTGCCTTTATCAAGAAGGACTTGAGACCTAAGCATACAACATGCAGAGAATCTAGATTATCTTGATTTACACATTGACTTGGTTAGAATGGACTATGTAAATTTATCATCCCATTCCCTTTATTCTTGGTGTTGCCATTGTTTAGTATAAGTGAGGTGTGTCAGAGTTGGCAAAGTCATTCTTGTGAGGTTTTTCCCACTTTCCTTTTCGCTATGTATTGACTAAATGTTCCTGAGGTGGAAGTAAGGAAGTCCCTGTTTTGGGGGGAACGGGTGTCACTTTAGTTTGATTGCAGGTAGTGAAAAGCAGCGGCCCCTGGAAATATCCAATGTTATACAGCATAGCCTTTTCTAAGTTCCAATGTCATTCATCCACTGATTCTCAGTGTGAATTGAATGCCACAGTAGACTGACTTTTTTTTCATCCATATTTGGTGGGTGGAATTGAGTTTATTAATATAAGACTTTTTCTAGTTTCAGAATCTTTTCTTTATTCTTGTTCTTTTTTTCAATGTTCCTCTAACCCACCATGTTATATTTTCTTTGTTCTAAAATCTTATTTATATACCTCAACCTTCTTGAATTAAGTGTATGTGAATAGACTTATTTAAGAGTGCTTTGGGGTGTTTTTCTTTACAGTAAGAAGAGAAAGAGAAACAAGGACGGAAGTTAGAAAAGGATGTGATTTAAATATTTCAAGTCATTCAAAGACAGAAGGTATTACTTTCTTTAGCTTGTTTTTATTAATATACACAAATTTTGTGGTTTGATGCATATTATCTATGTAGTAAGAGGAATATTTTAGCATATTATTGGCAGGAATTTAAAATGCTGTTGCTAACTTACTAATACTATTTAAAATAATTTTATAATCAAAATAGTACAATTAAGACAAACAGGTTTATTTATTATACTATGTGACATCCTTTCTTAAATCTCCTAGGTTAGAAGGCAATTTTCTTTTTAATATATTTTTATTTTTTTATTATTATTTTTTTATTTTTGTATTATGGCTCTCTTTTTATTATTTTTATTATTTTTTTTTGGTTAGGCCTATATACTTGCATATAAGTCCTTACTTTTATTGTTTTCAGAGAAGGAAGGGAGAGGGAGAGAGAAAAATACATCAATGATGAGACAGAATCATTGATCAGCTGCCTTCTGCACACCCTCTACTGGGGACTGAGCCCACAACTCAGGCATGTGCCCTTGACCAGAATCTACCGAAGACCCTTCAATCCCCAGGCTGACGCTCTATCCACTGGGCCAAACCGGCTAGGGCAAGAGGACAAATATTTTTAAAGATTCAAAAGGATATCAGATAGTTTGGCCGATTTAAATTTTTTCATAATGCATCATTTCCCAATTTTCAGGCATTTGTGTACTAACTTTATGATTTTCTTCCTATCTTTATTCCACCTGTTCTATCATTTAAGTGTTTTCATATATATTAATTTTTAGCTTTTTATTTTAAAAGAAAAATATATTACATATGTTATTACTGTTTATAGCATAAAACTAATATAATCTTGTTACAAATAGAAAGCAATGGTAAAAATAAATGCAACTCAAAGTTATTAAAATTTGGTTGAATACTATTGGTGGTGGTGTGTTCAGCCTGATTAGCAAGTGTTATAGAGGTTTTAAAAGCATACTAGCACCAGATTGAAACTTTTTCTTTGACATAGAGTAAATAATATAGTAAAAATAGAATACTTTTCATACTAGGTGATTCAATGTTATTTAATGTAAGGGCCATTTAAGTCACTATATAAGAAATGCCTCTGTCCTTTAGTTTTCTCACTTATAAATAGAAGGCTCGGGCAATGTAATTTCTAGGGGATCTTCCATGCTCTTTTTTTTTTTCCTTCTTTTACTTTTATTAGTATTTATTTCATTCTGAATTTACTCTCAGGCCATAAGTTTATGTTTCTTCAGTTTCTTCTGGGGTAGTTTTCTCTTCTGTGTAACCTCCTCTTCTGGTTTGGAACAGTCTGTTCTTTTTCAGTAAAGATCATCCCAATGTGGCAGGGAGAGCTCATGTATAGGTTCATCTGCCCACAAGCTTTGTAAGTTCTGTACCTCATCTTAAGAGTTTTATTCACCTAGATGTGCTCAGTGACCAGAGACTCTACATCTAAACCCTTAAGCTCAGCATTACTCTCTACATTTTTAAGTATGTGCAGCAAAAATTTAGCACTCTTTTTGGGCCACTGACTGTGTCCAGCACAACTGTTTGGACTGGACACACCTACCAACTCCACCATTGTAACGACAGAATAGTGCATATAGCTTCTATAATAAAAGAGAAACATGCAAATTAACCATCCCTCCACTATGCTCAAATCACAGCCACAAGCCAATCAGGATCACGTATGCAAATTAACCCAACTAAGATGGCGGCGGCCATGGAGCTGGAGTGAGCAGGAGGCTTGGGTTGCTCCCGTGGCGATAGAGGAAGCCAAGCTTCCTGCTGGCCCTGTACTCAGCTTAAGGAGTGGCTGGGGGGGCAGGGGGGTGGGG
>NW_006299705.1:2813226-2828761 GCF_000327345.1 Myotis davidii | reverse complement strand
CCCCCCCCCCCCCCCAGCCTCTAGTAGCTTCTATAAAATGACATCCTTCAAATACATGGTGGCTTTTTGTATTCCCATCCCCATGATAGCCTTGGCAGTTTCACAAGTGTTCTTAAAGTGAACTTAAAGATCTGAACTTCTTAATTTGCATGATTTTGTGGGGTTTTCTTAGTCAAGTGAATAGCAAACCAAGATTCCATTTTTTTTAAAGGTGAGTGTATTATTAAAAAAAAAAAATTAAAGCAGAGTCCAGAGTCCATGAGTGCAGATCTAGTTAGTAAAATCTAGTAAAAAAATACTATTAATGTGCCTTATTATTTGAGTTCCTAAACCATCTTCAGAATATATAGGTAGTCTACATAGTGTAACTAGCTTAAACCATTTGTTTATATATTTTTATGCAAAACATACATATTAGAGAACGATTTCCTCCTTTTGCAAATATTCTTGATTTACTTTTAAGTAACAAGTTCTATAGTAGATTTATCTTTATCTTTGTTTTGAATCATTCAATAAGGAAGAGGGAAAAGCCCTTCAGTCTTAGTTATAGGATCCTCATAACAAAAGTATGATATGCAAGAAATGATGATCACTAGTCTCTAATTCCAACATACATGTGTGATAAAATATTCTGTGCTTTTTTAAAGATATATACCAGTTCTCTTTCTGGCTCTGGCTCTGACTCCCATCTCTACACCCTGTATATGGGCAAGAGGAGATGGGAGTGTGTATATATATATTATATAAAGTATATATATATTATATTATGTTATATTATATTATATTATATAAAGTATATATATTTCTCACCTATATGTTGAGGGCCAACAGGGTATCTTATAGTTGAGTATCTGACAAATTAAATAACTAGTCTCTACGTATAGTGCTGACATTTAATAGTATTAAAATTCATCCCAGTGTTCTACATAAAGTTATAATAACCTATATACAGCCACTCTGACCTTGGTCAATTCCTTAACCCTTTCTGAACCTCAGTTTTGGAATCAGTAAAATGGAGATAATAGTATGTATTTCTTAGGGTAGCATGTATTATGAGAGCTAATCCTTATAACATTTTTATTATAGGAACATACAAAGCACTTAGAAAATGCTGATGTGATGACACAGATAATAATAGTTTCAGCTCAGGCTGGAGCTGGATATATGAAGCATCTTTATTTGAGTATAGGAGGCATCTCATGCTGATTAGTCCTAAATCAGTGACAATACTGAAATTTAAATTATCCAGATTAAGTACATTGAAAAGTCATTTCTCTGCATTTTTCTCAGCCTCTATAGTAACTGACATCTTCTAGCCTTCCAATATAAGTCCTCACCATTTTGGGTTGTTTTCAGTTTGCCTTAACCACTAAACTTTTTTTCATTCTAGGGTTATCACCAGTGTCATCACCAAGGAAGCCTTTTCACCCGGTCATGGATTTTTTCAGTTCAAATATTTTAGGCGACTCTTCCACACCAGGGTCTAATTCTAGTCATGCAGGTATCCATGAAATAATTGTGGGCAATTCTGTTGTTTCTGAAGAAAACCTTCAAAAGGTGGAAAGTGTACTGGATCTTTGGAGTTCAGGTCTTAAGGTATTGTTGTTGGATTAGTATAATAGTTTTGCTCTTAATTCCAGTTTTTCTTTTCTTTAAAATAAAAGGTTCTTTTTAATCTTTAGTTTTTGATCAGTCCAATGTCTAAACTCTGTGCTTCTCAGTCTTTGATGTCCATATGAATCCCCCAGGAATCCTGTTGAACTTCAGCTTTTTATTCAGTTGTTTTTGAGGACCTGAGATTATCCATTTCTAACAATATCCCAGGTGATGCTGCTGGTTCAGAAAACATGCTTTAAATAGCAAGGTTTTAAATAGTTGATGGGACGGTCTAGTGAATTTCTCGGATGTTCTAAAAGACTAACCCTGTATGTGACTGAGACACTCAATGAACCTTTACTATATTGTAGCTATGACTAATGAAAATGTCTCCTTTATATGAAATACAAAATTCAATTTTAGTATTATGTATTCATTTTATAGCCATTCTTATAGCAACCACATATATAACTGATATCTCTATAAAAACGGATTTTTATTTTTAGTAATGTTGTGGCCTTTAAGTAAAACAAAGTATTACAGAAATGGCAGAGCGCCTGGCCAGTTTGGCTCAGCAGTTGAGCGTCAACCCAAGAACCAAGAGGTTGCCAGTTTGATTCCTGGTTGGTGTACATGCCTGGGTTGTGGGCTCAATCTCCAGTAGGAGTATATGCAGGAATAAGCCAATCAGTGATGTTCCTCTCTCATTGATGTTTCTCTCTATCTCTCTCTTTTCCTCTGTCTCTAAAAATCAATAAAAACATTTTTTTTAAAAGACTCGCTTTAAAAAAAAATTACCAAAAAAGAAGTGGCAGGGTTTCTTTTTGCTATTTAAAATAGAGTTGAGAAAATACCAATTTTCTGAAAGGTAGTTTGAGAAAACGAGGTTGAATATTCACATGCATAGAGAAATTGTGTTCATGAGAGTTCTAGGGCATCTATATTTCTCTGTTATTTGAACTATAAATCCCAGATGTAATCTTTTCATATAGTTTCTACCATTTCCCTCATGGAACAGGTTTCATACTTCTTTTCATGGTGTAAGTCTCTTTTCATGGTGTAAGTCAACTGGAGTGGTGTATCACCAACCACTTAAATTGTTCTGTGTTCAGTTAACCATATTATATGATTTTTGATAACATGATTATTTGGTCTTTTTATTTATACCAATCAGTAGAGTGAAAAGGGATCAGACTTAGCACTTTGTTAATGTAGCCATTGTGATAAATTATTTGGGGGAAGAAAGCATCAACTCCCATGGTTCCCACTGTCCACCTCTATCTAAATAGCATCCAGTCCTATGGCTCACCCTAGTGCATGGCCCTACATTTCCTTTTTCCTAGCCCATCTTAATATGGACATTTAAGTTCTTGAATAAACAAAGAAACTATATATTTAGTGAATTAATGAATAAGACCTGAAATTTTTTTAAATGACAATAAGATTTAATACAAAGTAAGTTAAAATAAAAAAAAATCCATATCTTTAGTATGGTGAATGTGAACCAAGAGGAGCTGTAACTGTTGAACTTGTAAATGTTTTCATTAGTGATTTTTTTAAAAATAGCTTTCATGTTGATTGCTTGTTCTGATTTTTTAAAGTGTTTCTTAATTTCGTTGTAATTTCAAGGAGCACTATTAAGGAACAAACTGCTTAGTTATCAGAATATATCTTTTTCAGACAAACGTCATATCTGAACTAACTAAATGGAGACTAAATTTTATTGACTGGCACCGTATGGAAATGAAAAAAGAGAAAGAAAAACATGCAGCACATTTAAAACAACTGTGCAACCAGATCAACAGCTTGAAGGAGCTGCAGAAAGCCTATGAAATTTCCATTGGGAGAAAAGATGAGGTGTTCTTTTTTATATTTCTTTTAACTGAGATTCAGTAAATGTCTTGCTAGATAATAAGTGTCAGGAAGTGCCCTGGTTGGTGTGGCTAAGTTGGTTAGAGCGTAGTCTGATGCACCAGAAGGTCATCGATTTGATACCCAGTCAGGGTACATACCCAGGTTTTGGGTTCAATCCCCAGTCGGGGCAAGTGCAGAAGGCAACCAATAGATGTATCTCTCTCACATCTCTCTCCCTCACCCTCACTTTCCCTTTCTCTTCCTCTCTCCCTGTCTCCCTCTCTTTCTTTCCTTCTCCCTCCCTCTCTCTCCTTTCTTCCTTCTTCCCTAACAGGTCGGGAAGTGTTTTTTTTTAGGTCATGCAAGATACAAAGGGAAAATCACTTCAGAAACTGGTAGAAAAATAGGTGCATAGATATACAATTTATCTTCCTATTAAACATGCCATGGTCATGCCATTTTATCTTTGAGATCAACTTCAATGTGCTTGGAGTTTTAAGAGTACATGCTAAATGTACATACTAATTTTTCCTTCCTAACTGCCCATAAGAGAGCTTTAGGGAACCAGCATTATCCACATTTTAAACCATCTTTTAGGGGTTATTTTAAGTTTCTCACGTTATATCTGTGATAAGTCTTTATTCACTGAAGAAGTCTGTTTTTTTTTTATTGGTAAACAGCACCTTTTATTTCACTTTCTGTTAGCCTGTTAAGAACTTGAAAGTAAGGTTCAGGTGTGTGCTAATTTTGTGCCTCCAGACAACATCTTGAACAAAGTAGGTGGGCAACAAATCTGTGGCTGCCCCCAGGGGGATGGTGGCTTTCAGAGAGAAAGGACTCACAGCAAACACCTCAACTGCTGGTCTGTAGATGCAGCACTCACTGTTTAAATAACTGGATAAGGAGTCCAGTGTTTTTTTTTAAAAAAATATATGATTTTCTTTTGGTATTGCAAGGTATGATATAAAATTGAACATTTTTCATAGTTTATTTTTTTTAATAGATATTAATATCAGTCATTTTCTCTATTATCCTCAAAACTCCATCTTAAGGCTTTTAATTTTAAAGTATCACACATAAAAAAAAGAGTTGTACATATATGTCCAGTTTTTTAAAACAAAGAAAGTGGATAGCCACCACCATACAACTTTAGAAAGAGAATATTAATAATATCTTAGAATGTGTGTCCTTTTCCACTTTTAAAAATTATTTAAAGAAACCAGAATAAATATCTCTCAGTAAATGTGCCCAATTTACAAAATTTCTTTTTGTGGCCATTTTTAGATAGACATTTCAGCTACTTAGTACTTGATAAGAGAGAGTATTGTCTTAGGATTTAAAAGTCTCCGTAAATATTTTTTAAAGAACAAGAATAAGCCCAGCCATTGTGACTCAGTGTTTGAGCATGGACCCATGAGTAGGTTATGGTTCAGTTCCTGATCAGGGCACATGCCCGGGTTGCTAAATTGATCCCTAGTAGGAGTTGTGCAGGAGGCAACCGGTCATTGATTCTCTCTCATCAATGATGTTTCTATCCCTCTCTCCCTTTCCCTTCCTCTCTCTGAAATTAATAAAAACATTTTAAAAATATAATAATAAATAAATAAAATAACAAGAATAACAACATTGAAGAAGTACATCATAGTATGACTATTTTCTTTTATGACTTTGTTGAATTCAGAAAAAAATTATTAAACAGTTATTGAGCCTGGCCAGCCAGCGTGGTTCAGCATGACTCGGGGGTTGAGTGTTGACATATGAACCAGAAGGTCACGGTTCCATACTGGCAGTTGTTGGCTCAATCCCCTGCAGGAGGCGTGCAGGAGTCAGCTGATAAATGATTCTCTCTCATCATTGATGTTCCTCTCTCTCTTTCAATCTGAAATCAATAAAAATATTTTTTAAATAAAAGTTATTGAGAAACTTATAATCCAAGGTACTAAAGGTATTTAGGATCTAGAAAGGCCTCTGCCCTTAATTCTAGTCTATGAAGACTTTTTGTATATGTAGCAAAACTTTCAAAGAATGCTTGTTTTTCTTGAATTAAATGTCTGACCATACAGGGTAGGGCACAAGTAGGTTTAGGTGAAACACAGAGTTTATTCTTGTATTAATTTTTAATTATTGTATTATTTTCCATAGGAATAACTAAACCTACTTGTGTCCCTCCCTTTATTAATTTTCATGTACATAAATTTCTTTTGGTGATTACCAAGATACACATAATGAGATTTCTTTCCTCTTTTGTTCCCCTTCATGTAGTGTATTCATGTGGAGAAATGTTTTGGTCTTTTTAAAGATAATAAGTTAACTGGATGAATATAGTAGTGATCCATTGATATTCTCCAGCACTTTTTGATATATGAGAAAAGTCACTGTACTGGCAGCTGTTACTGTAACTTCACAGTAATTGGCCTCGTTGCTGTTCACAGGTGATCTCCAGCTTGTCTCACGCCATAGGCAAGCAAAAGGAAAGGATGGAGCTGATGAGAACATTCTTCCACTGGCGGATTGGCCATGTCAAATCCAGACAGGATGTAAGTATGAAAACGAAAAGACGACTGACACACACTAGACTTCTGGATTCAGAATTGTTTAGGATCACGTCAAAATGAATTTAAGGTTGCTCTCATTTCAAGGAATTTGATTTTGGTATAGTTTGGGGAAAAATACCTCATATTTTATAGATCTATTGATATATCATTTCTTTTGTCATAATAGGTTAGTAGGGATTGTACCTAAATTACAAATGCCTTGGTAATGGAACCCCTTTAACAAATTTGACTCAAATATGGTTATATGGAAAAAGAATTTACAGTCTTTAACATATCATATGATTCCCATATTGTTTCTCCTTGTAAAATGCCTGAATACATTCTCCTCAAAAAGAGGCAACATTATAGTTAAACATTATAAAATTGTATAAATGTTCGTTGTGGAGACTTGCCTTAGAGTGAGAATTAAAGCCATGTCTGTATAGCTTTTTAAAAATTATCCTTAGTTTGTACATAATTTAAATTTGAACACTGTTCATTTTAATTAAATAAGAGCTGAATCAATATATCAGAGTACAGGCAAACTGAGAGAGAATAATAAGTTATTGTCTCAGAAGTGGAAAAGTATGAATATGTATATATCCTACAAGAAGACAGAATATAAAGACTCAAGAGTATAGGAGGTGGATATATATATATATTTTTTTTTAATGTAATGCTCATGTGAGCCATTGAGTGATCTCTGTGCATTAGTTCCAATAAATTAATATTAAATGTTAATATTTTTAAAACAATATTTAGTATTAATAACATCAATATTTAATGTTCCACTATCATGTAATAGGATTCCTCCTAATGCTTTCATTTTTTTAAAATTAATCCCAATAGATCAATCTACATTAATCAGACTGAAAAGAGCTATTTAAAATATGAGTATTTAGACCATATTTTGAAAGTTATTTATCAAGTGACATAATGAGAATATATACTTTTTTTATGTTAGCTGAAATAGTTGAGGCTGCCATCACTTTTTGAATAGCTTTTCAAATTTAAGAAGATTGAAAATTGGAACTACTTCTTCAAATAATTTAAATTCGTTGATAAAAAGAATAGCATATGTTCCTGTTTGAATCAGTTTGGCACTATATATGATGAAAGTCTGTAAATTAAATTAATCTTGCTTATGGTGGTGTCCACCAAGCTGAAGGGAGAATAATGCCATCTGAAGCCACAGTTACCTTTTTGCCTTCCAACCACTCTGTTGTCCTAGTCCTGGTTTCAGCTAAAGGGTCATGCAGATTCAGAACTAAGATGGCAAGTGGCAAGTTACTCATTTTCTTTCATTTGTTTTTTGTTGTTGTTTAACCCCTAACTTGGTTACATAAAACAATGATGTGTAATGGATAAGAGCTTAGGCTCTGGAATGAGGCAAGGATGGCTTTTCCCTGTCTACTTGGGCAGGTTACCTAACCTCTATAAGCCTGTTCTCCTCTATGCAGATAAGAATAACTACACAGGATTAAATAATAATGTGTGTACACTGCTCACCACCATGTTAGGTTTCTTTTTATTACTGCCAGTGTATTTACCAGTGCACTGTGTTTTAAGGTTATAATACTTTCATTTAGGCTTATGAAGGGAAACTAGCTGACCAGTACTTCCAGAGAAATTTACTGAAGAAAGTGTGGATAGGCTGGCATTCTACGGTGCAAAAGAAGTGGAAGGACTTGGTAGAGCGAGCTTGTCAAGCAAGAGCTGAAGAAGTTTGTGTCCAAATTTCCAATGATTATGAAAACAAAGTTGCTGTGGTAAAACTTCTATTTTTTAATTTATTTTTACTTTCCTTTAATAGAAATAAACAAGATGGGTAGCATCACTCACTGTTCCATTATAGTTAGGCAGAGTGACCCATTTCTAATTCCATTTAATGCAGTGTATCTTCAAATGAGACTATGTGACTATTTGGGGAAGAACAACACTAATGAGTCAGATTTACAGATTTATTTATTCTTTAAAAGTTATAACTCTGGCCTCCAAACTTACGTTGGAACTCTTGTGTGTACATGTGTCTTGACAATGTAAATCACTCATAGATCCTTATGTCTCTTAAAGCATGCTTTCTTATACTTCTTTTGGCTTTTATTTAGCCAAGAATAGAGACCAAAACCAAAAATGTTTATCCTCTTGTTAATTTAAATAAACTTTAGTCATATAAGGTTGATTTAAAGCAGTTAGATACAAATTGGAATTATCTTCCCATTGACTTCTAATAATAAAATTAATGTTTCCATGGGAAAACATTTGAGACTTAAAATGAAATAAAAACTGTGTTGTAGAATGCAGTAGGCCTCTTGAAATAAAATACTAAAAGGAAAAAATATTATTATAGTACAAAGTTCTTAATGTTAAAAATCAGTATCATAATACAAACAATTTTCTGCAATTGAAAATGACATGCAAAAAATGGAGTCCCTTTATATTTCATCTAAGGGAAAATGTGTTGCAACTAATATCACTTTGCACTTTAAATTCTATAGTATCATTTAGTTTTTTAAAATGCTGTTAATATTACAGGCACTTAGTTATTTTTTTTTTCTAAAGGAGAGAGGACTATTTGTGGCTCCTAATGTATTTTGTTTAATATTCTACATAAAAGATTTATGGTAAGAAATGGTATATCTTTTTGTATGATTAAAACACATCAGCAACCTTCAGTGGGACTGGTATACAGTTACCCTTGTTTGAACCTTGACTTTATGGTTAGAAATGGAAATGGTTTGTTGAAAGACACGAAAAGTAAGATGCACCGTTTAAAATAAAGTGAGACACATAGCAGAAGAGGCATGTGGCAAAGTGTTTTTAGTACCTGTATTTCACCTAAAAATACTTCACAGTGTAAGTCTACTTTTTAACAATAAATAATATCCTTCCTTGTATTACAACCCTTTTTAAAAAAAATTCGCCTTATTTTAGTTATCTGGAGCTTTGGAAAATGCAAAAGCTGAGATTCAAAGAATGCAACATGAAAAAGAGCACTTTGAAGATTCCATGAAGAAAGCTTTCATGCGGGGGGTCTGTGCATTAAATCTTGAAGCCATGACAATGTTTCAAAACAGAAATGATGCAGGTTAGTGTTTTACTTAAGAGTCTCTGCCTACTTTCAAAAAGAATTTGAGATTTCAGTGATTAGTGTGGTCTTTAGTACTAATTTTTTGCAATAGATACGTCTTATTCAGGTACTGTTTTTTCTTTTTAATATATATGTATTTTTTTTAATTAACTTCAGAGAAGAAGGGAGAGGGAGAATCATTGATTGGCTGCCTCCTGCATGCCCCCTACTGGGGATGGAGCCCGCAACCCAGGCATGTGCCCTTGACCGGAATTGAACCCGGGACCCTTCAGCCTGCAGGCCGATGCTCTATCCACTGAGCAAACCAGCTGCGGCCAGGCACTGTATTTTTAACTTCATAGTGTCATATCCAGTTTTAAATCCATCATGAAAATTCACTACTCAGGGTTACTTAAACTCTTAAGTATATACGCTCAGAGTTACAACAATGCTTTGAATGTATAATGCCTTTAAGTGCAAAATTTCTATTTTTGTCTTTTCCTAAGTAGCCAGTTTCCTTGGACTATTTTGTTGATTAAATATTTCTTATCTAGTCATGGTTTTCCATTTTTAAAAAATTGCTTGTTTTCCAGTTTAAGAGAAACCGCAATTAAAACTCATTTCCAAAAGTTATAAATATAGATCTGTCTATAGAAATAAAAAATTAGAAAATTATTTCAAGAAAAATCCATGTATTGGCTCGGATCTGAGTTGTTTGTGTCAGTTTCATGAACATGGCTTAGATGAGCACATGACAAGAGTCCTTTGCCACCAATTTGCATTGAGGCCTAGTTTCCTTATTGGGCTTTGGTTTTCTTCTCTGAACAAACAGGATAATATAAACCTTCTTTACCTTATTTAGCTTAATAGAGAGAATTTTTTTGAAATACACTTTTTAAAAAGACTATAGTAATTATAGCATGACTATCATCTTACATGCTTAAGTATTTTTTATTTTACAGTGGCTTTTTAAAAATATATATTTTTATTGATTTCAGAGTGGAAGGGAGAGGGAGAGAGATAGAAACATCATTGATGAGAGAAAAATCATTGATCAACTTTCTTCTGCACCCCCCACACTGGGGATCAAGCCTGCAACCCGGGGATATACTCTGACCTGGAATCGAACCATGATCTCCTGGTTCATAGGTTGACGCTCAACCACTAAGCCACACCAGCTGGACATTACTGTAGTCTTTAATTCAGTGAAGTCAGCCTCCCATGTTTCATGTGAAACACGAACATTTTGCAGTATTCCCTGATAGTAAATCCTATCCAAGACTCATGGTTAACTGACCCATGAGGCAGTTTCATTTTGTAACGTCATTAACATGATTTCATTCCAGTGAATAACTTCTCTGTGCTTCATTTTAAAACATCAACAAACTTTTATTATACAAACTGTGCATGTTGTGGGTGACAGTGAATTAAAGCAAATTGTTTTCTCTCTGCAACAGTTGGAGTATATGGCCCATATGTAGGTTAGAAACATAGAATTATAGATTATCAAGGCTAAATAGTTTATCTTGCTGATACCCCAAAGTGTGCTTAATTTCTCTAATAAATGGTCTTTTAATTGAGTATCAATGCTGAAAACAAACTCACCACCCCCAATAATAGACTAGTCTGCTTTTAGTTACAATTATTAGCAGGTTATATGTATTAAATTGAAGAATTTAATTATCTACTCAGAAGACATATTAGGTTCCACAAGTAAGGTGACAAATTATTATTCGAACTTCTTGCATTTAATTACAAGAAATCTGTTTTTCATAACATAGTTATGCACATGAATTGACTTAGGACAGAGTGTTTTGCCACCTTTATAAATTGATCATCTTAAATTTTAAATTCAAATACAGCTATGTCTCCTACAGGCAAACATCCATAACAGGATTTGAAGAAAATGTATTCTGATAATTACCCAACATGATTTGTTTTGCTCCTGTTGCTTTTACATCCACCGTCTTCTGCAGCTAATGCCAAGTTCTGGGAACCCAATGGTTTTGAGTGGCCTTGTGCTACGTTTATCATAATGAGGGATAAAGATACCAGGAATAATAAGACACACAGTAAGCAGTAGGGCTGGGGGACCTACCAAAGGCAAAGTTCACTGTGATCTAATGCTGGGTTTGCTCTGTGATATTTAGGTTTTGTGGCATTTTAATAACAGCTATTAGTTCTCACAAGAAAAAAATTACAACTGGTCCCCTTTCCTCCCTTAAAACAATTGCTTTTTTAAATGTAGTTTTTAATAATGCAATGTTCCTAATGTATCTGTCTTGTTAGAAAAAAACTAATATTTGATTTTTTTTTTATTTGTCCTGATTTTTTGCTATCATCTGCAATGTATCTCATGTTGTGCAATATCCTAAATCTTATATTTGTAAGTTAGAAGTTTCTATGAAGAAGGCAAAGTGTGCCTGGCCAGAGTGGCTCAGTGATTGAGCATCAACCCATGAATCAGGAGGTCAAGGTTCAATTCCCGGTCGGGCGAGGCACATGCCTGGGTTGTGGGCTGGATCCCCAGTGAGGGGCATGCAGGAGGCAGCCAGTCAATGATTTTCTTTCATCATTGATGTTTCTATCTCCCTCTTCCTTCCTCTCTGAAATCAATAAAAATAATTTTTAAAAAGAGAGAAGGCAAAGTGTGACAATAAAAATGGCCTTTAAAATGATACCTGCCAATTTTCAAAGCAATTTTAGGAAGAGTAGAAAAATACTTAACAATTGAAAAAATTTATCCCAGTTAAAGCAAGAATAATTATTAAAACTTACAAACTGCATACTCCACCCAGGTAAGGGAGACTGGGTCATCTTTCAGGGAGCCCCTTGGCCAGACCTGACCTGTGTCCTGGTCCCACATCTGATATGAAGTCTGCAACCCACCTAAAAACAGATAGTCAGAATCACTTTCTATCAAAAGCATGTTAAAACTCAGTATGTGTATGTGTTGATTTCAAAGCAAAAGCAGTATTTTATATTGAATTAGCCCCTTTCAACAAATGATTTCAAAGGACACGCGCATTATGGTCCTCATTAAACTTTGTTAATCAAAGTTTTTATTTTTTTATATAAATTTAGTATAAGAAAAGGACTTACACAAAAACCCATAATTCTAGATGGAAAGAGGACAACACAGCAAACTATTTAAACATAGGGTTACATACTCCATTCAGATATTCTGAACACCCTCACCCTTTCTTTTGTATCACAAAAATATGGTTTTAAGTAGAAATTTTAACCAAATTCTAATATTGGGATGGAAAATATAAAGCAGAACCTTAGTTGCCTTACCTGGTTTGGCTCAGTGGATAGAGTGTTGCCTGCGGACCAAAAGGTCCCAGGTTCAATTCCACTTAAAGACGTGTACCTTCGTTATTGGTGCCTCCCAGCCCGGGCCCTGGTCGGGGCTCATGCAGGAGTCACATAGACATTTTCTGGAGATGATGAATTTATCCTTGGAGGTAAAAATGGATGCTAATCTCTAATGTGAGATGACAGGGTTAGTTCCTTCCCCCACTCCACCTAATGTAATAAGTGTCACCTTTTTAACGATGACATATGCTTTATACTCTGATTCTCTGAAGGATGCACATGCAGTTGTAGATTCAACTTCTACTACAATGCGTATGCGAAGGAGACATGGAATGTCTTTATTTCGTCTATAATAAATCTTATTGTTCACTTCCATGATCATTTTTTCTTTTAAGTAAGAGCAAATCATTCATTTGCTTTCACAAGTTGAAGGAAGTGATTTGAAGTCTTCAGTAGTTAATGCTGACATTGATCAGTTAACAGTGACAAACTATTAACTAAACATGTATAGAATATATGACAAATTTGTACACATTTCTATTAAGACCAAATTGTAGCTGTTATGTATTAAAATTGTTGGGAGACGAAAGTAATCTTCACTTGGAAGAATGTAATGGAATTAACTTGTGATTTTTACGGCCAGACTTCACAAATAGTAAGAAGGAGGAATATGGTCCTGTTCATCTGGATCCTTCGGCTCCGATACCCTCAGGAGCCGCCCCAGCACCGTCCTCAGCAGCAGCAGCCATGGGAGTGGCCAGCACTGCCGCCTTTCCCTCTGCCACGTCCATCACCTCCGCGGGGACTGCTTCCGCCTCCTGTGTGTCTGCTCCTCTGGGTGCGGGGTCCACGGCTCCCACGGCGTCAGAAGAAACGGTCAGTGCAGGGCACGCAGGTGCCGGGGTTAGGAAAGGGTTCCCCACTTGGGGGTATGTTGGATATTCTGAACTCAGAACATACTTTCTCATGGATAAAAAAGCCTTTAGGCCAACTCACAGAAAATATTTCATACACAAAGTAAGTAAAACATTACTTTGTAAGTTCTGTAGAAAGTTCTACTACAGTAGTGATAATTGAACAAAAATAACTTTTTCATTTTACATTTTTCAAAAACTATTCAGGAAAAATAGATTTTAGAGTTGGTTTGGTTTTCTGTTTTTAATTTTGAAGAAAACAAGTGGGTATGTTCAAGGACTTAGTAGGTTAATGGCTCTTTTGTATATTTTCTGTTCAACTAATGTTCTGGATAGACATTATCATTAACACTACTACTCTATAGTAACTCCATCTTGATTTGATTAGATCATAATGTTTAATTCATAATTAGAATGAAGATAAGAGCAGTTTTTCCTAGAGTCACCGTTAGAGAAGTGCTTAGAGGGGGAGAGCATTGTCTGGGATGGAGTAATTGTGTGAGAATTGGCCGGAAGTGGAATTGATCATGCTATTAATGTGGAAGAGTTACAGACAGAGCACATCCTGGCTCTGACTCCTCGTGTTAAACCTGTACTCTTCAGTGTCTCTCAAGAGAGAAAGGTATAGGGATACAAGTCAGATTTATCAGACTCACCTCTGTAGGGCTTTTTTTCTTTTTTCTTTCTTTTACACTCTACCCTTCCCTCCTCTCGCTTGGCACAAAGGCATGTGTAGTTCTGTGAAGGTCTCAATGGTTTTGATTTGCTTGTCTCCCTCCTCTTCCCCACCCTAACCACTTACCTGAGAGGAAAGATGATGGCAGAATAGGTTTTAGGTCTGACAGTCCCCCTCGCAGGCCATCAGAAGGTGCCATTGCACAGAGTCAACCAGACAATTGGTCACCTTCAGTATTCCAGCTGACTTAACTTCTGCCTTTTAGGAACTATTAACTTTAGGGGAAAGTAATTTGAGATGTGCTATTTATCATATTTTCTCTTGATTCAAAGAAGTTTTAAAAAACTTCTTTGAAGTTTGAAATGTGATCCTATACAGATTATTCTGGTTTCTCATTCATATTGCATATTCAGATAATACACAAAAGAACTAGATTTTTCAAAATTCCCTTCTTAAAATATGACTACACCATTTATAATCGGCATTTATATGTAAATCTGAAAATGCATAGGAAAAACTGAATGAATAAGTGTACTTACCATCCTTTTTGTTACTGATTTTTGAAAACAATTGGATCACCTGAGATAATTTTAAGTCTCTGAAACTTGAAAACACAATATGTATTGCGTAGACAGCTCTTCTCCATCCCTCCAACTACATCCTACTTTTCTGAAACAGGTACACATTCAATTTCATTCACATAAGGACAGCCTTTAGGGCTGGGGTGAGAGGAGAATCACAAGTAAAGCAATCTAAGTGTAATACAAGTTTTGTCCTTCTTTATATAATTATAATAGATTCACCTCAATGTGTCTTTCTTGGTTTTAAAAAGAACCATAACAACAAAAGTAGGATTTACAGTTGTTTGTATGGAAAATAATACAATAATTAATAAATAATAATACAAGAATAAACTTTTTTTCACATACTCCACACTGTAAACCTACTTAGGCCCAACCCTGTATATTAGTTAGATAACTTACCTAATGTGAAACCATCACTGTCAGGAACAGGAAAAGAAGACTTGTGATCCAGGCCTGGTGATCTTTCCACTTTAATCACAGAAGCTTCCTGTGAACGTTCAAAACTTTTTCCAGTCTTCCTCAGTACTTCCAGTAGCTAAAGGAAGGTGTGTGCAGAAGGTAAACTGTACAGATTTGGGAAAACAAATAACTGGAGAAAGGAGGATTACCATTCTAGTGAAATAATATCTTCATTTGTAAAATTCTTTCCTTTCTGTGCATGTCCTCAATATCTTCTATAATAATAAGTGTAATACACTAATTAGACTGGACAGCTGGACGTCATTCTGGATGTCCTTCCGGATGAAGCGGCGGCGGCGAGGCAGAGGCAGTTAGGGGTGATTAGGCAGGCAGGTGGGCAGTTAGGAGCAATCAGGCAAGCAGACAAGTGGGTAGGGGCAATGAGGCAGGCAGGCAGAGGGATTAGGGGTGATTAGGTAGGCAGGCAGAGTGGTTAGGGGTGATCATGCAGGCAGGTAGAAGGGTTAGGGGGCAAGCAGGCAGGCAGGCAATCGAGCGGTTAGGCAGGCGAGCAGTCCCGGATTGCGGGA
>NW_006299705.1:2800682-2812972 GCF_000327345.1 Myotis davidii | reverse complement strand
TCTTTCTTTTATTATTCCTTTTGTTTTTGCCCAGCTAGTGTAATTAGTTGACAGTGGGGAGAAATGAGTACACATACGTATTACCCCTGATATAAATATAACTTTTTCTACATGCCTTTTGTCCAGCAGTAAGCAACAAAATCTATAAAAGCTACCATTACTTTAGAATCTGATCATTGCATTTTTTTACAATATATTCTGTAGAAATAACTCTTAAAAGAAAAGGAGTCCATTTCCACAAAAATTTGCTATATATACTAGTAAAAGGACTGAGATAATTAGATAAACTAGTTTGTTGGTATTAAAATCTCTCAAAATTGTAGCAATTCTCTATTCATGGGGAAAAAGTATATTAACAAATCAATAAGAAAAAATGCAGGACACAGAAGTATTTATAATAATGATATTAATTATGCATAAGAATCAAAAGAGTTCATAAAACAAATGAATGGCCAGGGATTAGGAGTAGTGGGGGAAGGGAAATGGATATGACTAAAGGGTAGCATGAGGGACATCTTTATGGTGATGGAATAGTTCTGTGCCTTCATTGCCAAATCTACACATGTAATCTATAGATATAAAAGCCCAAGTGTCCATCTGACCATCCGACCAGTAGCTATGATGCGCACTGACCACCAGGGGGCAGACACTCAACACAGGAGCTGCCACAACATGCACTGGCCATTTAAAAATAAACAGCACCACAGATCTGGTACCGACAAACCAACACTTGGCTTCCCCCAAGTGGGACAAAGGCCCCACCACCACACCAGAGCAACACCCTTCACACTTTAACCAAATGTCTGTGAAGGTTTTCCCTGCCTCATTTCATTTGATCCTAACAGAAGTCCTGGAGTAGGTGAGACTAGGTGGAATCCTATTTTCTTTTCATTAGCCAGAAAATGGAGATTTAGAAAGCTTAGAAACTTGACCAGACTGAAAAGAAGTAAGAAATGTTGGACCTTCAAAATGACTTCAGGTTTTCTCACTGCACAGAATATAGTCAAACACTGCTATAGTTAAATATTTTACCCTTTGTTCTCCCTGCATGATCTACAATAATAATCTGGTGCTCGCTTCGGCAGCACATATACAATAATAATCTGCTTCGTGTTGATATTTACTGCTGTGTGCTGACAATTACCTGAAAGAGAAACTGGGGTGCTTCACTGGGCTGGAAAAAGTTTAGCTAAATCAAAAAGCAGGTCTAATTAAGTTCATCTATATATAGAAAAGGCTAAGTTGACTCATGCATGCACAGTACATATAAAGCTCTCGCTGGCACCAATTGCACGCATGTGTTTTGATCTGTGATTGTCGATCGTGAATTTGGCTTACACTTTTATTGTAGAGAAAGGGCAAATAACAATACTAAAATGTTTTGATTAATTTCCTTTCAATGTGCACGAATTCGTGCACCGGGTCACTAGTAAAGTGATATAGATCTATACCCAGGCATTATACCAATGTCAGCCTCCTGGTTTTGATGTCATAATTATGTAAAATGTAATCATTTCCAGAAACTGGGTGCAGAATACACAGGCTCTCTCAACATTGTCTTTATAACTTCCTATAAAATTATAAGTATTTCTAAAAAACAGTTTTTTTAAAAGTTGGTGAAGTCCTATAAAATAGTTGGCATACCAAAGTTAAAGGGATGCTCTGCGGTGCTCAGTTTTATGTTGTGATTTTTGTCTCATTGTTTGAAGTTTTTATTTTTTTCCATGTTTTAAGTTTTTTTTTTTTCATGTTAAAGTTGATTGAATATACAATTATTTTAAGTACCTACGTATTTTCCTCATAAGTTATAGAACCAAAAGTACTATAATTTTTCCATGGATTTTCTACCAACTAAATATTTCTTTGCTTTTTTAGTATGTACCCAGAGTTGTGACATCTGCACAACAGAAAGCTGGAAGAACAATTACAGCCCGGATCACGGGGAGATCTGATTTTGCTTCAAAAAACAGAATTAGTAGCAGTTTAGCTATAATGGGAGTTTCTCCTCCCATGAGTTCAGTTGTTGTGGAAAAACATCATCCAGTCACAGTGGTGAGTGCACATTTTGAACCTTTTGTCAAAATCTATGTCCTGAAATTTATAGACCAATAAACACTTAAATGACATGCTGAGAAGATCAACATTCATGATGACTAGTTCTTATTCTGCCTTTTACTATTTTGTCTTTCTATGCTTATTACACACCTGTCTGAATCTGCCTTTCCTCTTTTAAGAAATTAATTTCAGAAACATTATTTCTTCTCAACAGTGTAAAAATGATCAAATACAAAAAGCAACACAATGTGTCGGCCAGAGGATAAAATATAGAAATGATTTCTCATTCATTTTATAAAGAGGCAAAAACTGTTAGTTTATTAACTAGCTATTCATGTAGCAGGTTTTTATTACAAGAAGTACTTCCCTACTTTTAAAATTTTTTAAATTTTTGCTCCTTATTTTAAATTCTTCTTCCCCTTTTTCAATACAATTGTCATCATATTTTTAGTTTGGAAAAAGTTGGTACCTCCATGGAATTTAAGCCAAAAAAACCCAACAAAACAAGTTAGTGCCCCAATTATGCTACTTATTGCCTTTGCAATCATATACAAAACAAGGAAAATAGTTGAGCCTTCTTTTTCTCTTGTGTAAAATGTGAGTCAAAGAGTACTTAGCTCTTACGGTTTATTGTCAGAATTCAGGATTAAATGAGATAATGTTATAGAAAGGCACTTTGTAAACTGTAAAATCAAAAGCAAATAAAAATTGCTAGAAAAGGATACAGGAGCACTATCTGGTTTGGCTCAATGGATAGAGCCTTAGCCTGTGGACTGAAGGGTCCCAGGTTTGATTCCAGTCAAGGGCACATGCCCGGGTTGCAGGCTCAATCCCCCGTAGGGGGCGTGCAGGAGGCAGCCAATCGATGATTCTCTCTCATCATTGATGTTTCAATCTCTCTCTTCCTCTCCCTTTCTGAAATCAATAAAAATATATATTTTTTAAAAGGATACAGGAATACCTTTTCGTTATTTCTTGTACTCAAGAATTACCTCAAAAAGTTTAATTTTTAAAAGTAACAAGATCATATTCCCAAAGAGAAACAGGATTGATTTTCAAAGAGAATTCTCTCACCTTGACCAGTGGGCTCAGTGGTTAGAGCATTGGCCCAAGGCCTGAAAGGTCTCAGGTTCGATTCCAGGTCAAGGGCATGTACAGGAGGCAACCAATCAATGTATCTCTCTCACATCGATGTTTCTCTCTGTCTCTCCCCTTCCCTTCCACTCTCTCTAAAAATCAATGGAGAAAAATAACAGCAATAAAAAACAAAATAATTTTTTTTAAAAAGTTGAAGGCTTTAAAGAGACTACACATGTTTATTTTTAATTTAGATAGCCTTTGTTTTTAGATTAACAATAGAAATTCATATTTTACAGAAAAATAAGGAACTAAAGACTTTTAACGTGTTTCTGAGTTTATCTCACAAGCTGCCCTTTGCACGTGCAGTGCTTCTCCAATAATTGACCATGAATTAGAAAGCCACAACTGCTCCCATTGTTACCTGACTTGGATATGTGACAGACATGATGGCGAGCCTCTCTACAATTTTTCATTTTTCCCAAGAATCAAGATCCAGAATTATCAGAAAGTTATTACTAATAAACCAGTAATCAGGTCTCTGACACTTTAGCGCCATCTGCTGGTTAATTGCTTGCTTCTGGTGCTACTTCATTCTCTACTGGATTTTGTAGATCATGATACCCATGGTAATGTGAATCTATTTCTACAGTTCCTCTTGCCAACCCTCCGCCCCAAAGAAAAATACCTCTTTCAACAGGGTCAGATTAGGTGGTTAGCAACTAAAATTTCATAGTAGTGGCAAGAATATCTCCCATTTGTTATGATTACCCAGTTAATTTATATACAAAGAAATATATAGTATCAAAATATTTAAGATTATTTTTCCATTTCCTTAAAGAGGAGCTCTTATTCTTAAAACAGAATCTAAAATGAAGACATGCATATCTGTATCATAGAGCTTTTGAAATGCATAGTGAATGTTTTGATCAAATATATATAATTTTACTTCAAGTATTTTAGAGATGGCTTTTCTAAGTGGAGACCCTAATCAGAACCTACATGTGCTAGTCAGTGACATGAACTGAGAACTCATCTGCATGACACATCCCTCTGTGGCCTACTGAGAAGCTGTATTGGGTATAATACAGGAAAGCCTTACATGTGTACATATTACACAGATGTATACATGTAATGTGAACTTATGTACATAATACGAACTTGAACATCTGCATGTATAGATGAAGGCAGATGTGTCCTGACTTTAATGCATCAGTGCTCATGTCTCAGATGTTCCTCTGAGCTCGGAGGCAGTGTGCAAGTCCTCCCCTCAACATGTGTCCCTAGTCTCTACTTATTTCTTTATTTAGAAAGTTGTGGTCCATGTGAAGGGAGCACCAGGCCTCTGAGAAGTCCTCCTCATGTGTCACCATAAAAGGTTTAGTCAGTTCCCAGGTGAAATATGACAGGCCTGCTTTATGCTGGTTTGAAGCAAGGACCAGACTGGATTCCTTACATGTTCCCAGGACTGGACTCCACATATCCCAGTGGAGGGCTTGGGGGGTAGGACCCTTCTTCCAGACACCACAAAGTCCCTTTATGCACTTCGCCTCTGTAAGCATAAGATTCCAGCCAGTTAAGTCCTCCTTGAGAAATGAATGCTCCCATGGCTCTCTCTGTGCTCTTCTCACATAAATTACGGGTATTGAGCACATCAGTCTAATTGGCTGTGGGTTTCTTATGGAAAAGGATCACTACTTGTAACCACTACTTCAATTCATTGCTTGACACTTAACAAATGTTGGGTTAAATTATAAATGATAAAATGACATTTAATATGTGTAATTTTATAGGATTATTAAAAAAGATTTTTATCTTTTCAGCAAACCATTCCTCAAGCTGCTGCAGCAAAATACCCCCGGACTATTCATCCTGAAAGTACTACCTCAGCTTCCAGATCTCTCGGAACCAGATCGACTCACACCCAGTCTCTCACAAGCGTTCATTCCATCAAAGTGGTTGACTGAAATGAATACGTTCATATTAAGATCTTTTAAGTGCTCTGGTTTTACCAAGGATTAGAAGTCTTTAGTTTCAAATTTTTCCATATTGCATGAACATCATGGATACATCATGTTCATCTTTTCAGAATTATAAGAGACTTTTTCAAGCCACACCATCCTTTGTAAAATAATATGTAGGATTATTTTAATGTTATTTTTTTAATTTAAGCAATGAAGTAAAACTTTTTTAAATTAAAAAACTGGACTATATTTTTTAATAGGCTCAGCCTGTGGCTGATTATATCATCAAAGTATATAAATCCTGTTTTCTCGACATTATTCCACAAAGCTGAATCATTTCCAAGGTTACTAAGTAAACTTTAAGAGAAGTTTATTTTAAAAATTATTAAAACTAATTGAAACTAAGGTATTTTTATTTTTAAGTGAAAAAGATAAAGACCAAGAGTAGTGATATTTATATCACAGTTTTTTGTGACTGTAGGGTATTTATCTTCATTTTCTAGTAGTCCAGCAATTAAAAACAGGGGGAAATGGCAACACCTATGAATAATTTTTGATGTTAAAAGGAAAAAAATTTACCAGCACAAAAACACAGTTACAGAAACATCAAAAGAAAATTTTCTATTAGAATGATCCTATTTCTGATATTCTTCATTGCCTCTTTGGAAACCTCAGTTTGGAATCCATATTGTTCTCTCTAAACATCCAGTGTCCTGGAGTGGTGTTGCCCTGGGCAACTCGGCAAATCTGCCAAGCCTGCGTAGAGACTTCAATGCTGGCCAATAAGAAGAAACCATCTGGGCAAAACTGACCAAGCAGTACAGAACCAGGCTTCTAATGATTCGTTGCTGGCTGCCTGGGTTAAAGTACTTATGGGTGCATAAAACATGAGTAGATTCTGAAGTATCTGTCTAGGGCCTCAATTTCCGTATTGTTAACAGGAGTGGATAGATTTAATAATCTGAAGCCTCTTCCATTTTGTACATGACCTAGTTCTATGCTCTAATTGTATTGCAGGAAACAGTTTTTCTTACGTCCTTACATTGTTAACAGGACATCAGATATCCCATTTTCTAAAGGGGCAAATCAGGGCTTTTCTGAATTATTAGAAGTATCTGGCCATGTCTTAAAGAGTATTAATTAGATCCTTCTTATGCCAAACTTGTTCTGGGTTCTGGTCCAGCTACTACTGTAGCAAACAGCTCATGGGTTACAACAAACACAAACCAGCAGCACCTCATCTGCTGCCTGTACAGAGGGCAATCTCCTTGCCCCCTTCCTCTCCCTGAGGGCTTCCTCCCCTCCCAGTCCAGTCATGAGGGACAGGCAGGCTCCATTTGCAGTCCACTCATGCAGCCCTGAATTAGCACCCATTGTGGTAAACAGATCAAGTCTTCCTTTCTCCCCGATATGCATAGCCATCCCATCTCTCATCTCTTTGAAAAGAGTATCCTTGAGGTCAAATAAGTTGTGCTTGGTACCAGGTGATGGCCAATATGGTAATTCATCCTGGTCTAGGCTCTCCCTCCGTCGCCATATCACCCCTTTTCCTTCACTCCTGCTCCCCTGAGTTCGCATTCCTGAAAGAAGCAGTGGCACGTAAACTGGCTTCAGGCTCCGCTTTTTTAAGAACCTCAATTACAATTAGGAGCAGTTTTCAGTGTGCAAGCCATAACCATGTTGACAAACTTACGTCAATATTATGAATACTGTAATTAAGAATATTATAAATCTTTTTTAAGTTCTGGAAACTATATGGTATAAAGCATCAAGTAATTAGTGTTAGCCTAAGTTAACATAAATTCCACAATTAAAACACTTCATGCAATAAGAGCATGCATTCATACTTACTTTTCTATGAAGAGGTTACCCAGGCTTGGGTGGGGTGGGGTGGGGCAGGAAGAGGAGTAGCAAAATCAGTAGAAACTGGCCAGACTGAAGAACAATGGAGACAAGACGTTTCACTGAACACCTTTGTTAAAACTTGGGAATCATGTGAGCATGTCCACTGTCCTAAACATAACATTAAGTGGGCCAACGATGTAGAACTATAAATTCATGGTAGAATAACTGGATTGAAATTGCTCATGATATTATTTCTGGCCTTAGAGACCTAGAATCAGAATTTGAGAATGGAGAGACTTAAATTATAATGAATAGGTGCATATAAGCTGCCATAAATTGGTACTTGATTTCATGTTTAATAACTTTCTCAGATTACAAAAATTATACATGTTCATTGTGGAAAAAATTGGAAAATACCAAGAAGTACAAAGAAAATAAAGTCACCTATAATTAAGTCACCAAGAGATAAAAAATATTGGTATACTTCTGGCCTTTCCATACACACTACACATATGTGTTACTTAAAGCCAACAGTGACCGTAATTTCCAAAGCCAGTTTCACTCACGAGAAATAACAGTTAATGAGGTCAATACTATGGACATGAGCCTACAGGCATTCTCCCTTCCTCACCAAACTGCTATGGCAGGGATTTCTCCCATTTTTTATAAAGGAGGAAATTGGAGATTTGGAAATTTGAATATTAGAATGCCCAAAGTTTCATAATTTAAAAATGGCAAAATCACAACTCAAAACCATGTGTATCTTAAAATTCCCGGTTTTCCTGTATGCCATGATGCTGCTCTCACCATGATATTTTTCTAAAACATGAGGTACAAAATCCTCCTATATTATGCCATCATATATGTTACATCAAATGACAGAAATGGGAAAATCATATACAACTTGCCTTAAGCAAAAGCCAGAAGTGTTTTTTGACTTTTCAGTTCAGTGGTTGGGAAGTAGAATGCCACTTTTTCATCTGCTAGGGATCTATTTCCACTATCCTCATAGCTGAAAATCAATCCTGCTAGAGGGACTTCATGGCATTCAAGAGCTGAACGGCAAAGGACTGGATGCTGAGTGGGAAATCATTTAAATACAATTTCTCTAGGCATTTATGAAACTGTATATTTCTTGGGCTTTGAGTTAGTTTCACTTTTGAATTGACGGATCTTTTCTGGAAAAAAATAGCATGACATTTATTATTAATGGCTAACATTTATTAAGCACTTACTATGTGCCAGGCACTATTACACACTTAATCCCACAACAGCCCTTCGCCAGATGCCTTTTTTCCTAGTTAATAAACGAGAACATTGGCACAGCGAGGTTACAGAACATCTCAAGGTCACACAGCTTGTTAGCGTTGGCGTGCAGACATGAAGTTCAGAGCCCATGCCCTGCATCCCTTCAGAACGTGCCTCTAGGCACTCCCCGGGAGTTCTTATGGATACACTTCCCCAGTGCTATGAGGACAATGTCATGGAAAGTAGGCATTGTCCAGGCACTATTCCTTATACTTGAAACTCAATATTGGATCAGGTGTCTGATTTGTGGAAGTATGGTCTCAGCTTCAGGTAAAGCCACAGCATGAAAAAAAATGGCAGATGTTGCTATATTTTGCACGAATGGTTATGATTACATGTAAGTTATAACACCACCTAATTTATTGATAAGTTTTCAAAGCATCTTCCCTGACAAGACAATCTTCGGCAGAGTAATTTTTAGCACTAACCTCAGCTGGCAAAGCAACAGGCTGCCTGCTCTTTCTTTCAACCTGGAGATGACATTTTCAAATGCACTAACTTGCCGTATCCCAACAGGGGCCAAGTAGCCTCTGGAGCGAGACAATTCTTGGTTGTGGAGAACTATCCTTATGACCTAGTTCAGCGTTCCTGTCCCCGTCACCTCCCCGATTCTCCCTGTCCTCCCCGCGCCACCCCACACACACATAAAAATACGCCTGTACTTTTTCAAATGCCCACTTAACACTGAGGACTGAAAAAAACAGAACAAGTACTCATTGAGTCACTCACCAAAGAAGCTGCCCATGCTGACTGAAGCCCAGTGAATCCCAAGCTGGGACCGTTGCTGTTCAGGGCAGTGTCTCTGCCAATGGTCCCCTAACAAGGGACCAGGAGTGTGTGTCTATTGAAAACTGTCACTCACCAGCTAGTTCTTGGAAACCTGTGTGGACCAGGTCTTGGTACAGGTGCCTGACCAGCACGGCCTGCATCATCAGGGCCCCATGCAGCCAGATGAGCAGAGCCCTGTGGCCGTGTTCACGGAAGCTGTCCTGTCCTGTGCCACACACACAAGGTGAGAGGCAAAAACACCACCTGCTGCTGCTGTCTCTCTGTGCCTGGGACCTCAAGTCTAACTGTAACTCCTCTGCGGCTGCTCTTCTGGTGATGGTTAGATCAAAGCCCCAGGGGAGGAGAGCCCTTCCAGCTGCCCCCACTGGTGCTGCTTTAGGGCGACCAGCGTGGGGACTCACGCCAGCACTGGCCATGCACTCACTGTGCTTGACACAGCCCAGAGGAGCGGACTCAAGATTTCACAGCCGCATCCCTGCCCTGCGGAAAGGGACAATCTTAATGAGACATGGAGCTTTTTAAACTCAAATTTAAAGTGTCTATACCACCTGGGGATCTTGTTAAAATGCACGTTCTGACTCAGTCATTCTGGGGTGACGACCTGCGTGTCTAAGAAGCTCTCGGGTGCTGCTGCTGCTGCTGCTGCCCATTACCCACACTCTGAGCAGCAGCAGGTAGCAACCTGACACTCCAGTTTCTGGTGGAAGTCTGCATTCCCTCCCCTCTCTGGACCAGTGAGTGCTGGGCAAATACTAGTACTCCCTGGATACCTAACCCCTGAGAAGTGTGGGGGACGTGCTGGGATGTGGAGATGAGAAGCCACTGCCATTGCAGTAGGAGGTCACAGTCACAAACACAGGACAGGCTTCTGGCTCAGTGGAGTGTGTGCCCAGGAGCTGGGCCTGAGCTCGGGGAGGAAGTTCATGGGACAGACTGTTGGAGGGACTGGTGTTTCAGGGAGAGCGAACTGTGCACATAAAGAACGTACTCTAGGTGAACACTCTGATCTTGCCCTTGCCCAAGTAATTTTCCTTAAATACCATCATTAACATGCCATGCCTCTGTTCAAAAGTCCACCAACTCCCTGGTGCCACTACCAGAATCACAATATAAGTGGATTGTGAATGTTACTGTTATCATGCCAACGAGGGTACAAACTGCATCAAACATGTGCCATGGCTTACTGAGCCGATGGACCCTCACCTGGCAGAGGTAGGCCCCGTGTAGGCACTCTGCAGTGTTGGCCTGAAACATTTTAAACGCCCCCTACTCTATGGCAAGTGCTCAGAGGGCACACTGTATTTCCAAACCATTTCTTTAGGCCAAGAGCGCTTTCCAGAAGACAGCTTTCCTAAAGACTTCACAGAACATATATGTCTAATTAGCAACAAAGGAGAAATAACAAAGAATTCTTTTCAGAAACTATAGTCAATATTCAATATTTTCCCTTTTTTTCACATGAAAATGTGTCCTAGAATTAGCCATAAAAAGCACCATCACTTGTGGTACAAGTAGCACGGGGTCAGGGGATGGGCTTCTGTGTCTACAGTCCCCAGCAACCAGCAGTGCAAGTCAACGGTAGCATGGGGCTTGTTCACATCTCATGATACCCACATATGGGAATTTCTATAAGTAGAAAGTTTTCCCAAGGCAAGTGTTGGCTTCTTTGTTTATAAAGTTAATTGGTTGATTAATGCCAAACAAGCTTTCTATCTTTCCTAGGTTTGGGCCAAATCATTAAAAAGCAAAGCTAAGGACTCCAGCTGACGTGACCTCACTAGTTCTGACAGCTGGAGTCTTGGCATCCTCTGAGAGAGCCCTGAGTCTGTGTCCCTGGCACTTACCTGGAAGATCTGCCACAGGAAGGACTGCTGTTCCCGACACTGAATGCCTCTGCCCACATCACCTGGGGGTGCTCACCTGACCACTGCTCCTCGATGGCTCTGATCTGGTCATCTGTGAAGTTCCTTGCTCGGGCCGGCCTCTGCCACTCGCTGGCCTTCAGCCGACGATAAGCCAGGTTCCAGAGGAGACGGTCAATATGCCTGGTCTCCTGGCTGTGATCTTGCTTGAATGTCAGAGGAGAGTTGGTTGGTGCGTCCCTGGTGCTCTCACCATGCTTCTAAATTGAAAGTAATGGTATCAAATGATTTTAGATATTTTCTGCTTATTGCCTTATTTCAGAGCAATTATTTTCAGATATAACTGGTAAGGGGTAACCAGGACGACCTTTTCAATGTTATCTATCATTGGATCATTTTTGTCATTCAAGATGGAGACAAAAAAACGAATCCCTTAATAGGGCGCTGTTATCAGAATGTCCACAAGAGAGCACTATTGCTACTACTCCCTTACTAGGGAGCTGTTCTCAGCAGGTCCATCAGACACTGCAACACCTCCCTGCAGGCCAGAGCCCTCTAGGTCTATCCTGGGGTTTTCTTTTCAGACTGTCAGATTCATTTCTACCGCGCTGTTCTCAGAATGTGAGTACTGTCTGCCTGACACAGGAAATGTGAGGGATGTTACAGTGTTGTGTCCCTTGCTTCTGTCGCAACCCACTATTTCCCCACCCCCAAAGAAAACAGAGGTGATGCCTTGGCTAAGGAAATGTCACCACAAAAAATGCATTTTTAATATATCGTCCTTCCTTGCCTCTCTCCAGGCATAGTATCTTTCTGCTTTTATGAGCATGTCCACAACAAGGCTGTGGTTGCTCTGGGAGGCCACCGCCAAGGCAGTCTTCCCTTGCTGAAAGTTAAAAATGAAAGTGTCAGGTGGGATGGCCTAGTACTAGGCGGTTCTCAACCTGTGGGTCACGCCCTCTTTGGGGGTCGAACGACCCTTTCACAGGGGTCGCCTAAGACCATCGGAAAACACATATATAATTACATTACGATTCAGAACAGTAGCAAAATTACAGTTATGAAGTAGCAACGAAAATAATTGTATGGTTGGGGGTCACCACGACATGAGGAACTGTATTAAAGGGTCACGGCATTAGGAAGGTTGAGAACTACTGGGTAGGTAGGCGCTCTAGTTTTAGAACAAGGGAGCCTGGGTTCAAGTCCTAACCCTACTGCTTCCTTGCAGGGTGAACCTGGGCTAGTCCTTAGCTGCTCTCCATCTCAATAACTACTTCATGGTGTCGGGGTGAGAGGTATATAAGATAATGTATGTAATGCCCTTAGCATATGTCATGCATGACACATGTAAATTGTCCAAGAAATGCTAGATATTGATCGTGTCTGGTGC
>NW_006299705.1:2786542-2800651 GCF_000327345.1 Myotis davidii | reverse complement strand
GGAAAGAGTTTGGGCTAGGGACTCACGATCAACAAGTAATATTTTACACGTGCTCTACCAATGAGAATCCAAACGTTTCTCCAATACCCCCCGGGTTCTCCCTGGCTCACTGCCCTGGGATGTGCTCAGCAAATAAATTACATGATTGTACCTTTTCTCCTCCAAAGGCAGACTTGACCTGTGGCAGAGGCTTTAGTAAGTGGCCATGCCCCCACCCTTCCATAGCCTTTCCTTCCTTTCTTCTATAGGAAGAGACCTCTTGGTTTTAGCTGGGCACTTGGACACTCCAAACAATTCCTAGTCTCCCTTGTACTGAGTTCTGGCCAGCGGTACATGCAACTTCTGGGAAGTATCTTTAAATAGAGGAGGGATATCACTCTCCTTCCTTTCCTCCTCCTCCTGAGTGGAATGCTGGCATGGCGGTAGGAGCTTCAACAGCCACCTTAGCCCAGGAAGCAGAAGCCGTGCGTTAAGAAGGGTAATAAGACAGAAAGGGGCTAGATTTTATTAAAAGTAATATCACTCATGACAACATGACTAATTCATAGCACAGAATTCAGCTTGCTGGGCTCCTAACTAGAATTTGTTTTCTATTATATCATATTACCTCTAACCAAGGATGAGGGTTGAAATCTTAACCAAATAGTCTGATAAATAAGGGCTATTCTAGACATAATTTGGGGCAGGAGTGGCCTGGAGCTGATATGGTGCCTTAGATAAATTACAGAAGGCACACCTTTGTCAGGATGGATAGAGCTCAAAGCCAGGCACACAGCTTTGCAAGCAGTGTACTCTAGATGTTTCCCCCTAGATTTTATGCAGTACACAATCTAGATGTCTCTATACTTTATTTTCCTGAGCAAAAGGGGGCAGTTCCCTTTGTTTTGCCAACGACCCATGAAAAATTTGCTCGAGAATCCTGACAAAAATTAAAATGAATGGTCAGACATAACTCAAGAAGAAGTTCCAATCACAGGAACATATGTTTCTATGCTTAGGGATCCAGAAATTTATCCCAATAATTCTCTCACAGCTGACTACTTGCAACTCCCAGAATCCCAAATGATTTGGTTATTAGGGCAGGCACTAAGACCCAGGTGAGCCTAAAAATTAGAGCTGAAAGTAATCAGCTTCTAATCGAAAGAGACAGTAATGAAATTAGGAAGAACTGCACATTGCAGGCATTTAGCAAGCCTTTAAGTATACATTGTCTAAATTCTGGCTTGTAAAGCCATTTGCAACACCGTAATTAGCCTATTTGGGGAAAGCAGCATTCTGAGAGCCAGTTTTAAGGCTCATAAAAAACCTTCCCTGGGCCTGGCCAGCATGGCCAGGTTGAGTGTCGACCTATGAACCAGGAGTTCACGGTTGAATTCCTGGAAAGGGCATATGCCCAGGTTGAGGGCTCGATCCCCAGTGTGGGGTATGCAGGAGGCAGCCAATTGATGATCCTCTCACATCAACGATGTTTCTATCTCTCTATCCCTCTTCTTTCCTCTCTGAAGTCATTAAAAATACGTATTTTTTACAAAGAAACCCTTCCCCCGGAGTGTGTGCTGCAGTGGAAATCCAAACACTTATGCCATTGAGGGTGGAGGGCCCTCGGGGAGCCTTGTGATATCTCAGGCCCAGAGAACAGGTTTCTGGGAAAGTCAAATGTATACCAAACCTTGGCTCCTTTTTTCCCATCCAGGTCTTAATTGAGTCAGAAACAGTCACTTATCTTTGGTAAAAATTGTGGGAGCAGATAGAAAAGGTAGCTTTTATTTATTAATTCAATATATGTTTGGTGCCAAGTATATTCTAGGCCCTGAGAGGAAAGAGAGAGGAGGAGAATGGGAAAATCAATTGTGAGGTCTAGTAAACTGTGGGTTATTCTGAAAACAAAGTCAAGTCGTAGTATTAACAGTGTTTACTCAAATAGCCAGTCCACTAGCACCAAGGGACCCAACACGAAGTCCCTGCAATGCTATATAGATTCTCCACCCCCGAAGACTGCCCTGGAGGTGTTATGTATTAATGAAAAAGTAGAATAAAGAACAAAAAGAAAGCATAGAAAAATACTAACACTAAATGTTAATACTAATCCTAAATGTTATTAGAAACTAATGGGCTACAACTCGTGAGGTGCCACCTCAGTCATGGAATTATGGGTGGTTCTGTTTTCCTTACGCTTTTCTGTTTTCCGGATTGTCGTCAGAGGAACTGTATTATTTTTATTGTCAGAAAAAAAGAGTTAATTTTAAAAAGTGACATACAGAGAAGAGTAAAATAGCATATCACTACTTCCCATCCTGAAAGTGTAAAATGTGTGATTCGGAAGTAGAGTAGGGTGATTGCACTGGGAATTAGGGATATGCCGAGCTGGTGAACCGTCTGGGAGAAGACAAGACGGGAAAGCACCGGACAATTGAGCAGCCAGGAGCCGTGGCTTTGAAGACAGGCTCTTACTATGTGTGTGCCCCTGCTGTCATTAACATTTCTCAAATCTTGTCTTAAAAAGTAGGGTTTTTTGTCCCCTTCACAGAAGACATGTGAGGATTGAAGGAAGATGGCGTGTGTGAGCAACTCACAGGGCTGCCACCAGGAGTCTGTAGCTTTTCCCTCATTCAGTAAAGCTGGAACCTAATGGACAGTCATCCCGCCACCATCCAATGGCTGAGCCTGCATTCCTTCATCAAACAAGTCCCCAGAATAGCCAAAAGGTGGCAGCAACCCAAATGTTCAAATAAAACCCTAAAATGCAAATCAACCGAACGGCGGAACTGACGGTCGCTATGACGCGCACGGACCACCAGGGGGAAGACGCTCAATGCAGGAGCTGACCCCTGGTGGTCAGTGTGCTCCCACAGCCAGAGTTCTGCTCAGCTGACAGATGGGTGTCAGACACCCGGGCTGATGGCTGGCGAGCACAGCTATGGCAGGAGCTTCTCCCATGAACACCCGCTGTGTACCCAGGCCCAGCGGGGATAGGATGAGCGGAAGTGGCTTGGCACCCAGCCCAGGCTCAGGCTTGGGCTCCTCCCTGGCCACATGCCACTTCGTGCACTACTTTGTGCTGTGCGGGATCGTTATGGACAGCAGACTGGAGCCCAACGAACTAGCGGGTAAGGCTGGGCTGTGGTGGTGTGGATGTCCACGATTCCCGCAGGCCAGGCCGAGGGACCCCACCAGTGCACGAATGCACTGGGCCTCTAGTATACAATAAAAGAAATTCTAACACATGATACAACATGAATGAATCTTGGGGACATTATGCTAAGTGAATAAGCCAATTACAAAAGTCAAGTACTGTAGGAGTCCACATATATGAAGAGCCTAGAGCAGTCAAATTTATAGAGACAAAGTAGAGTGGTGGTTGCCAGGGCCTGGGTAGGGAGGAAGGGAGGAGGAGGAAATGGGCAGTTGTTCATAGAGCTTCAGTTTCGCAAGATGAAAAGGTTCTAGAGATTGGTTGCACAACAGTGAGAAGGTACTTAACAATACTCAACCGCACACTTAAAAATGATCAAGATGGTAAATTTTGTTTTGTGTATTTTACCATTTAAAAACTTTTTAAAATAAAAAGTTTAGACATGCATGAGTATGTTTATTGCAGCTCTGTTTATAACAGTAAAAGCTTAGGAACAACTTAAATGGCCATCAGCTGAGGACTAAATTACCATATGCCCATACCACACTCTATTATGCACTTGTGTAAAAAAGGATGAACTCTCCACGTACTAATATGGGACCATCACCACTTTATATTGTTAAAGCAAAAACGCTACATGCAGCACAATATGTAGAGGTATGTCACCACTGTGTAGAAGGACAGAGGAATAAAAGAAGAGTAAAATATATTTATGTTTGCTTACCTATGCAGAAAGAAACTCTAGAAAGAACAGAGAAATGTATGATAATGGATACATATGTCAAGGGTAGTATGGGATCCAGGCAAACAGGGACAGGGGTGGGCGGGAAATTTTTACTGTCAAACCTTTACTAATTATATATATTGCACCAGAAGAATCTGTAATCTTTTCAAAAAATTAATAAATAATTTGAATTTTAAAAACACATTTTATTGTTCAGAGTAAAAATTCTTACTGATTTATCTTGGGATGTTTTGCTATCAAGACAAAGGTTTCTCTAGTTTGTGTCCATTTCACAAAGGCTATGCTGCTGCTCAAGGCTTCCAGCCAACAGGGCGTTCTCAGCAACCATCGCAGCTGCACAGAGTGAAGTCCATGAGGTTACCTTATCCACAGCCTTCAGATCACAGCCTGCCTTCAGCAGGGTTTCCACCACATCCACGTTTCCAAGGTTGGCAGCTACGTGCAAAGGAGTCTGCTGCCTCTGCCATGAGAAATTTCAAAACTGTGAGCCAAGCTTGTTAAGTAGGGGAAAAACTTGCATAGTGACAAGACAAAGGGAAAATAGTGTTCTATATCAGCATCAGGAAAAACAGATAAGATCGCATATTCTTAAGTACGCACAGGGACATTCATGGCAGTACTGTTTATGACAGTGAAAAACGGATAGGAAGTTGCATGTTTAACAAGGAGACTCATTAGATCAATGGTTCCCAACCTTTTTCTGGCCATGCCCACCTAAGCATCTTTAATATCCTGATGCGCCCCCCTCCCCGCCCGTGACATATAATTCTTATTATTCAAAAAGTGAACTCCTATTCACGTGGAGGAAGCCTAAAAGGCCATTAACTTGGTCTAAACAAGCTTCCAAAGAACATGGCATCCATGAAAGAAAAAAATAAAAGAAAGGACAGTTGAAGTACTGAGGAAGAAATCACTAAGAAACTGTTAAAAAAAATAATAATGTGAAGTGATATGAAAAAATAGCAAAGTTTCAGAACATATAATAGAGAGCTGAAATGCATAAATATGTCACAATATATATTTTACACACTGTATATGAGGCCCCTAGAACCATAAGAAATGCACAAAATTCACTGTTAATAACTCATTCTCCAGTTGCCCCCCTTCAAAATCAAATTGCCTCCCTGTGGAGCATGTGCCCCACATTGGGAACCACTGCATTAGATGAACTATGGAATGCCCATATACTGGAATAGTAGGCAACTATTAAAGATAGATTTTAAAAAGTGATTTCAATATGAGGTGCCTAGAACATTCAGGTTCATAGGGACGGGAAGTAGAATGGTGGTTGCCAGGGGCTGAGGGGAGGAGTCTGGGGAGTTACTATTTAATAGAAATAGTGTTTCAGTTTGGGAAAGATGAATGGTTGTGATAGTTGCACAACAATGTGAATATACTTAATGCCACTGAGCTGTACATTTAAAAATGGATAAAAAGGTAAATGTTATGTGATGCATATTTTACCACAATAAAAAATAGTTTCAAATATTATTTTTTTAAAATAGAAAAAATACTTACCGTTAAAAGTCTTAGGAAACAAGGAAACAACATTGTATTTAGCTGAGCTCAAATATATATCTATATGTGAAAATACATCCATGATCTTAAGAGTGATAATATCTAGATAGTGGGATCAGAAGTTACCTTTATTCTCCATCCTCTTCTATTTTGTAAATTTCCTGCATTGTAACATATAAGAGACTATAGGACTTCTCATTTCTTTCTGGAACAATCATTTTCCTATTAAGAGGATGAGAGTGTCTCAAAGAATATCTGAAATCATGAGCAGCCACCCACCTTAATCTAACACCCAAAATACTGCTGATGTGAAACCTTTCTAAAATACTGGGACAGAATGTTGGTTGTGATGTAGCTCCGCCACAAAACCAGAGAAAGGAAGCAACTTCCCCAGGTTACACAGCTGGGCAATCATCGAGCCCAGGACTCTTCCTACCAGCACACAGGCCAATGATCGTAGGGCATTCCCATAATTAGTATCAACGTGCACTTATTAAAGACTCTTGGATGGCTGCGTGCCCCTCAGGGGGATAATCACCCCAGACATTGCATTTACACTGACAAACCTACCGCAGGCCTATCCAACGTGGAAGGGAGACACACGTGTAAAACATCAAATCCTCGTAAAATCTCATGTGACAGTGCTGCTGTAAGTCTGAGGCAGGAGATGCGCCAAAATGCTAACAAGAGTTCTCCTTCTTTGGGGAGATTACAAATAAATTTTAAGTTTTTAGCTTATTTATGTTTTCTTATTTTCATATACTAAATGCATCCCTGGTCTAACAACAAATTAAAACAATCAAGTCTGGCTTTATACCTGGATGGCAGCTAGCATACCCTCCTTCTCTGGAGTGGATCTAGTAGGAAAGGGCATTAACATAGCTGCGCACATACGTATATTTAAGAACAAGAGGAGCTTTTCTTCCCCCAAACTTTTGGGATAGAAGATGGGGAAGGAGGCACAGAAGGGCAATGGTCTCCATCAGCTCAGGGCACAGGTGAACTCCGAGGAGAAGATGACAGAGATCTGAGTGGATGCCCTGGGTGGGCAGATGTGCAGCAGGTTAGCTGGCACGCCCACCCACCTGGCCGGATCCACCCCAGGGCACAGCCCAGGCTTCTCTGGGATGAGGCAGCCAGAAAGGCAGGGGGAGCCCAGAGGTCTCTGTCCTCAGGGTTCTGGGAGGGCTCCTCTCCTGAGAGCTTCCCTTCCCATTCCCTCCCAGCAGCTCCTGGGAGAGGGCAGCCGCCTGAGGGCAGGCCCATCCCCACCCTCTTCACTCTCCCACCCCAACCTGTCCACTTCCAGCCAGAGATGGATTCCTTTTATGGGGTATTCGATGCTGCTCCCCTGGATTGAAATCATGGTGATTTTTATTCCAAGATTTTGCCTCTGGGCTAAAATACTGTCTATAATATAGAAACAAAGCTTCCTTCTTGTGGCAAAACCCCCCCTCCCCCGCCCCCAATTACAACATCTCAACTGGGGGCGGAGCTTTTCATTTAAAGAGCCTCTGGGAACTTACCTCTGAGCTACTGATCATCTATCAGAAACGCCAGGCCCATTAAATAAACATACTGGCAGAGCCCCATTTGTGTGTTTGAAAAAGACGAAGTATTTGTGTGCAGGTTACAGAGAAAACAAGGATAAAATGAATGTGCACATTCCTCTCAGGACATTGTAGAGCACCTTGAACTTGATCAAAACTACCCCTAAACACACACTGTGTTGAAACATATAAGAGACACTCCAGGTTCTGACTTGCCTGACTTACCTGATTTAAGACGTCAATGTCATGCTGTGCACTTAATAAGCTGTTGACCAGGCGATGTGGTTGTTGATAACAGCTAAATGAAGGGCGGGCACCTTAGGCTACAGAAAGAAACAAAGATTTCAAATACAAACATTCTGGCTTCCTCCTTCATATAAAAAAGTGACTCATTTCTGCAGACCCTTCCTAATACTCTGAGTACCGACTTGCCCAGCACAGGGATGACCCCTAGTCCGTGCTCAGCAGTCATCTCCATCCCAAGGCTGGGCAGCAAACCTGCTCACCAGCGACCAGCTTCTCCCTTCATTCGTTCTAGAACTATACCCTGAAGCCCAGGCCCTCTTCAGGAGACTAGGGACTGAGTGGTGAGCCTGACCCATTCTCAGGAATCTTCCAATCTAGTGGGGGAAGCAAATATTAACTGCTGTTTGTTTATTTGTCTGTTTTTTAGTCACAAAATAAATACACAATTACATGTTATGGTAAGGGCTTTGGAGGAAAGTAGAGAGTAGCAGGAGAGCATATGTGGGAGTGGGCAGAGGGTGATCAAGGGAAATGGGAGACAGATGGGGCTGGAGGGGGCAATGAGAAGGGAAGGCTTTCTGCACAGGCCCCATCTGCTCAGGAGGAACCTTCCCTCTTGACACACTGAGCACGAAAAAAAAGAGAGTAGGAACAAGTATCCCCCCTCCCAGGGAGTGGGCAATGTCCTTCCTGCTGGACCACCGGCCTTGCTGGGGCCCAGCCCCTCCTGAGGAAAAGGAAGCATCTCGGGATGGGCCAGGCAAGTTCAGGGCCAATTCCTCAACGCCCTTCTCCAAAAACTACCAGCCATGGTTGAAAGCACATCGCTTCTCTGGAGTTAATACAACAAATAGTAATGGTTAAGCAAGATCCGAGGAAATAATATTCTCACAGGAGGAAAGAAAAACAGGGTGAAAAATAGCGGAATGTTTCCCATCTAATTCCAACACAGAGAACCTTTGTAAGTTGTACCAAAGCCAATTCAAACTTCAGAAAACCAAAATCAGCATAAAGGATTGACTTTCAAAAGAAAAACAAGATTGTTCCTGAAGGAGGGAAAGTGATCTTTCTCCTTCCTATTGACAGCAGCTTACTCATTTGCCCAGACTGATGAATTTAATACAAGAAGAATGGCATCTCTAGACACATAGCAAATATAAATGTTTAAACCACATAGACTTCATTTTCTCCAGGAACTTCAATGACTTTCTAAATTTCATTCCTCGGATTTTATTTCTCAAGATTAAGACTCAGTCTCCAAAAGAAGTCAGCCAGCCTTCCCAGAAAGAATCCCTTCTTTGTGAGCACCCGTCCCCACCGCGTATCTGGGAGGAGCATCTCCCACAGGCCAGCCTCCCAGCGCCACCACCAGAGCCCGAGCGATTGGAATAGACTCACCGTCACATTCTGGTGCAGATCAGCGTTCTCCCCAAGAAGAAGGCTGGCACGGGCTGTGTGGCCATTCTGGGTTGCTATCTGCAAAGCACTGGTATTGAGCTGCAAGAAACAGGTGGAAAGGGCACAGACGGCTTCCCATTAGAATCCAGCATGCTTTCTGGCATTCGTCACATGGCAGTCAATTAATTCAATGAAGTGGTATGACTATTTAATAAAGAAAATCCAATGTGTTTTGATAATTTGGGGAGGTTCTGTGTTGCTTCTACATGTTTTCCACTAAAGAGTCAGAGGAATACATGCCTCAGGCAAATACGGGTTAAATCTCAGTTTCCCTTCTCCAGGAAGCACAAAGTAGACTAGAGCCAAGTCTTCTCTCTATACACCCTGCAGCCCCACCCCGCCCCCTTGAGCCAAAATAGCTGATGTGGTATTGGTCCCAAGAAATGCCTCAGCACTCTCCTGCCTCCTTGCCTGTTTGCTAGCAGCTCTCCCCTTTGCCAAAGCTTAGCATGACCGATACTGAGGGAACGCTGCAGCATTCCTCATGGGCCTTTTTCTCAACCCCTTTAGCACTTCCTCCCCTCCACTGCCAGCAGATGCCTCTTACAGCTCCCTGTGCTCGAATGTCTTCACTCAGTGCCCACGTTAGATGTCAACCTGCTTTAGGTCAGGGCCTACTCTTGACTATCCTGCCATCTTCCACAAGGCCTAGCAGGTGCCTTGCAATAATGCAAGGCCAACACATAGCTATTGTTTAATTCATTGTAAGTTTGCTACTCGGTTTTTGGGCCCACGGATGCTTAGGAGAGTATGTTTTCCTAAAATGGCTGCACAAGTATCTCCTCTCCCACATGCTCTTCTGCAGCGTGACCCTGCCACTCCCCCATCAAGCAGTGGAGTTTATTTCTTCGCCCCCTTGAATCTGGTTAGACCTTGTAACTGCTTTGACTAATAGAATATGGCAGAAGTGACAGCGTGCCAGTGCCAGGTGCGGCCCCTACCTGGCCTGGCAGCTTCTGCTTCCTACCTCGTGGAAGACAGTTGCCACGCCGTGAGAAGACCAAGGCATATGGAGACACCACGTGCTGGTCCTCTGCCAGGCATGCGAGTGAGCCACTGCGGACACCCACCTCAGTTAAGCCTTCAGATGACTGAAGGCCTGACTGACATCTCACTGCAACCACATAATAGACCTAGAGTAAGCATCTCCAGCTGGGCCCGGTCAACCCTCAGAGCCACAAAAGATAATAACGCATTGATTTAAGCCACTGCACTTTGGGTTGGTTTGTTATGACGCAATAGATAAGTGGAACAGATGCTAACAGGAAAAATACACATTCTGACCAACTAGTGTAGCATGAGTTGACATCAAATGCCTTTGTAACCTTGGATGAGTGGCCTCTCAGATATGGGCCACTTTGTCCTCCTCTATAGAAATGACATTACCACCTACATTGGTTTTTTATTGCTATTATTAGCAAAGCACCATAAACTTGGTGGCTTAACCAATACAAATGTATTATCTTACTGGTCTGAAAGTCAGAAGTCTGAAATGGGTCTTACTGGGCTAAAATAAAGGCCTTTTTGGAGGCTTTCAGAAGAATCCATACCTTGGCCTTTTCTGTTTTATGGAAGCCACTCACATCCCTTGGTCCACGGCCCCCTTCCTCCATCTTCAAAGCTGGCAAGGGTGCGCAGAGTCCTTCTCATATTGCCTCCCTCGGACCTCTTTGCCACCTCCCTCGTCCGCTTTAAAGGACCCTTGTGATTACATCAGCATCGACTAGATAATGCAGGATACTCCCATTTTAAGGTCAGGTGACGAACAACCTTAATTCCCTCTGCAACCTAAATTTCCCTTTGCCAGGTACCATAACGTACTCACAGATTCCCAGGATTAGGTTGCGGGGCCATTGTTCTGCTTATCACACCACCCTATCGCTTTCTCTCAAAACACAGCAAGACTGGGACAATAAATGAGCTAGTGAATGTGTATAGTAATCATAATTATAATCTTATTCACTTCACAAAAAATTATTGCACACTTTTTCTGTGCCGGGCACTATGTTAAATATTGGGGGGGTTTGAGGAGACTGACAAGATCTCTGTGGGAGTGGGCTAAATAAATTGATCTATAGATTCATAGATTGGTAGATCAGTCAAGAATGAATTTATTAGACTCTAGATGTTATTAAAAGACTAATATCAGCTAAGGATAAGTGCTACAATGAGAAGTAAAATAGGACTGGATGACTACTTTCCAGTAAAGGATCAAGAAAGACTTCTTGGATGGGGTGACATTTAGACTGAGATCAGGAAGATCTGAAGCAGAAACAAGTTTGTGAAGAACCCAAAGCCAGGGACCCTATAGCAGTGGTCGGCAAACTGTGGCTCTCAAGCCACATGCGGCTCTTTGGCCCCATGAGTGTGGTTCTTCCTATGCCTTAGGAGTACCCTAATTCAGTTAATAACAATGTACCTACCTATATAGTTTAAGTTTTAAAAATTTGTCTCTCAAAAGAAATTTCAATCGTTGTCCTGTTGATATTTGCCTCTGTTGACTAATGAGTTTGCCGACCACTGCTATAGAGGAAGAGCTGTGGGCGTCTGCGGCATTGTACCGTGAGGTGCCCCAGGCACAGTGCATAGGCCTCCAGACCTTTCAGAGCCAAAGAAATATCTGAAATCTTTAAAAAAAAAAGTTCCAAGATACCAAAAGAAAACCACGAAATTGAAGTAAATAAATATTTAAGTGACATATTCATACTTCATTGATTGTTAAATGAAATATTCATAAAATATTCATTACATTTGTAAGCAATTTGTAGGTTACATTTTTTCACCTTCCTGAAATTCCCAAGTATGAACAGAGGTCTTAAGAAATCAGTCATAAATTAGGGGAGTTTACCATATCCAAATAATTATGAAAGCGCAAATAAAAGAGCCTTTAAAAATAAGTTTCAGGAAAAAAAATTATTTGATGTGAAATGTGGGGCAATTTAAATCTGTTTAATAAGATGTGAGGAGAGGACCCCCTCTCCTCACTTCTACAGAAGTAGACTTCTACAGAAGTCTCTACTGGACCCAGGCAGTGAGTACGGCCTGAAGAGAGCCTATTGCCCAAACTCTGGGCAGTCTCTCCATCCAGCACTAATGGAGGAAGTCGACCATCAGCTAAATCCATAATCTACTTCAATTACCTCCTCAGCAATGACTCAACCCTTTACCACCACCACCCCCCCACTCCCCCTGGTTGGGAGTGGGGACACAAAAGCAATCTCCTGGAGACCAAGACTAATCAATGTCAGCGGGGGAAGAAGCACTTCCAAGAGCGTACACAGTAATCACCTACAGATGTGAAAGCAAAATGAGTCTAGCGTGTCCCGTGGGTAATGTGCGTCCATGCTGCTGGCTTCTTGCATCCACTGCCTGCTTCCCTGCAGTCCTCACTAGATTGGGCAGAGGCAGGTATGGAACGCCAGTGGGGGCTGGGACTGTAGATCCAGGAAGTATGTTAATAAGCTCAGAGGAAAAACTCAAGATAACATAAAAGCTGAAAAATGGACTCAGGACAATTTCCAGACCGCCTAGATGAGGCCAAGACCATAAGAATGTGGAAGACGTGGGGCCTGCAGCTTCAGGCGGGGAGAAGTGAGCTTGTAAAAGACATTACAAAGCCACTGTAACATCTATGTTAATGCATGAGGCTTATTTCCCCCTTTTAGATCATCCCCTTAAAATAATTTCTCTGCCCTGGCCGGTGTTGCTCAGTGGTTGGGGTGTCATCCCGTGCCCCAAAGTGTCTCGGGTTTGATTCCCAGTCAGGACACATACCCAGGTTGCAGGTCCAATCCCTGATTAAGGTGTGTGCATTTGGCAACCAATCAATGTTTCTCACTCACATCGATGATTCCCTCTCTCCCTCTCCCTCTCTCGCTAGAATCCATGAAAAACATCCTCAGGTGCTTTAAAAATAAATAATTCCTGAAACTTGGGTGGAAGAAAAGTGACCAATTGCTTTTCAAGAGAGTCAAATAAATGTATATGCCTGCCAGCAGAATAAAAGGGTACAAAGTAGTACCAGTTTGGGACTTTATCCTCTAACACTTCTGAAGAGGAAGTGTTTATCCGCTGTGCAGATATGGAGAGATCCCCAAGATCTATGGCAATTTAAACAAAACCAGGGTGCAGAGCAGTATATATGGCTACCATTAATGTGGTGTCGGTGTGTACATGTGCGTGTGTTTAACCACATTTTCCATGTAAGATTAAATAAATTATTAATAATGTTAATTCTGAGGCGGTGAGATTTCAAAGCTGAGGTGGAATAAGACATTTTCCATTATGTGCCTTTTGGTACTATTCAAAAGTTTTTGTTATTTTCATTATAATTTAAATAGGAAAGGAAAGTAAAACCATCGACAGACAAGGCCACAGCAGTGGTCAGGAGCTCAAGCACGTGAGCTGTCCCCTTTGCACTGCCATTAGCTCGTCATGTGATCCTGCATGACTTCCTTAGCTTTTCTAAATTCCAGTTTTCTCAGCTAAAAAATGAAGATCGACGTCAAAGGCTCTTAGCACCAAAGTGTTTTGTATTCACAGGAAGGCACCTTCCTGCCTTCTCCAGGCTCCAGACTGACCCCTGGGCTTGTACACAATTAAAAAAAATTTTTTTTGTCAACCCTGACTATGGGTTGACAAAAACCAGGCACGCACTAGTCGGCAGGGTGAAAACAAAGCAAAATAAGAGTGTCTCTGTATTTGAGAAGTAACAACTATCTGCTCCTTTTGCCCCATTTTCAATTATTCCTTCCCCAAGTAAATAGGGAGAGCCCTGGCCAGTGTTGCTCAGTTGGTTGGAATGTCGTCCCATACACCAAAAAGGTGGCAGGTTCAATTCCCAGTCAGGGTGCATGCCTGGGTTTCGGGTTCAACACTCCAGTCAGGGCGCATAAGGGAAACAACCAATCAATGTTTCTCTCTTACACTGATGTCTCTCTCTCTCTCTCTCTCTCTCTCTCTCTCTCTCTCTCTCTCTCTCTCTCTCTCTCTCTCTCTCTCTCTCTCTCTCTCTCTCTCTCTCTCTCTCTCTCTCTCTCTCTCTCCTCCCTGTCCCTCTCCCTCCTTCCCTTCCTCTCTCTAAAAATTTTTTTAAATTAAAAAATAACTAGGGAGAATGGCATTGCTTTTGAGGAGACATTAACTAGGGGATATCAGAGATAAATCAATAATGTTTACCCCAAACAAAACCGATTATAAATATTAACTCTACAGAAGCCCAGTGAGTGGACCAACACAGGACCAGATTACCCAAACAGCATCCTGAGTGCCCCTCCCACTGCGTGAGTGGAACACATACTTTATTTGGAATGTTGATAGCACTTCCTGCTGCCACCAGCACTTTGCTGCATTCTTCATGACCTCCTCCAACAGCTAGGAAGAAGGGTGTTTCTCCATTCTAACAAAAGGAAAAATGTAAAAATTAATTACCTCTTGTCATGGAATGAAGGCTTGAGAAA